>NC_141150.1:114079282-114397115 GCF_053477565.2 Lygodium microphyllum | reverse complement strand
AATAGATGAACTTCTTGACCGTCTTCAAGGAGTGAAGATCTTCTCCAAGATTGATCTCAAATTTGGATACTACCAGGTAAGGATCAAGGAAGAAGATATTCCAAATACGATATTTAGCACAAGATATGGGCATTTTGAGTTCTTGGTCATGTCATTCGGGCTGATGAATGCACCTGCCACCTTCAATCGGTCAATGCAGGATATCTTTAGGCCATATCTTGATGACTTCGTACTCGTCTTCTTTGACGATACCTTAGTCTACTCCAAATAGGAAGAAGATCATGAACTCCAGCTCTGCATTGTCCTTGAGACAATGAGGGCAAACAAGCTTTATGCCAAAAAGAGAAAGTGTGCATTCTTCAAGTGACAGATTGAATATTTGGGATTCATTGTATTAGCAGAAGGAATTTCAGTAGACCCGGTGAAGGTCAAAGACGTTCTGGAGTGGCCAACGCCAACAACTGTCAAAGAAATAGGTAGTTTTCTTGGATTGATAGGATGGTACAGGGTCTTTATCAGAAACTATGCTTTGATTGCAGCATTGCTGACGGATCTACTAAAGAAGCAAACATTGATTGTATGGTCAACTGCTAAATAATCTAGCTTTGACAAACTAAAGCAAAGCTTGGTATCAGCACCTATCTTGAAACTTCCAGACCTTAGTAAAGAGTTTGAAGTAATAACTGATTCTAGCGCACTTGCCTTAGGATGTGTGCTTATGCAAGAAGGTCATCCTATAGCATACTCTTCAAGGAAACTGAAGAGCCATGAGAAGAATTATGCTACCCACGATCTAGAGTTGTTAGCTATCATCCATGCTCTCAAGCTTTGGAGACACTACCTGCTGGGTAACAAGTTTACCCTAGTGATGGATCATAAAAGTCTTAAGTGGATCTTTACCCAGAATGAGCTCAACATGAGGCGACGTCGATGGATTGAAGTGCTGGAGGAATACAAATTTGAAATCAAATACCGGCCTGGAAAGGAGAATGTAGTTGCCAATGCACTTAGTCGCAAGGCATTTCTAAATTTTCTAATCTTGCAAGATCCATCAACAGCTAGATCTCTAGCCACAAAGGTATCCATGCCAAACAACCCAATACTTGAGCTAGCTAAAGAAGAGGCATGCCATGATCCAACCTATCAGAAGATGCTAAGGGAAATCCCCATCAGGGACGAAGCTACAGGCAAAGTATCTAGAATTCTCTATCAATAGTGGACTTGTCTACTATAGAACGAGATTATGTATACCGGCAAGCTAGTCACTCAAGCAAAAGATACTTTGGGAAGCTCATGACTTCCCTTTCTCAGGACATCCTGGCTATGCCAAGACCCTCAATGCAGTCTCAGAAAGAGCTATTATCGGGAAAGGCTTAAAGGTGATGTTCTCAAATATGTCACTGAGTGTTTGTCTTGTCAACGCATTAAGGCTGAACATGTCAAAATGCCAGGGAAATTGCAACCACTTGACATTCCCCAAATGAAATGGGAATTCATCAGTATGGACTTTGTTGTTGGCCTACCCCAAGTTCAGGGAGGATACAACTCCATTATGGTTGTGGTGGATATGCTTACCAAAGTTGCACATCTTATTCCTGTTAAGACAAACTATAAAGCCTTAGACATTGCAAGGTTGTTCATCAAGGAGATATTCAAACTGCATGGGTTACCCAGAAGAATCATTAGTGATCGTGACTCTCTCTTCACATCACACTTCTGGAGGGCTATCTTCGAAGCCATTGGGACTCAACTCTGTTTCAGTACAGCTTACCATCCCCAAACCGATGGTCAAACGGAGCGAGTCAACCAAGTCATTGAGGATATGCTAAGAGCACACTCCTGCCGTGAACCCAAGAAGTGGATTCAATATTTTCCACTGGTTGAGTTTGCCTACAATGCTTCCTACCAACAAAGCATTCAGATGTCCCCTTTCCAAGCATTGTATGGGCACGATTGTCAAAGTCCTTTAAACTTCTCGGATCCAACCCTAAGGGTTGAAGCTTCAAAACAGATGCTGGAAGATATGGATGACAAAATCAAGTCAATAAGACAGGACATCCAAGCCGCCAAGAATAGACAAAAGGCTTACGTGTATTTGAAATGTCAAGATAGATCCTTCGCTAAAGGAGACATGGTCTTCATTCTCGTACGCCCAAAAAAGAGTTCCCTATCCTTGGGTGAATGCAAAAAGCTAAGTCCAAGGTATTGTGGACCCTACAAGATCCTCAAGTGCCTAGGACCTAATGCTTACAGACTTGAACTCCCTGAAAACCTAAATTTTCATAATGTGTTCCATATCAGTCTACTGAAGAAGTATGTACCTAACCCTAGTCATGTGCTTGATGATCAACAAGTTGTAATGCCTAGCCAAGGAGTCCATGAGCTACGGCTTGACACGATCTTAGATGTTAGGGATAGACATTTGAGATCGAGAACCTTGAGAGAATATCTCGTCCAGTGGAAAGATTATCCTGAAGAGGATGCCACTTGGATGGATGAAAGTACTCTCAACCAACAATACCCCCAGTTCTTTTCGAGATGAGGACATCTCGATTCCTCTAAGGGGGAGAGAATTTAATATTTCCACTCAAAATATTAAGTCAACCTTAAACCCTGCGCAATAAGGCACCCCAAAGTAATCTCCCACGTCGTAAAAAGTTGACAGTTAAATGCTTACCCCGTGCACGCATTAATAAACCCCAACCGTGTTGTGCAAATAAGGCCAATGCTAAATCCCGCAAGCCACACGGGAACACCCTTCACAGGGAAAAAGGGGTTAATGGATAACTTTAGTGCAAAATTTTTCTATTAATTACCCCTCCCCTCAGCCGATGCCTGGCAGGGGAGAGGGAGTGTGAGAGGAGTAGTGTTATGTGGAGAGCATGGGGGAGAGAGGAAGCATGCAAGCCACCCACGTGGGAGGCTATCTCCCCCCTGTCCCCCCCCTTAGCCTATAAGACCTCCCCCCTGGAGCTTGAGAGGGAGGCATGAAGAGAGAGAAGAAAGCAGCTGTGCTGCTCCAGGTCATCGCCATCCCGCCATCCGCCATTGCTGCCCTGCTGCAGAAATGCCACACTGTCTGCCAGGCCGCCTCCACCGCCACCATCGTCATCACACCCCTCCTCGTTGTCATCGCCTTGCCCGTCATCCTCTCCTCCAATCATTACCCCCCCATGTCATTTTGTTAAGAAACATAAGATTCTTAGAAGCTTCTTAAGATAAGGCCATAAGCCTTGTGCACATGGCCTTTTTCCCCGCTTTCTTAAAATCCATGTCCTGTAAAGGGCATTCCTGCGCGAGGGGGAAGTAGGCAGGTTTTTGAGGCTGAGTTGCCAAAGCTTGGAGGGAGTTTGGAGATCACATAAAGGCGAGGACAAATCGCGGAGTCCAAGTCCACTACATAAGAAATGGCTCCAAAGCCAAAGACACAAGGCGCACACGCGAGAGCCTCGAACCCAAGTTTACACGTGGACATCGCTGCGAGTCCTCATACCCGTGTTCTTAGAAGCTTAATTCCACATAAATGGAATGCATTGGGCACATTTAAATTTCATGAGGAAGTTATGAACACAAATTACTCATTCGTCTTACGAGTTTTAATTGCATGTTGCTCTTTGCTTGCATTTCCAAAGTGACAATCCCAATTGCATATTGCATAGGCTAAAAGGATGAAAACTTGTTTAAATGCATCCTTGTCTACCTCGCATGAAAGAACAAGTGCATAATGCATCTAGGCAATGATGTCCTAGATATGATTCGCAAGAAATAATCGTTAACATCCGTTAGAATATTGTCCAAAGAATTGCATTGCATGATAAGGAAACCATGAACTTACCTGTTGCATGTGAGGATTCTTGCATTTTTAAGTCAGGTTAAGTGCCGCTGAAAGGATTAAGTCAATAATAGTCTTATGACATTCGTCATGCATGAACTTCTTTATCAAAGTTGTTTTGGAAAAAGATGCATTTCATATTAAATCACGAATTCAATGCATCGGACAAAAGTGTTATAGATATAATTCTTGTTGAAACTCAATGTAGGTTTTTATATGAGTTAGTCGTAAATTGTATATCATTATAGATTAGGCAAGGAAAAGAAATGGTCATTGCAAACCTTATAGTTGCATAGAAGTAAAAGTCTATGATTCACATACTTGCATGGAATTTTGCATCTTGAATTTATTTATTTGCATCTCTTAGGAAAAGTATTTTTCATCTCTTCTAAGCAAATATCACTCTTGTCGCAAGACAATTAGATCATTTTAGATAGATCACTTGTAAGGGTATAACCCTCAAGGGATTCATAAAAGCATAACTAATTGGTATGACGAACACTTCAAAGTGCTAGGTCGGGTTTAGTACGTTAAAAATTCTGCCTAGTATTGCACTTGGGATGCCAAGTCAAGACTTCCAATCCCAAAGATCCTACCCACATTCATGGAATTTTAGGGTTAGTTGGACGCCTATGCAAGAACAATCTAGGGTTACTACCCTAGGATAAATTGACCCAATACTAGACTTCAGATTGAGTTTAGAAACCCTAGAGTCAAACGTTGTCGGCCTAGTAAGGTTAGGGTTGGGTTGGGTCAAGAGGACTCCCAAACCCTACATCTTGATCAAGCGTATTTCTTGACCAAGAAATGCCGTTTGATGGGAGAAATGTTCCCACAAGTTAGATGTGACACTTGTCTCGTGCAACAAGTTGCAATGTCGCATGGTTTTGTGTTAAATCACAAAGTAGAGTTGCCACTCAGAACAAGGTTGGCAGGTTCTAGCGCAAGTCTAACTTGCAAGAGGATGAGTAGTCATTCTGCTACATCACCCTTCTTCACCGATGATTTGCCAAGTTAGGGGAAGTTATGTATTGCCTAGCAAGCAAAGGATCAATCAAGGTGGGGCGACGAACTTGGCCAAGAATTACTATCTTAACTTAAGAAACCTAAGGTGTTGGTTAATTTGGGTTAATAGGGTATAAACCCTAACCCAAGGATAAAAGAGTAAAACAAGTAACAAAACCCTGGAGAGATCTTGCCAAGTCGCAATCGATCCTAGATCGAATGCTGGATGCATTCGGAGAGATGGATTCACACCTTAGCAGCTGGCCAAGTAAACGACCCCTGGATTGATTGTGTTTGTATAAGTTAGGAGCATTGTTTGTATTGCTTTGCTCAAAGAACTAAAGATGGAAAAATAATTAATGCTTCAGGTTGAAGGCCTGGAGGGAGAGGCAGCATCAATTACCCCCGACTGTCTGCCTGACCCTAACCAGGGGTGTAGCCGTGCCGAGAACGTGGACCGAACCCGCTGTGAGAGGTCTCTTCGTTGGGCACTACTTGGAGCAGGAGGACGCTCGGGTGCCAGGGGGGTCTGGCCATAAATCCCTTGTCTTCCGGGTCCTGCACAAGAGGCCGACGTGACTCGGGTTTGGATCTCTCGAGGCCCGCATACTAGTCTACGGGCGACAACTGGGATTAGTAATCCCTGAGGATTAATGGATTGCCTTTGGGCAGATTATGGATTGCCTTCGGGTGGATTATAGATTTCCTTCGGGTGGATTATGGATAGCCTTCGGGTTGGATTATATGATGTATTCCAAAGACTGATAAATAAGATCAATTGTTGAAAAGGAACTTGTTTGACATTGTTTTTCTATGTCAGTGCTAAGATTACGTGAAGGAACCAGTGACTAATTGGATAATTAAGGAAGTTGTTTTATGCGTGCCCAACTAAATGTGGTAGGTAATTAGGCAACTAAAGCAACCCTGAGGAAAGTGCGGTGGATGTGGCCATGGGTCCGTCCTATGGAAGGGTGGTCCCGGTTGGCTGGGAACTTTTCTCGAAGGAAATTGACAGCAAGGAACGATGACCTAGAATCTAGGATACTAGAGTCCCGATTTATGCTGTTTTAGGGGAACATAATGGGACTATGCCTTATGGGCAGAGAGGTCAAGCTTTGCATCCCTCTCGTTTTCCATTCTCCTTGAACCAAGTGCAGCATGAATCCGCTTCGACCTTGACGTTTTTGCATAAAGTAATTCGCCCGGGGTTCGACGCTAGCTACCATTCTAGGAATTTGACCACTACGAAAATCCTTATTCAGGTCAATCCTAAGTGGGAATGGCTGGAATGCTTCCGCTATGTGGCACACTTGGGAAGACCTAGATCGCAAACCTCGTGACATTCCATGGGAGTGCCAGGCGGCGCCTTCTGGATTCTCTTCCCAATGGGCTGCTAAGATGTGTCCTGCGAGTGAGTAGGTGGACACGTTACACTCATAACCATAATCATCTACTTGGTGTTCCAATGGCCTAACCACTTAGTTAGGTATTGGTGGCTGATTAGTTGGGATTTGTCATTTGGCTTCTACTATTTAACAAGGCCATTTGGCTAGCCATTGGCATAGAAACATTAGGAGAAGCTAGCAACATAGGTACATTTTGCATCGAGCTTCCTCTTACATTAGAGTTTGACATGGGTGGACTTATCGCACCTTGACCTCCACTAGCTGTAGCTAATGTCAAATTATTGCTAGGACCCAAGCTTGAATAGAGGTTTACCCTAGATGCATAGGCCACTTGTAATTGCGACTCTATCTCCTCCTCTTGTGTAATGGCAATATCTATATTAGTGAGAGACACACTACTCAACTACACTTGGATGTTAAAACCCAATCCATATAGAGAGTATTGTAACTAGGTAGTATAGCTAGAATGGAAATAGAGGCTTTCAATTTATGAAACACCTCCTTCGATTTCTTGGTATAAGCTCAAGCATTATCATGAGGCTCCTAACATGTTACATTGAAAACATGTAGCCAATATTAACCACCTCTATCAGTGGTAAACTCTCTTTGAAAGGCTGCATAAAATAACTCTATCATAGTTATGGTTTTGGTGGTAGCCTCCAAGCCATGATACCACACTACAGATCTTCCTTTCAAAGTCCTATTAAAGAATATCATAAGATTTCCTTCGTCCTAAAGTCGGCAATTAAATATTAACTTTTGGAACTCACTAATATGGAGCTCCGCATCCTCTTCTACTAACCCATTAAAATTGGATAGAGAAAAACCAAGGGTTGGAAAATCTAGCATTCATGCATGTATTGCAATTGGTTGTGCCATAATAACAATCAGGTTTGCTCTAAGGGTTTGTATTGAGGGGGTTACACTCCCACTCAAAGTAGGTTGACTTTTTGAGAAAAGACAAACATTGGAGCTTCCTCCTCTTCGACTAATGGACTGACTAGGATATTAAGGTCAATAAGACCTCTCACTCTTAGAGATATTGGACTGCTATGCTTAAAAGAATACCTCCTAAAAGGATCTCTGCTCTCGTAGCCCTTTTGGATCTTTCTTGAGATTGAATCTCAGGTTGATATTTTCTATCAAAATATATTAGATATACCTAAACATTCTTTGGCATACACTAATAGACTAGGTCCCTATTAACCAAGGTTCAAAAATTATCATTTATTAGCAGCTCGTAATGAACACACCATGTGTCGGCACAAAAAATGGGCCCAATATTGACTCTATCAGCTCTAGTCGAGCTCCTACACACAGAAACAACCCTCACAACCTCATGGCCAATTGTTTCTGGATGATACAAAATTATTTGTTTGCCTAATGCATTTGTAGACATAAGTTTCAAACTATAGTCTAACAATTTGCCTGTCTTGACTCCAAGCACAGAGAGCTTCCCATACATAGGTGACTACTTCACCTCAATTTACACATGTAGAGAGCACTCCCAACAAACTGTTGTGGCCCCTATGGCTCTTCTACATCCTAGGGATTGGCCCCAAGATTTGTCGTCTTAACATATACAACATCAAACACAAAGTCCTCTTGTAATGCATATATTGTTCCACGAGACTTTGCATATCCTCACACAATATTTCCCTAGAGATAGCCACTCTAACCTATAGCAAAGGAGCCTCTTTCACTCAATCATAGGCCAATACTTTGACATACATGTATTATGCATCCAATAGTTTTTCTTTGATACCATGCTTCATGAATATATAGTGTATCATGCCCTAGCATGCTCAAATAGTTTTAACTAACAATCAGCCACATGTTGTGCAAATACATTCTTTTCATACTTTTTCCTAATAATGCAATGTAGCGTTGAGGAGGTAGAACCACACTAACCCATGCTTCAATTCCTTTAGATACTCAATGGAACCTAAATGCCACACTTCAATGTGCAATCATTTAATTTTCATGCAAAAAAACTTGGCATTTTAGCTTCATTGTGTATTGATTCATTATGTAGTGTTCTTTATGTTATATGACATTTCCCTATAGAATCACCCCCTAAACGGGCACCTTAACATGTAAATGGATGTATGCTGAGGCTAAACCTCATGCCCTATAAGCCACCATACATTCGGACATATTCTGCTATTTTTCTCCATGTTTTAGAATAAAAAACTATTTTTTCCTAAATTTTTGGTATTTTTCCTTAATTCTCATTGATTAATTCTACTATAAATACTCATTATTTTGTAATTTTTTATCACATAGCAACAAAAACTAATCATGAAAATCAACTACACTATTTCATCCACATACAACATTTCTTTCTACCATTTTATTATTATTATAAAAAACTACTTCATTTTGCATGCTTTTTCATGTTTTGATAATTAATCTCTCATTATTGTCATGTTGGATTCAACATTTTCTTTACGATAGTACTCAAACATATCATATTCTATTCTCATTTCAAATTTCATGCCATATGCACATTGCTTCCATGCTCAAACAACAAAAAGAACTAAAATTTCATAAAAAACAAGACCTTTCGGGATTTTCTATCTTTTTTATTTTTATAGTTGCATACAAAACCAACAAATTGGTCAAAATTTGAGCTCTAATAAATGTTGGTCATCATATCTCAGTATCAATATAATTTGTTCTTCATCTAGTTCTAGTCAGACAGCCATCTCCCATACCGATCTTCTCTTCCATTCTTCTTAGAAGAAGACAAGCCCTAAGAGGAGAGAGAGGGAGGAGAGAGAAAGATTATAAATGGGAATTTATGTTTAGGCCACCATTTATGGAGTCACGAGTAGTGATATAGAGCAAAAAAATATTGAAGAATCATGATGCAATCTATTGCTATGGGTATTTTTTGACTGCCATAGCCCCTCTCATCCCCTTTTCCTCCTCTCGTCATTCTGCACTCCCCATCCCCCCTTCTCTTTTTTCTTTTCATAAAAAATAACACCCCCCTGATCACATGACATTTTTGGGGAGGGGGGAGGGAGCCCCAAAGGATCACACTTCACCACTTACTAAAAAACCCTTTTCATATTTGCCATTTTCTTGGCCTCCCACTTAGGCACCCACAACTTTCATGTCCGACATTGAAACTAAAGTCCAAATTTTTTTGCCTACCCTCCTTGGACTCCAACACTATGTGGCACTTGACATTGTTGATCCCACCACTTAATTTTTTATTAAAAATTTGTAACAACTATGAGATCAGTCTTTAAATGTGACTTCTTTCATGGATGCTTAAAATGATCAGATGTGCCTTTGTTGCTTCCACTTGGCCCACATTTCCGCATTAAATTGACAAATTTTGGCACTCTCTCAGCCTTTATCTAGATTAAAATTCTTTCTCTCACACCACTTGGGCTCTCTACAATAGTATGCTCTAAGTATTTCTTCAATGACTTGCTTCATCCACTCAGTTTGGCCATTAGTTTGGGAATGGCAAGTTGTGCAAAAACATAGTTGTATTCCAATGGCCTTAAACAGGCTCTTCCAGAAATGAGCCTTGGGGATTCTCTTTTTGTAAAGGAGACATGTCACCTGTGAGAAAAGAATATTAGAGAACCTCCTATGTATAGCTTGTGCAAGAGTCATATGACCTCTTTTTTTACACTTATACGATGTGTCAAAAACATTTATTGCATACCCCCTTTTTTAGATACAAGATTTTGCATTCTGTGTAGATATAAAAAATTATATTTGGCTTAGCATACATATACATGTACATAAATAATTGGTTTAATCCATCTAGCATTATTTTTATTTTCACAAAGTAGAAAGCACAACAAGTAAACCATTTAAGTCAAAATCATGCATGACTACACTAATCATGGTATCCCTTCAATGCCAAGCCATGAGGACGTGGGACCTAGGTACCATACTTAGTGTATGCATAAGGAAAGCCTTGTGTCTTTATGTTCCAAGCAAGCTCGTGACACCAACACAAAGTAGAACACACAAGCTAAAAACCACTAAAGTCAAACACATGACTACACTAATTATAGTATCCTTTTAGTGCCAAGCCATGAGGACATGGGTGTCAAGATTGTGGGAGAGAAGGAAGGAGTCTCACTTGAAGCTTTCTTGCTTGCACAATGGGGGAATATACACAAGGGTGGAGGCTGAAAACAATTTTCCTCTTCTTAGTTGTGTAAGCCAAAAGAACTCACTTACAAAGAAATAGAAGAACCCTATATATGGGTCTCAAACCAAACTCAAATAACTAAGGTGGCATACTAACTGAGCCACGAACTAGAGTAGATAAGGATAGCTATCATATAGCTATTATTCATGGGCGGTGTACCAACCGCATCTGCAACTAACACGTCGGTGACATAAATGCACAACGGTCACCCTGGCGTATCACGAGTGGAGCTCGATATCTCAACACTCCCCCTCGAGCTCAATCCCAACTCCTGCACACCAAGCAGGTCTCTGAACTTGCGCAGCTTCTCTGCGCCCAATGCCTTCGTGAATATGTCAGCTACCTGATCCTCTGTGCTTACATAAACTAGATCAATAAGACCTAGTAAAACCCTCTCTCGTACATAGTGATAATGCACCTCAATGTGCTTTGTTCTAGCATGATAGACTGGGTTATTTGCCAAGTGTATACTACTCATGTTGTCTCAATAAATGACAACTGGCCCATCTGTAGACTGATGCATATCATAAAGTAGCTTATGCAACCAAGCTACCTCACATGCAGCCATTGCTGCACCCCTGTACTCAGCCTCTGTGCTCGACAAGGCAACTGTAGGCTGTTTCTTGCTGCTCCAAGTGACTGCAGCACTCCCAAAAGAGAACACATATCCACTGGTAGATCGTCTATCAGAGATACTACCAACCCAATCAGTATCAGTGTATCCATGCAGCTGTATCTGAACCCTAGTCTCATAAAATAGTCCATACTGCAATGTGGACTTCACATACCTGAGTATGCGTCTAGCCGCATCCAAATGTGGTTTCCTTGGAGCCTGCATAAACTGACTTACCAATCCAACAGCATAGCTCAAATCTGGCCTAGTAATAGTCATATAAATCAAACTTCCTACTATGCGTCTGTACATAGTAGGGTCTTCTAGAAGCTCACCTGCATCTGTGCTCAGCTTCACATTCTGCTCCAAAGGAACTGAAATAGGCTTACAGCCTGTCATCCCATATTTGGACAGCATGTCCAATCCATACTGCCTCTACAAGAGCTGTATCCCACTTGGTGATCTAATCACCTCAATGCCCAAGAAATAACGCAGCTCTCCCAAATCCTTCATCTCAAACTTCTGCTTCAATAGCATTTTCACATGAAGGATATCTTCATCACTGTCACATGTCATAATCAAATCATCAACATAAATGACAAGTAGCATAATACCTTTCTCTGTTTTCCTCACATAAAGTGAGAAATCTGCCTTGGAAATCTGAAAGCCAATAGTGACAAGATACTGTCCTATCTTGTCAGACCATGCTCTAGGTGCTTGCTTCAAGCCATACAAGGCTTTCTTCAACCTGCAAACAAACTCAGGATGAACAGCATGCACATAACCTGGTGGCTGCTCCATATAGACCTCTTCTTGCAAATCACCATGCAAGAAGGCATTCTTTACATCCATCTGATGTAAAGACCATCCCTTTGATGCAGCCATAGCAATGACTGCTCTTACGGTTGCCATCCTTGCAACCGGACTGAATATTTCTTCATAGTCAATGCCATATGTTTGTGCATACCCCTTGACTACTAATCTTGCCTTGTATCTGTTCACAGAACCATCTACATTGTGCTTCACCTTATAAACCCACTTACAGCCAATTGCATTTTTACCTTTAGGCAAATGTACCAATTCCCATGTAGCATTTGCTTCCAAGGCATCCATTTCTTCATCCATGGCTTTCTCCCATTTTTCTTTTCCCATGGCTTCCTCAAAAGAAGTGGGTTCTGGTTCCTGTATCACTTTAACCATATATGCATAGTGAATAGCTGTAAATCCATCATATTTCAGCCTATCCACAGGATACCTAGCTCTCGTAGACCTGCACAAAGTAGGTTCACTCCCAGGTGCTCTCAGAACATCCCTGGTCTTCCTTACTCCAGGTGTAACAATAGAAGGAATATCCAACTCATCATCAATGCTCTGTTCTGAGCCACTGGATTCACCATCCACATAAGAGTGACCTGCATTCACATCAAACATGGGCTGATCAACCTTCTCTTTTCCTTTTCGTGATACCTGCATACCACTATTTGCGGTGCCTTCAGAAGATTCTCCTGATCTCAATCAGCCTGTCCATGGCGAAGAATGTGAACCACTACTAGAGGACGCTCCAGGTCCACTAATATTTTGTGACTGCTGCTGTGAATTCTGTGCAGCATTACCATTTTGTGCATCTACATCATCAATCACATTTACTGGTTTATACCAGCTACTCATCTCATCAAAAACAACATCTCTGCTCACTGTAAACTTACGAGTAGAAGGGTTATAGCATCTATACCCTTTTTGCTGCAGAGAGTAACCAATAAAGATGCACTTCTCAGCTTTTGGATCCAACTTGGATCTCAACTCATCTGGCACATGTACATAGGCAATGCAACCAAAAATTTTCAAATGAGAAATATCTGGTTTCCTACCAGTATACCTCTCCTCTGGAGTCATTCCATGTATTGCTGCAGTGGGAGTCCTGTTCATTATGTAGACTGCTGTAGCAACTGCTTCAGCCCAATAAAAATCTGGCAGGTCTTTTTCATTAAGCATGGCACGAGACACCTCTCCAATATGTCTGTTTTTTCTTTCTGCAATTCCATTTTGCTGTGGGGTATGACTGCATGAATATTGCTGCTTTATGCCATGCTCCTGCAGGAACCTTGCAAACTCATTTGAGAGGTACTCTCCCCCTCCATCTGACCTTAGGCATTTTATCTGCAAGCCTGTTTCTTTTTCAACCATAGCTTTAAGAGTTTTGAAATGCCCAAAAACTTCACTTTTCTTTTTCATAAAATACACCCAAACTTTTCTGCTATAGTCATCAATAAAACTGACAAAATAATAACAGCCTCCAAGAGATGCAGCTTTAGTTGTCCACACATCAGAGTGGATTAATTCCAATGGCTTCTTACTCTCTTGAACATGTCTAGGAAATGGTTTCCTTGCCTGTTTTCCAAACTGACAGGCTTCACATACCTTATGCATTTCTGCAACCTTGAATTTCGGCAAACCTGCAACAATATTTTGGGCCTGCATTGATTTAAGTCGCTGTACATTAACATGACCAATGCGTTTATGCCAGATATCAATATCTGCAACTACACCGGTCCCATGTGCAAACATTGCTGCACTCAATTTAGACATGTCTGCATCCAATGTAAACATTCTGCCCTTCTTCTTTCCTTTTGCTATCAAGCGACCTTTATTTTTCATATCCTCAACAAAGCATCCATGAGGATTAAATCTGACCTGCAAGCCCTGCTCAACCATTTGACCAACAGAAACCAGATTCTTGGTGATATTCGGGACATGAAATACATCTGACAGGTATTTCTTTTTCCCATCCTGCATAGACAAGGGAATTTTTCCAATCTGCACAATAGGATGTGCAGTATCATCACCAGTCTCCACAAATCCTGGTTTTTCCATTTTCCTTGCATCCTCCATCCATTCTGCATGACCTGTCATGTGGTTTGATGCACCTGAGTCAACATACCATACATCGTTGCTTTCTTCTGCACTTGTCACAGAATTGTTCATGTGCTGCACCATAAACAGATGCTCATTTCTGTCATCATCCTGTCTACTAGAGGATGCATAATTTCCTTGTTGCAGTTTTCCATTCATGATGTCATTCTGCTTTTTATAGCAGTCTTTAGCCATATGACCCATTTTACCACAATAGTAGCATTCAACATTACTGTTTGCATTTTGACCTCTTTGCCATCCACCACGACCTCTTTGGCTCCCCCTGCCTCTAGAGTTACCACGTCCTCCTCCATAGGACTGGTTTTCTTGAGTTTGCTGCATATTCTGATTTCTACCACGGCCTCCAAATCGGCCTCCTCTACCTCTGCCTCTACCTCTTCTAGCATTTGAGTAGAAGACAGCTTCTTTTGAAGTTCCTCCTGAAGAAGATACACCACCATTTCTCTGTTCCTCAGAAATTAGAAGAGCAATCAACTCCTCAAAATCAGGAAATCTTTCACGAACTGAAATGGATGTTCGAAACTGTGCATAATCCTTTCCTAGACCATTCAAGGTCACAGAAACTAAATCATCATCTTCCACTGGCGACCCAATGGAAGCAAGTGCATCTGCAATCTTCTTCACCTTCACGTGGTAGTCATTGATGCTCATATTTTCTCTTTGCACATTATGCAACTCTTGCTTGAGCTGCATTTTCCTGGCTTGAGTATTTGTGCTATACATTTTTGACAAAGTATCCCATGCCTCCTTTGGCGTACTTGCATCCTGAATATGCACAATCATAGAGTCTGAAATGCTGATAGACAGCCAGTACATAACTTTCCTGGCTCTCTCATGCCATGCTTTGAATGCCTGCATTTGCTGTTGATTGGGAACATCAGGAAGAACTGGTTCTTCTTCATTTCCTGTAACAAACTCCCAATATCCTTTTCCCATAAGGAAATTCGTCATTCTAAACTTCCATGCTTGGAAGTTGTTATTGTCAAGCTTTTCAGTGACAATCTGTGAGAGAGAATCAGACGCCATTACAGAATACTGCAAAAAGTTCTGTCACTGCAAAGAATACAGCTTCAGCCTCACAAGGGCAAATCTGCAAGACTGGCGAAAGTGGTATTTGACCACACAGTCACTTCCTAGTGACGATTTTGCATAAACAGGAACCAAGGATGATTCTGTAACTCCCAATGTCTCTACACATAAGCATACGATGCAATTTCTACAGTAACTTTTCACCGACCTGTAGAACAGTGGCTGCACAGCATAAAACTGGGCTTTTTCCTAAGTGCGTGCAGAAAACTTCCGCCTCCAAAACAGGCCCCGAAATGGCCTCAAATCAAAAAAATAAGGTCGCCACGGGCTAAAGCCCTCTCCCGCAGCATATACTGCCCTCTTGCTTCACTGCGAAGGGCGTCTCAACCTGAGACAATGCACTCCTGCAATTTCCGGCTGTGCTACCTGCAGAGATCTGCTCCCAAAACAGAAAATGAAAGCAACACTGCTCCTCTTACCAGAACACCGCGAGCTTGGCTTGCTTTCTTGAGCTCCTTACCACGAACAAGGCTCTGATACCATGTCAAGATTGTGGGAGAGAAGGAAGGAGTCTCACTTGAAGCTTTCTTGCTTGCACAATGGGGGAATATACACAAGGGTGGAGGCTGAAAACAGTTTTCCTCTTCTTAGTTGTGTAAGCCAAAAGAACTCACTTATAAAGAAATAGAAGAACCCTATATATGGGTCTCAAACCAAACTCAAATAACTAAGGTGGCATACTAACTGAGCCATGAACTAGAGTAGATAAGGATAGCTATCATATAGCTATTATTCATGGGCGGTGTACCAACCGCATCTGCAACTAACACGTCGGTGACATAAATGCACAACGGTCACCCTGGCGTATCACGAGTGGAGCTCGATATCTCAACAATGGGACCAGACACCATGCTTAGTGTAGGCATAAGGAAAGCCTTGTGCCTTTATGGCACACTAACACAAAGTAGAAAGCACAAGCTACAAATAACTTAGAGTCACATGCATGACTACATGAATCATGGTGTCCCTTTAGTTTCTAGCCACGAGGATGTGGGACCTAGATACTATGCTTAGTGCATAAGGAAAGCCTTGTATGTTTCTATGCCAAGCAAGCCTAGGAAACCAACACAAAGTGAAAAGCACAAGCTACGAACCACCTAAGTTAGACACATGACTACATTAATCATGGTGTCTCTTTAGTGCCAAGTCACAAGGATGTGGGACCTAAATACCATGCTTAGTACAAGCATAGGAAAAGCCTTGTATCTTTGTGTGCCAAGTGAGCTAGGGACACCAACACAAAGTGAAAAGTACAAGCTACAAAACATTTAAGTTAAATGCATGAATAAACTAATCCATGGTGTCCCTTCAATGCCAAGCCACGAGGATGTGGAACCTAGACACCATGCTTAGTGGAGGCATAAGGAAAGCCTTGTATCTTTGTGTGCCAAGTAGGCCTACGACACTGATACAAAGTGAAAAGCATAAGCTATAATCCACTAATGTTAGAATCCAAACTTTCCATAGAAATTGATGAGGGTGCTCCCAATAAAAACATCAAAGATGAAGTTCTTTCATTGAGCATCAACGCATGTAATGACAGACCAATTTTCAAAGACATAAATTGTTGAATAAGCTCATATTTTGTCCCAAAGATCTCTTTGGTCTTCACCTTCATGATACTAGATAGCTAGATGGAAGCGACGAAAATGCATTGATAATGATTAACACCTTCATTGTGCATTTTCTTATAAAATTGTAAAGGTTTTGGTCCTTCACCGTACTCTATGTATTCATACTAGCTTGTTGGATGATTTAAAGGAACATGTCCTATGTGGGCATACTGAGATGTTGGCCATTACTTTGCATCTTTTTCTAAAAATGCATCAAGATCAGGTGGATCTACACATAGTTATTTTGAAAGTAATTCCACTGGTGAGGTAATGAAGAAACTTTGGATGAAGACAAGTATATGGAAGTGAGTGGACTTGAGCTAAACTTCCCTATCTAGAATGCCCTTTATTAGAATTTCCTTTTAAGGCATATGCTTATACAATGATGTAGTGACAAGGTGATGCATGTCCCAAAAAAATTACCCACTATTAACTTTAGTTAAATGATCCACTTATCCTTAGAATGTGTGGATATCTTATTTTTTTATTGAAAATTTTTAATTTATAAAATTAAAGAAAATTAGTGCTTATTCACTCACTCTCTCTCTCACTTTCATGTGTATGAAAAAAAGGCAATGCTCTTGCTTGCAACAGTGTGCCCTTATGTTATTTCTATGTACTGTTTGTGCTGCTAGCATTATCGTGCTAGCCATGAGTTCTCTCTAATTCTCATGCACAAGGCTTGCTTCCTTCTCTAACATTGTTTCAACAACTATAGCAACAATATCATTGCCATCATTCATAATCACACAAGAAAGCGACCTCTTAGCATCATGTCACCTCATGTTTGCATTCAATGTGGGTTTCGATCTCCCATCTTGCATAAGAAATTGGAACACTATGTAGCAAGGACAGCCTAACACCACACTTTTTGCCTTTCCATGTTCATACTTAGTGTAGGATTCAATACCTTGCTTTGCACAATAAATCAAAACATTGTGCAACATAGGACAACTTGACAAGGCTCTTTTTGCATTTTAGGTTCCCATGGAGTAGCATCCCCCGTGCACCCCCCCCCCCCAACCAATATCTTACTCTTTCCATTTGATGCTTATCTTTCTCTTCTCTAAGCATGTTGATAGGCCAAGTCCCATAGTAAGACCTAGCATGTTATCGCCCTTCTCTACCAATGCTTCCCATACAAGTCAACAACAAAATAATGTTGTGGTACATCATTATTCTCATCCAAGTTGGCTCAGATGCTTTAGGCCTTGCTGTTGTCAACCATGTTCTCTTACTTTAGGCCAAGATTTCACATGA
The DNA here is from genome assembly GCF_053477565.2 of Lygodium microphyllum. Classification (NCBI taxonomy): domain Eukaryota; kingdom Viridiplantae; phylum Streptophyta; class Polypodiopsida; order Schizaeales; family Lygodiaceae; genus Lygodium; species Lygodium microphyllum. The sequence continues at coordinate 114,379,180 of NC_141150.1, read as the reverse complement.
TATGAGTCTTGTCTCTTTGAACAATTAGATTTTCTAAAGGCATCATGTATATTTCATAGTTAGTCTCAAAATACAAAATTTTCATATGCATCAAAAGCTGGTTATGAGATACAAAATATCATATTGATCATATTAATATTTTGGATTATGCTCTGATACATTTCAAGGTCTACTTCAAAGTATATGCTAGACGAAAATACTTTAGTCACTTCATTCAGTGATCACCTTGCTAGTATAATGGAATATATGTGGCTAGGGGGATACGATTAGAAAACTAGTACTATGAAATGTATCCTGAAACTCCCTCCCTCCCCCCCATCCCCTCCCTTACTTTTATGGTTGGAGGGAAGGAGTCAATGGGGGCCTATCCTTGTAATCTATTCTAGATTATGTGTGTGGTTGCCAGGTGCAAACCGATTGCACTATCTCTACATAATAGCAAAGCTTTTTCATATCCAAACTTGACACAAGGTATGCTGATATTTTTGACTTAACTACAAAGCATAGCGATAGAAGTGAACACCATTCTAAGCTACATCGAACTTCTGCCAAGAATGTGTGCTCATATATTCCAATAATATGTGTACAAAAATTGAGACTATAGACATTGTAACACAGAAATGCATCTCAAAAGGCAAATACTCAGAAGAAATACATATCAATGGATTAGACTAATTTGGCTACTCTCACGAGCATTACACAGAAGTAGGAGCTATTGGGAAAATTATTAGGTCTCAAAGAAAGTTTGGGTCCAAACTGCAGGCCAAAAGAGGAAGAACAGAGGAAAGCATAGTGGTACAAAGTCAAGAGAAACGAGATGAACAAGGAGTATCCATGGGAGGACAACTCAAGGGTAGTGGAAACATCCAAAGAAGGCAAAGGAGAAATCCAATGGAAGAGAGGAGAGAGAGTAGATGTCTCAAATGCATCACTTAGTTCTTCATCCTTATATAGCTTGCGGCCCCCTTGTTGCCATAAAATCCTTCTAACATAATCCTTGGCTAATCTTCCGCCTTGCATTACTGCACCACTACCACCAAAGTTGATGACCTCTTTTTGTTGTATTCCATGAATGCTATTTTAGGATGCCACATAGATTGCCTTTTGAAGGGGAGCTACAAGCTCTACCCCGAGACCTACAGACCACTTATTGCTCAAGTGTTTCGAACCGAGCGGCCATGGCTACCTCTCTTATAACCGACGCGCAATGCCTACCTTACGGGTGTAGTGAGCTTACCTTGATGCTCGATCGAGTATCCTCCTCTTTCTTGCACACCGGTAGCTCCACAATCCTTGAGGCAAGCTCAAGCAACCTCAATCCCTCTCCCATGAGCTTCATCCTCCATAGCCACACACGAGACAAGAGAAGAGAAGAGAGGAGGGAAAGATGAAGAGAGAAGATGGAGAGCTTCTTCTCCAAGATCCTTCACTCTCACACAATCACTCCCTCACTCCCTCACACTCTCTCAATCCCTCTCTCAAGCACAAGCAAGAAGGCAAGAAACAAGAGAAGAAGAAGAAGAAACTTTGGCCACACACAAGAATGATCTTCTCATTCACTTTTTGAACTTTATATACATGCCCTACTTTTCATGGGCGGTCATCCCCTTTTTTACATGGCCGGCCATTAGCCTAGGCCCATTTCTCATTTCCCACCATTCTAATCTATCCTATTCCCAACTAATGCATACAATTTGCATAGGAGTGAGCCTGGCGCTCTTTTACAAGGATTCAAGAGCGCTTTCACACTTAATGGTGCACTTTTTACTCTTTTACTTTCCTTGCGCGACTCTAAGACTTCCTGAGGGTCGTGCCCGTGCTTTTCATTTTTTCAGGGTCTGGTTACCGGTTAAGGCGCATTTTTCTTCCTTTTGTCCTGTGCCTTTTGCTATTTCCTTTTTTCCATTTCCCGCTCCTCTGTGCTGCGGTAAACATTACCCCCCTCCTAGCCAAGTGCCGGTCCCATGGCACTGTGGTGGGAAGTAGTGGGATAGATGATGTTGTTGCTAGGTGGAACTGGTGGGTAGATGACACTGATGCTTGTGAATGAGAGGTGACGGAGTTTGATGACGATGACCAGGAGAGATTCTAGTGTGCTTTAGACTTCATGAAAATGCTCAGGATTTCACACACAGTTGTGGCTCCCATTCTGCGACGGCTGATAGAGGTTCCAATTGGCTGGTGGAAAATAGGTGGCCAGTTATCCTTTGGTCAACAAAAATGCTTGATCAATAAGCAATCCCTTAGGAGAATGGTGTTGGAGGGATTTATCCTGGAGAAACCCCCCTGAACTCTGTCTTGACAAAGGTTTGCTTTGTCTTCACATGGAAGATCTTTGTCTTTGTTTTGAAGATCTTGTTATCCTGAGGATCCTTGTCTTCGATTTGAAGATCTTCAACTTTGATTTCAAGATCTTCAGGTTTGATTTCAAGATCTTTAGTGTTGAGCTGAAGATCTTGAACCTTGCATTGAAAATCTTCAGGCTTGTGGAATCAATAAGCGATCCGTAGATCTTGAGGTGGTAGGCATGCGATTCCTAGATCCGTAGATCTTTGGAAGATGAGGTTCCAAAATCTAAGCCAATGGCAGATCCATCACTGGGTTTTCCTTCTGCTTGATTTGGTTCAGTCATGGCAGCCATCAGTAGGCGGATGATTGGCAACATGAAATCTGTTGAGCCATTTAAACCTTCGCAGTGAAGCTCCTGAAGTTACAGTAATGGAGTCATGTCCGACTCATGGAAAAATTCCTTGTCATTGGAGGATGTAGTGGATGATCTTCTTCAGCCAAGCAGCCAGTTCTTGAAACACAAACCTAGCCTGCAAGAAAAGTTGTGCACTTCCTAGGGGGTGTGTCTGTCTCACTGTGTAGTGCATGGTGCCCGTGCTAGTGGAACTGGGAGATGGGTCTAACCTTGGGCAAGCCCTTGGTAATGTCCCACACTTGAGGACCTAGTTTGTGCGACGTTGGAGGTGCGGTGCAAAACTTAGGGTGACAGGTCTGAAAGCCCTGCCCTTGATGTGCCCTAAGTGTGAAGTGGGGAAGGGGCTAGGGAGAACCCTAGATGCAGTGAGTGTGGTGCACAATAACAATGAAGGGAGACTGCAAGCACATGTGAAGTGTTCTCCTTGTTAACTTGCTTAGTAGTAGATTCATCTTTCAGCTTTGCTATTTTTTGCTCTTGTCTTTCTCTCCAGTCACCTTGTCTTTGTTTCCTTGTGGCTTTTTCTCTCTTTGCTTTCTTTTCTTTTCTTTTTTTTGAGAATGAGAGAGGGAGTACAATTGTCAAGGCATATCACACCCATTTAATCACGGGGCGGTCGCAGGCATTGACATAAGAATATTTGACTTTGTAGGTATTCTTTAATATCGGCCTTAGCTCTCAGAGGAGTGGTTGACAAGAAAGGGTGATTACATCTTGTGAAGCGGGTGTCACTCATATTTTCTAAGAGCTCTAGACAGAAGGAAGGAAGGAGAGTAGCCCGCATCATTAACCTAGTCATAGCTCTACTATCTATTCCTAGGTTGATATCAAAGAAGAGTGGGGGGAGATGGGCTTCCTTTGCTATGGATTTTTGGAATAGCAGGAATTTGATAAGTCGGAGGTAATTACAAGTGGTCAAAAACGCTGGATTTGGGCAGGAAGAGAAGTCTGCAAGGAAATGATTTATAGAAGGAAGCATATCTTCTAACCTAAACACTAAGCATTCCTCAGGGCTCCTAGCATTTACATTATATATTTTTGGGAAGTCGTAATCCCCATGCAAGTCTCTATCATAGTCCACTCCATGCCTACGGGGGTAGGGCATGTAGATAGGATCATTGCACTCTTTGGGGAGTGAACTACAAAAGGTGGTCCATGCATCAAAATTGGTGTCACAAATCCTCCTCCGCCATTTCGGCTGTGCCTCGTAGCCTTGGACAGTTTTGGGAACCAGATTGACCTTATCTTCCTAGTAATTATGTGGTTCTTGTCACCACCTAGTTATTATCAGACTCTCTCTTCAATCCACCTGTTTGCAAGTTCATTAGCCAGATCCTTGATCTTGGCTAAGACCCCTAGAGGCAGGGCCCGGTCCAAAGAGTGTGGGAAAGCAAATGAGAGCTCAAATGGCCTTTTCTGGAACTCTCGCTGATGCCAGATGACCAACTCCTGGGGCCAGTCTACAGGATGTGCATCACCTCTCAGTGGCATGGGCTCTTCAGGAAGTTGTCTTGGAATTGTGCGTGCTCGGGGTTGGGCCTCCTGAGCTAATTCTTGTCTTCTCCTCCTTGCTGCAACTATAGGCTCAGGCAGATGGGCATCTGCAGGTTCTTCCTGTGGGAGATCGGGTTGAGGCAGACTCGACATTCTTTGTTGCTCTTCTTCATCACCTTGCTTGAAATCCGCACTCTCTTCGACATGTCGCTCAACCACAGATGGGATGAGTGGTGGCGGTGGTGGTGGTTGTTCATGCTCCTCAAAGCGTAGCTCCTTGAGCTCAACAGTGGAAAGGCCCGTATAGCGTAAGTAGTGGAATTGTTGCTCGTAGTGATCCCTGTACTTGTTGGGAGCTCCCGCTCTTGAAGACCATATCTTAGAGCTCGAGTGGTCAGCTCCAACTTTCTTTTCACCTTTTCCACTGGATCATCGCCCTCAGCTTGTGTGACATGGAGTACCGTGTTGAGGAAGGCCTGTCGTGTGTTTTAGTAGTTATTTCGGCAGCTTCAACCCTGGCTTCTACAAGCACCCTTTCGCATTCTGCCACCCACCACTGCCAAGCGTTCGGTCAAGTCTCTCACCCTATCAAAATTATTCCTTTCCCAATCCATAGCTCTTTCTTCCATTCTTTTTCTCTCTTCCTCCAGTTGGCTCACCAGGGTGGTCACTACCTGTTGCTGTTCATTTGTTAAAAACCACAACTGGTTCCTTTCTCTTGACTTCTAAGCCAGTTGCTCTTCAACAATCCCTTTGGCTTGATCTACAATGCTGAGCCTTTGTTGCACCTCGGCCAGTACTTCTGATTTTTTCTGCACCAGCTACTCTTAGCTTTGGATCTCAATAAGGAATAGCCTTTTTTGATTGAAAGCCATGGCCATGAGGGCCTCTACATCTTCCTGGGAGGTCTCCAACCCATCTTCTAATCTTTGCGCTTCATCTTGTAGCCGTTTTGCTTCTGCTGTTGAGACTCCTGGCCCTTCACTCTTCAGAAACTCGATTTCACTTATTAATATGTTTTGTTCTTCTAGCTCCTGCCACAAACGGAGCTCCATGGTATGTTCTTGTGGTGTACTGGCTTCGCCTTCCTGAACCTCTTGTCTTAGCATTTCCACTTGAGTGACCTTTTGCTGTAGATCATTGTATTGCTGCACTAGTAGCTTTAGAGTCCTTTGCTCTACCACCAGGTTCTGCTCTTCGTCTTCCAGCCTTTGTCTAAGGCAGCTTTCGTTGTCCTGGGCTTCCTTTGCTTTTGCTACTAGCTGGTCCTGCAAGGCCTTCATTTCTCTTCGTCGGTCGGCTCCCTGCCTTGAGACTTCTAGCTTAAGAGTAGCTGAGGTTTCTTTTTCTTTTTCTTTTTCTAGCTCCATCAAGGCCACTTTCTTTTCTTCCTTCGCCTTGTCTAGTTGTGCCAGTAGCTCAGCCACATATGCGTCATAGTCAGTGTCGGCAGGCATGGGAGTATGGGGTGTGGTGGTTGATGGCTCCAGCCTTTGTCTTTTAGGGTCTTGCCGTGACTCTGCATTTGCGGCAACGGGCCTTTTCAATCCAATTTCTGGCACAATCTCGGCCACTTTGCTCACTAGCATTTGCATATATCCATTAGTTGTGTCGTGTTGAGGGGAGGTGTGGGTTGTGTGGTGGTTGTAGTCATGGTTTCAGTCGTTGCAGGCACAAAAGAGGAAGGAAGTGGATGTAGTAGGGACTTGCCCTTGCCTACAGTCACTGGAGCTGCTTCCACACTTGAACTAGCTTCGGCTTTATGATGGGGGCTCACAGGTTAGAGCTCTCCACCCCCGTGCGTCTCTTCCACAGATCTTCGTGTAGCCTCTGCCAACTCGGCCAACTCCTTCAGTCTCTGCTCTTCAGCTTCTTCTTCCGCCCTTCTTTTCCTGTCCTCTTCTGCCTTTTTTGATTCTTCTCTTATCTTTTCAAGCTCTTCCTCCTCTTTCCTCCTTCTTTCTTCCTCAGCCCTCCTAGACTCTCTTTGAGCCCTCTTGATTTTGTTAGAATATCAAGCTCATTTAGTGTGTGTTGACCGACATGAGCTGGACACAGCTAGTCTAGCCATAGTAGTTAGATACATTAAATAAGTCGGTGCCTTTGGTGTGAATGGTCCTATGACCGTAGGTTGTATCTTTCACTATTCAGTGTGGTTTGAATATAGTGTGTGAGAGAGGAAGCTGGTTGCTTCACTCTGTCTGTCATCTATCTGCCTCTTTGAATCAGAACATGGTATCAGAGCAGGACTTGGTGGATCTCTGAGAGTTGGAGAAAGTGAAGATCTACTTCCAGGAAGTGAAGACTCATTTTTCTTTTGTGCAGACAGGCTGCCATTGTGGACTGCAGGTAGGCATTTGTTCATTACACACTCCAGGGTCAAGATCAGAGCTTGTGGCTTCTTGAGAGCCCTGAGGAGGCTAGTTAGAGTGCATTTGGGTGTGGCATCAACATCACCATCATCATCTTCATCAACAGGAACTGGAAACAGAGGTCTGCAATCAGCGTGATTGCGCCTGTTTGGGCTGAAGGCCTGCACTGTCTACTGCAATCACTGGTGACCATAAATGGGTCATGAGAAGCATGTATGGCTATTGAAAAAGGTCTTTGTGAAGTACATGGAGTAACTACTTGTGGTTGAGCTCTGATATGAGCTGAAACAGAGTGGGTAGAACTGTGTAAATTGTATGCACTGCTGTATACACAGCATACATGGAGTCTACAACACTTTGAAGAGCATTGGAAGCTCTTGAGTATGCCCAGAAGCACCTGTGAAGTATAGGTACATGCTGGAGGCTACATGTACTTGTCTTGATCAATTGCAAGCTGAGTTTAGTGGCTGAAATACACAGATCTGAAGCTTCTTTTGTGGCTGGAAACTGTCTTGGATTGTGGGCAGTAAGCATTTTGCTTTCTACTGAAGCACAGAGTGACAGATGCAGACATCTGAAAGACATATATACTGTCATATGCATGTTAGAATTGTCTTGGGTTGAGAGGAGCATCAAAAGCCACTGAATACTGGAATTTTGCAGCTAAAATAAAAGAAATTTTGTCTTCTTGGGATGAATATAAATTGCAGACATTTTTGGTTGACTTGCTTGTCAGATATAGACAGGGTATTGTCACTACATAGTCATGTACTGACGGTGACATACTGAAACAAATGTATGGTCTGATTTAAGGACTTTTTTGAGCTAGTTGAAGCGGGTTATGCTAGTTTATTGACTGCAATCTTTACATAAACTGTTAGCATTGGCACTTGTTAAGAATACACTGGCTGATGTCTCTATGCTTATGTCTGAAGTGGCATATGTACCAGGAGTCAATTTAGCAGCTTTGGAACATGCATTACATGTATCCAGGTGGAGTTTGACTTTGGAAAGGCTGCTGTAATTGCAGTTTACAGGTTTGGACTGCATGCTTTTGGAACCTGGCAGTGGATCTGCAGGAGTTAAATCTGAACCGAACATCAGGCATATGTATCGGCAATTGTCTTTATGAGTTGGATCAACCGATTGGGACGTTGTTTGGGCTAATATTTGACTGAAATTTACTGGTTTTTTTCCTGCAATTAATTGCAGAAAACTGTCATAAACAGTTTCGGGCTGAAGTTGAACTGTTAAGAAAATCTTGGTTTGCAGGTAGTCAGGCAAGGTCTGCAACATGGCAAATGCTGATAGAACTGATAATGTAACCCAGATTGTGGGAGAAAAGCTTGATAGCAACAATTATGCAATATGGAAGTTCCGCATGGAAAACTTTCTGATAGGCAAAGGATACTGGGACTTAGTGACAGGTGTTGAGGCTGAACTTGAAGTTCCAGATAGGAATCCTACAGCTGATCAAAGACGAGCACATCGAGCTTGGACGGAAAGAGCTCGCAGAGTTTTACATTGGCTGTCATTATGTATCTCGGATGCTATGGTGATGCAGATCATGAACTGTAAATCCCCAGCAGATGCATGGAACATATTGGTCAGGTACTATGGCACAACTACGAGTGCCAGGAAGATACAACTGAAGCAAAAATTCTACAACATAGAGAGGAAAAACAGATCCATACAGGACTATGTCACGGAGATTAAAACCTTAGCAGATCAGCTCGCATCTGTTGGCTCACAGGTAGAAGATGAGGATATGGTTGCAGTGACCTTAAATGGCTTGGGTCCGGAGTATAAGTCTTTTGACACTTCAGTATCTGTGCGGGCTGAGATGCCTGATTTTAATGAGCTGGTTGCATTATTGATTCATGAAGAGGTGAAGCTTGGCTTAGCTACAGGGTCAAGCAGCTCTAAGAATAAGGATGCAGTTTTTTATTCGAATCAGCGTGGTCGTGGTAGCCGTGGTAGAGGCTATGGATCTGGCAGAGGAGGCCAGCAGAATGCATCCTATAGTAATAGCAATCAGCAGTCATCAAATGCAAGAGGTAGTGGCAACTTTCGAGGCAGGGGGAGATCGAACTCCCGTGGCAGAGGCTCATGGCAGCAGCAGCGTCAGTCAGACAATCCAAATAAGGACAAGGATTGTCACTACTGCGGAAAGTATGGGCATATTGCAAAGGATTGCTGGAAGAAGCAGGGAAATCAGAAGGGCAAGCAGCATGGACATTATGCTACGTCCAGTCAGGCAGATGACTCTGGTGATAGACTGTTTGCCATGCAATATGTCAAAGATAAGGCTGTTGAAAAATCATCTGATGATGTAGTGTGGTACATTGACTCGGGGGCATCGAATCACATGACCCCTCATGGTGATTGGTTCACGGATATGGTGGCTGAAAAGCATGGCTATGTATGCACAGGTGATGACACGCAACATAGCATTGAGCATAAAGGCAAAGTGCCTCTGGTTGTACATGATGGCAGGAAGAAGAATCTTCATGATGTTTTGCATGTTCCTTCGATTACGAAGAACCTATTGTCTGTGGGTCAAATGACAGAGCAGAACTTGCAGGTTCGCTTCAATAAGCATGGCTACTTTATTGAAGAGTTTGGCAATGGATGCAAGTTGATCGCGAAAGGCCACAGAAATGGAAGAATGTTCACTCTTGATGCTACACTACCAGAGCTGAATTCCGCTATGTTTGCTCAGGGTTCTGGCACTATCAGGGACTTAGAGATTTGGCACAAGAGAGTGGGGCATGTCAATTTGCAGAGGCTGCAGACCATGCAGAAGAAGCAGCTGGTAACAGGGCTACCTAGATTCCAATATTCAGATATTGGTCATGTCTGCGAGGCTTGCCAGTTTGGTAAGCAGTCACGATTGCCGTTTGTCAGGCATGTAAGACAGAGTACACGACCACTGCAGTTAGTGCACTCTGATGTTTGGGGACCAGCTCATAATGCATCTATGGGGGGTTCCAGATACTATGTATCCTTCATTGATGACTACAGTCGATATACCTGGCTTCACATATTGAAAACAAAAGATGAGGTCTTTGCTGTTTTTTAGAAATTTAAGGCACAGGTTGAGAAGGAATTTGAGTGTTACATCTCTTGCTTGAGATCTGATAGCGGTGGGGAGTATGTCTCCAATGAATTTGTTGATTTTTTGGCTGAAAATGGCATTCGTAGGCAGCTAACCTGCAGCTACACTCCGCAGCAAAACGGAGTAGCTGAAAGGAAGAACAGGGTTCTGATGGAAGCTGCTAGGGCCATGATGAATGAGAAGCATATGCCGCTTTACTATTGGGCAGAGGCTGTTGTGACAGCCGCATATATTCTAACAGGACCTATCAGTCAGACAGTATCCCCATGGACAGGGAGATTGAGGAGCTCACCGTCCACTGACACGGGTATGTCAGTGAGGGGGAGACATGATGTCTTGGACAGCAAAGGAAAAGAGAAAGTTAGTGAGGATGGTATGATGACACCTGGCAGAATGACTTCGGGCTATGAGTCTAGTGATACTTTAGACAGCGAACTTGGTATTCCGACTGTCTATACGCCTGGCACGAGGCAGAACAGGTACATTCCGCCTCATGAGAGAGGTGAATCGAGTAGTGCACCACAGCCTAGACGATCGCAGAGGGTCAGATACCCTGTTGACAGGTTGACGTACTCTGGTTATTCTGCAAAGCATTATGCATACATGACAAAAGTGATGGAGATCAAAGAACCAGGTACTTATGCTGAAGCAGGAAAGGATGAAAACTGGTGCATGGCTATGGACGAAGAGATGAAAGCCTTGGCTGAAAATCAGACTTGGGATTTGGTACCACTGCCTGAAGGGAAAAGGCTTGTTGGCTGCAAATGGGTTTATAAAATCAAATGTAAGTCTGATGGCAGTGTAGAAAGGTACAAAGCAAGGCTGGTCGCTAAAGGATATGCTCAGCAGTATGGCTTGGATTATGATGAAACATTCAGCCCGGTTGCAAAAATGGCAACCATACGAACTGTTATTGCCTTGGCTGCTGCAAAAGGCTGGAAATTGCAGCAGATGGATGTTAAGAATGCATTCCTCAATGGTGATTTAACAGAGGATGTATACATGGTTCAGCCAGAAGGGTATGAGCACCCTGATTTTCAGCACTATGTGTGCAGGCTGAAAAAGGCACTGTATGGGCTGAAGCAGGCTCCGAGAGCCTGGCATGCTAGGATCAGCAGTTACTTGTAGAGTCTTGGATTTGTTGTTGGCAGGGCTGATCACAGCCTGTTTACAAAGAAGACTGACAGTGGCTTGGTAGTGCTGGTCATATATGTTGATGATCTGATAATCACTGGAAATGATGACATGGGAATTCAGCATGCTATGAAGATGCTGAAATCTGAATTTGACATGAAAGATCTGGGAGATCTGAAGTATTTCTTGGGTATTGAGGTCGTACCAGCTGAAAATGACTTATGGCTGATGCAGAAGCACTATGCCATGGAAATGCTTAAGAAGTATGGCATGGCTGAATGCAAACCACTGGATACACCTCTGGACCAGAATGTAAAGCTAGACATGAACACTGGGGCTGAAGTAGAAGATGTGACTATGTACAGGCACATGGTCGGCAGTCTGATTTACTTGACCATCACTAGGCCTGACTTGAGCTATGCAGTAGGGCTGATAAGCCAGTTTATGCAAAAGCCGAGAAAGCCGCACTTGGATGCAGTTAGACGCATCATGAGGTATGTTAAGTCCACTGTAGACTATGGGCTGTTCTATGTCAGAGATAAGCCCTTGATACTGATTGGATACACAGATGCAGATTGGGCAGGATGCTCAACTGACAGACGATCTACGAGTGGCTATGCCTTTGGCTTTGGTAGTGGCATGATCAGTTGGAGCAGCAAGAAGCAGCCTACGGTTGCTTTATCTAGTACTGAGGCAGAGTACAGGGGGGCTGCATTGGCAGCATGTGAGATTGCTTGGCTGCTCAAGCTTATGGCTGACTTGGATATTCAGGTTGATGCTCCAGTGAAACTGTTATGTGATAATCTGAGTAGTCTACTCTTGGCCATGAATCCAGTTTACCATGCCAGGACAAAACACATAGAGGTACACTACCACTTTATTCGTGAGATGGTCCTTGCAGGAAAGGTTGATCTTATGCATGTGAGGACTGATGAGCAGGTAGCAGATATCTTTACCAAGTCTCTGGGTAAAGATAAGTTCTGTGGTTTTAGACAGCTACTTGGAGTACATATGCTGTCTTGAGCTTGAGGGGGAGTGTTAGAATATCAAGCTCATTTAGTGTGTGTTGACCGACATGAGCTGGACACAGCTAGTCTAGCCATAGTAGTTAGATACATTAAATAAGTCGGTGCCTTTGGTGTGAATGGTCCTATGACCGTAGGTTGTATCTTTCACTATTCAGTGTGGTTTGAATATAGTGTGTGAGAGAGGAAGCTGGTTGCTTCACTCTATCTGTCATCTATCTGCCTCTTTGAATCAGAACAGATTTCAGCTCATTCTTCTTTGCTTAATTCATCTTTCCTTTCCTTCTGTCTCCTGTCCCTTTTCTTTTGTCCTTCTGGTTTGCTTGCTTGTGTAGGTGGCACCTCCTGTTCTCCCTTGTCACTTATCATTCTTTCACTTGATTCTTCTCCTTCGTGGTGAGGTGGGCTTTGATGCGGTGGGCTTTGATGTGCAGCTTGCTCTTCCATGACTCTAGCATCCTTCATTGCTTCATTTATTATGGCTATCAAAACACCACCATATCTAATTGTGGCCGCCTTTGAGGCAGGTTTCTTCCTTGTGGAGCGTGCTGTTGAGGCAGGGGATTCTCCTCCTCCTGGTGCTTCAACTGGAGTGAGAAGGGGAGTTGAGCTTTGAATGGTTTTCTGCACGAACCCATTCCAATCTACCTCCTCAGGGACTCCTGCTACGATGCTTTCTAACAACGGGACCCTGATCCTGTTCATCAATGTGTTGTACCTTTGGCTCGAGAAGAGTGTGTGGATCATCTTCGCTTGCACCTTCACTGCTCGATCCGGGATGTCAGCCAAGCTGATTCCATCCACTGTGTGCACCTCTTCTTTCTTTACCCCCAGCATGGCGTAAACATCCCTTCTCGGCCGCCTCTCTTTCTTGGGTACGAGCCCCAAGGCCTTCTCTACGATTGCCGCATTGAGGGGCAATTCAACTCTTCTTTCCTGCTCCCCTGTCCTCACTGTGATAGTGCCACAGTTCTTGCCCTTGTCAAAGTTCCTCAGAAATTTAGCACATATGCTGTAATCCACGGCCTGCCCCACCTTTTCCACATACTTGTGGAGGTGGCATCTGTCCACCAATTCTTTGACTGTAGGTTCCTCCAAGATGGCCTCATCCAGGTTCACCGTGTGCTTGAAGGTGAATTGACTAAATCCTCGTGTCTCGACGCTAATGCCGAACTTGGTCATCTCTTTTTCAGAAAATGGGAGTTTGCCCCCTTTGTCTTGTCCTACCATGGTGGTTACCTTTCAACACCCCATGCCAACATTAATGCTTAAAAATAGTCTTATTTCTAACAAAACTCAATTTTGAGAGAAAAATGTATGTGTCAAAAATTGGTATACTTTCTTAGAGGCTTGAATTTTAGAGACAGGCTCACAACAGCAATTGCTATTGTTTTCCCTTTGCAGTATCTTCCATTGAAACTCAATTAATCATAACATTTTGCTAGATAGCATGACTCTCATTTTTCTAACTCTCATTTTGCTCTGCTCTTGCTCACATTGTTCCCCCCCCCGTCTTGGATCTTTCAAGGAATCCTTCCTAGGATTAGCATAGGAAGTACGAGGCAAATGCTGTTTTTCGTGGATTGACTTACTTAGCCAATAACCAATTATAGAAGCTTGGATTGTATTCGAGTTGGGCATGACAATCAAGAGCAGATGGTTGGATGGAGACTTGGGAGATGTAGGTCAAGACATCGTGAAATAGATCTCCAGTATTAAGGCGGCTTGCAACATGTAATTCCTCTTCCGTAAGGAATTGGTCAATGTAAGGGTGAGCGAGCACATGGTCGTCTAAATGCTGGTTGCGGCGGATGATGGCCAAAACCCTAAATGAGATAGGTGCCACATAAGTAGGTTCATATTCAATGGTTTTAACTGCCCTGCGTTGCTCAGCATTGGTCATTATCCGGCAACCTTTTTTCTCCCATTGGATTCTTAGTGGAAGGCGAGCTTGCCATCTACGTGAGCTCTTACAACTCGTGCTCAAGAACAGAACGAGGAGGCTTACGATATGAAGTGATTAGTCTTCTGAGGGCAGCTTGCTCCTTTGAGATTTCGTCGTTTGCTATCAGTTCAGTAGCAATTTTGGGGAATTTACTGGTCATAAGTTCGTATTCTTCCCAAGTGCATGGTAATGCACGAACATCCAAACCAAGTGTTTTGTCAAGAAGATCTAGGTCTAGCCTCTCATAACTTCTAGCGAATGTAGTGAAAGTTTTGTCCAACATCTTAATGCAGGTTACTAAGTCATCCCCAGAAGTCATGGCGAGGTCTTTAGCCAAGGAAAGGAAAGGTTGTACCGTGTAGGAAGGTTTAAGACCTGTTGGTGGGAATGGTGCAAATGGACTGGATAGTGGTGACTCCATCATTGGTGTCACAGGTGTGGCTTTGCACTCCGAAGCACTTTGAGGTGCTGTAGGAAGCTCTGGGGGCATGGGAGTTGTGCTATTCTGAGTGAGCAGTCATGGGGGTATTTAAGTTCTCTGGATTAAGTAAGTCTAAGGCTTGTGGCATTTGCTTTGGTCGATAGATGAGCTGGGGCTTACTAGCCACAGCGGGCAATGGTTTGCTGACTATGCCCTGGGCACCATGTGCGCAAGCCTCCCTCACTGGGGTGAGATTGCTTGTAGATGAGCTTTTAAACTTTCCATTTTTAGGAACCCAAATCCAGGGGTTGCCCTCGTAGTATCCTTGTGCTCGCAAGAGATCTTTGGGGATCCATTGCGGCGTGGTTGTGTGTCTACGTCAATAGCGTCTAGACTGCCTCTTAGGCCATGATGGCTGATTATTTTGGCATTTAGAATCAGGTTTGGGTGGTCTACCCGGATGTGGTCTTTGCCGTTTTGGCACCCATATAAGCTTGGACTCCTTGGCCTTGTGAGCACTCTTGGTGGGTTTGGGCCTAGGGTCGAGAGCCTGGCATGAGGCCTTAGTTTTCTTCTGTTTAGACTTGGGCTGAAGCGTGATCGTAGGGGTTTCTACCAGTGGCTTCGTAATGGTGGAGGAGTCAGGACAGCCCTTGTTGAAAGTCGTCACTATACGCACATTGCCTATAGCAAGATGAATGCGGTTTAGGTTGTAATCCACATTACAGTTCGTTTGCTTCTTGAAAGTACGACCTAATAGTAACATATTACCGGCTCCTTTAGTGTCAGGAAACACATGGAAGAAAGCTAGTAAAACGACTACCTTGCACTTTCCTAGGAGTGAATAAGCATTACCCCCAAACGGGGTGAGTTTGGCATTAGTAGATGCAGCTTTAGTAGTCCACACATCAGAGTGGATTAATTCCAATGGCTTTTTACTCTCTTGAACATGTCTAGGAAATGGTTTCCTTGCCTGTTTTCCAAATTGACAGGCTTCACATACCTTATGCATTTCTGCAACCTTGAATTTAGGCAATCCTGCAACAATATTTTGGGCCTGCATTGATTTAAGTCGTTGTACATTAACATGACCAATGCGTTTATGCCATATATCAATATCTGCAACTACACCGGTCCCATGTGCAAACATTGATGCACTCAATTCAGGCATGTCTGCATCCAATGTAAGCATTCTGCCCTTCTTCTTTCCTTTTGCTATCAAGTGACCTTTATTTTTCATATCCTCAACAAAGCATCTTTGAGGATTAAATCTGACTTGCAAGCCCTGCTCAACCATTTGACCAACAGAAACCAGATTGTTGGTGATATTCGGGACATGAAATACATCTGACAGGTATTTCTTTTTCCCATCCTGCATAGATAAATGAATTTTTCCAATCTGCACAATAGGATGTGCAGTATCATCACCAGTCTCCACAAATCCTAGTTTTTCCATTTTCCTTGCATCCTGCATCCATTCTGCATGACCTGTCATGTGGTTTGACGCACCTGAGTCAACATACCACACTTTGTTGCTTTCTTCCGCACTTGTCACAGAATTGTTCATGTGCTGCACCATAAACAAATGCTCATTTCTGTCATCACCCTGTCTACTAGAAGATGCATAATTCCCTTGTTGCAATTTTCCATTCATGATGTCATTCTGCTTTTTATAGCAGTTTTTAGCCATATGACCCATTTTACCACAGTAGTAGCATTCAACATTGCTGTTTGCATTTTGGCCTCTTTGCCATCTACCACGACCTCTTTGGCTCCCCCTGCCTCTAGAGTTACCAGTCCTCCTCCATAGGATTGGTTTTCTTGAGTTTGCTGCATATTTTGATTTCTACCACGGCCTCTAGATCGGCGTCCTCTACCTCTGCCTCTACCTCTTCCAGCATTTGAGTAGAAGATAGTTTCTTTTGAAGTTCCTCCTGAAAAAGATGCACCACCATTTCTCTGCTCCTCAGAAATTAGAAGAGCAATCAACTCCTCAAAATCAGGAAATCTTTCACGGACGGAAATGGATGTACCATTCAAGGTCACGGAAACTAAATCATCATCTTCCACTGGCGACCTAATGGAAGCTAGTGCATCTACAATCTTCTTCACCTTCATGTGGTAGTCATTGATGCTCATACTTTCTCTTTGCACATTGTGCAACTCTTGCTTGAGCTGCATTTTCCTGGCTTGCGTATTTGTGCTATACATTTTTGACAAAGTATCCCATGCCTCCTTTGGCGTACTTGCATCCTGAATATGCACAATCATAGAGTTTGAAATACTGATAGACAGCCAATACATAACTTTTCTGGCTCTCTCATGCCATCCTTTAAATGCCTGCATTTGCTGTTGATTGGGAACATCAGGAATAACTGGTTCTTCTTCATTTCCTGCAACAAATTTCCAATATCCTTTTCCCATAAGGAAATTCGTCATTCTAAACTTCTATGCTTGGAAGTTGTTCTTGTCAAGCTTTTCAGTGACAATCTGTGAAAGAGAATCAGACGCCATTACAGAACACATCAAAAAATTCTGTCACTGTAAAAAACACAGCTTCAGCCTCACAAGGGCAAATCTGCAAAACTGACGAAAGTGGTATTTGACTACACAGTCACTTCCTAGTGACGATTTTGCATCAACAGGAAACAAGGATGATTCTGTAACTCCCAATGTCTCTGCGCACAGGCATACGATGCAATTTCTACAGTAACTTTTCACCGACCTGTAGAACAGTGGTCGCACAGCATAAAACACGGCCTTTTCCTGAGTGCATGCAGAAAACTTCCACCTCCAAAACAGGCCCCGAAATGACCTCTAATCAAAAAAACAGAGCAACCAAGGGTTAAAGCCCCATCCCGCAATATATATTGCCCTCTTGCTACACCGCGAAGGGCGTCTCAATCTGAGACAATGCACTCTTGCACTTTTCGGCTGTGCTACTAGAGACTTGCTCCCAAAACAGAAAAATGAAAGTAACACTGGTCCTCTTACCAGAACACCGCGAACTTGGTTTGCTTTCTTGAGCTCCTTACCACGAACAAGGCTTTGATACCATGTCAAGATTGTGGGAGAGAAGGAAGGAGTCTCACTTGTAGCTTTCTCACTTACACAATGGGGGAATACACACAAAGGTGGAGGCTGAAAATAGTTTTTCTCTTCTTAGTTGTGTAAGCCAAAAGAACTCTCATACAAAGAAATAGAAGAACCCTATATATGGGTCTCAAACCAAACTCAACTAACTAAGGTGGCATACTAATTGAACCACGAACTAGAGTAGATAAGGATAGATGTCATCTAGCTATTATTCATGGACGGTGTACCAACCGCATCTGCAACTAACAAGTCGGTGACATAAATGCACAACGATCACCCTGGCATATCACGAGTGGAGCTCGATATCTCAACAAGAGACACGCACAGAGAGAGAGAGAGAGAGAGAGAGAGAGAGAGAGAGAGAGAGAGAGAGAGAGAGAGAGAGAGAGAGAGTTGTACCTTCTCTCTTCCCTCCTCTTCCCTCCAATTCTAGAGACATCATGGTACTTGCCCACAAAACTCTTAGATATGCTCAATGCCTCACCCTTGTAAGGTGCCACCAACGATCCATGGTACTCTAAGCTGTAAGATCTCCATGATGAGGAGAAGCCATGTGTGAGCCCAAACATTACATCCTAACTTGTATGCCAAATGAGGTCTATGTAATCGAATGGCAAAAATGTAACCTTTCTAGATCTAGCCTTTGAAATACATAGAGTAGTTATGCAGGTAGCAATTAGAGGCACAATGCATTGAGTTGTGGGGTGTGGGAGTTGTCAGGGACCCCTATTTTAGGATATGGGGGCCACGAAAGTGGCTCTTGGCACTAGTCCCCCCTAATGAGATCCTAGGGTAGTGCCCTCAACCTGACAATAAAGGGAATATTTCTTTACTGGCTAGGAAGGTTCATAATATGGTCGGACAAGTCAAATACACTACCTTCCTGGGCTATAAAAGGAAGACCCCTCCAAAGCCATTGAAAATCTATCCTTCACCTAGTTAAAGTTCTTCTAGCCAGCCTTAAGCTGTTCGATTATCATATGTGTAGATTTCCATCTAAGCTTCATAGTGGAAGCACATGGGTGGATAGGGCCATCTTTATATTAGTTTGAAATTAAAGTAGTTTTTATTCTCCTCATATTTGCTGTGTATTCTCTACTCCTTGCTAAGATTCTATCCACTGCACTGTGTAATTTCTACATGGTATCAAAGCCTAGGGGCCTCTAAGAAGTGAAGAGTACACGAGAGGCAAGGGCTTCAATAGCAAAGAGGAGAAATATTTTCTACTATATCAAGTAGTGGTGTTCGCACATCATGTGGTGGTGCTACTATGCCGACAAGTCAAATATTGAGAATTTGTCCATCAACGTTTAGGGAAGGCAAGTTAGATAGTACAAACTACACCTTGTGGAAGTTTGAAATTACAACTATCCTTGATTCTTATGTGCTTCTGAAGATGGTATTGAGGACTAACCCAAGACCACAACCCATCCTTGACTCATCAAATTTGAGTGCTATTATTCCTCCAAATACAGATCTTCTACAAGCTTGGAAACAAAAGAACATAGATGCATTGTGTGCCTTAGTTGAACATGTTCTAATAGTATTTTGACCTTGATTTAGCATATAAACAAGGCATAAGAGGCTTGGAGAAAGTACTAAGGAGTCAATATGAAATATGAAATTAAACAAGGATTCAAAACTTGAAGAATCAACTAGTAGCAAAGAAATTTACTGAAGGAGAGATAGTTGAAGCCTTCATCACTCGAAGCAAGAATCTGCCTGGCACTGGGATACAAAAGGCTAGTGTGAGGAGCTAGTTAGAGAAGGCATCTTCAAAGTTATCCACCAAAGTTTGATGAATTGTTAACTTCTCTAAACACTAAAGTGAGATCCCAAGCTTTGCAAATTTTTTGCACTACTAATGGAGGAGGAGTTGCAGCTCAAAGCCTCAAAAGGTAGTAGTGGTGGAGATGTTGCATTCTCTGCCAATGCGAAAGGCAAATGTGATTCCTCTACTAACAATGGCAGAAAGAAGAAGGGTGGTAAGAAAAAGTTTCAAGGAGAGTGATTCTATTACAAGAATAAAGGACATGCAATTGCGAATTGTCGTGTTAAGAAGGTAGATAAAAGAATGGTAGTGTGAAGACTAAGGAAAGGAGACAACCAATACAATTGAAGAAGAGTTGGAGTTATTCATAGCGACCATTGAGAAAGTGTGTTCCTCGATGTACAAAATATCTACCACTAACTCATGGGTGTAGTGCCTCCCATTGCATGACTAACAAGAAAGATCTATATAGTTCTATGAAGCCTATGCAAGAATCCATCATTATGACATTTGGGAATGTTGCAATATGCTCTACTAAGGTCACATGTACTATTTCCTTTGTTGCTATAGATTATAAACTCAAAAATATTTCAAATGTATTGTATATTCCAAAGATTAAGAGAAATCTACTATCAGTCACTTCTATAACTAATCTTGGCCATGTGAGGTTCACCAAGACAGGTGCAAAAATTATCAATAGTGCTAGCAAAATTGTTGGCACAGGAGAAAGAAAGAAAAACCTATATGAGCTAAGAACTCTTATAGCCATTGCTAGTATGGGCACAAGTAAACTTTGGCATGAAAGATTTGGTCACATTGGTTTGCAATGTTAAAGAAGATGCATAAGCAAGGTATGGTTGCTCACTTATCTACAGTAATGGAAATGAAGTGAAGCTTGTATGATGGGCAAGCAATAGAAAAAGGCATTTCCACAAGAAAGCAAGAACAGAGTGAAGGCTCCTCTAGAGTTGGTGCATGCTAACTTGTGTGGTAAAATGCCTAGACAAGCCTTGGGAGAATCTTCCTATTTTATGTTGATCATCGATGACTACAATAAGAATATGTGGGTGTACTTCCTTTATGATAAGGCTCAAGTTTTTGGTAAGTTTAAAGAATGGCTAAAGCTTATTAAGAATGAAACAAGGCAAAGTGTGAAGAAGTTTAGAATAGATAATGGCGATGAGTTCAACTCAAAGGAGTTTGAAGACTTTTGCAAGAGCAAAGTGATTAAGTATCTATTGACCATACCTCATACACCTCAACACAATGGCATTATTGAATGCTAGAATTGCACCATTGTGAAAATGGCAATGTGCATGCTTAAGGGCAAGGGATTTCCTAACTAATTTTGGATAGAAGTTGTTAATAAGGTAGTCTACAATCTCAATTAGAGTTATACAAAGGATCTTAAGGGAAAAACTCCTCACGAGGCCTATTCTAGTAAGAAAAAATATGTCTTACACTTTAGAACTTTTGGATATTAATGTTATGCAAAGGTTTCAAAGGATAAGAGAAACAAGTTAAAACCAAAAAGCACAAAATATATCTTCTTAGGTTATAGTGATGGAGCAAAAGGCTTACAAATTGTATGACCAAGAGGCAAAGAAGATCATAGCGAGTTGTGATATGGTGTTCAAGCAATAGCCACATACAATGGAAGAGGAAGTGTATATGGCTCAATCATTGGGGTTTGAGGCCCTCCATTCTGAGAACAAAGTTTGTAAGCTAAAGAAGGCATTGTATGGGCTGAAACAAGCCCTTAGAGCATGGGATGGTGAAAAGTTTGTAGTGATTTTCCTAGATGTGGACGACCTTCTTATTACAAGTGACTATGAAGATATAATCCATCAAACTTGAAAGGCTTTGAGCTCTAAGTTTGAAATGACAAACTTGGGCTTGTTGCACTATTGTTTAGAGATTTAGTTGGCAAAATCTTCATGTCTCAAAAGAAGTATGCATGGGAGATCTTAACAGTATTTGGCATGGCCAAGTGTAAGGAGATAGTTATACCTATGGAGGTCAATGTGAAGTTATTCATTAACGATACATCAGCACTAGCAAACATTGGGAGGTACATGAGATTGGTTAGTAGCCTAATCTACTTGTTTAACACTACATTAGATATCAATTTTATTGTTGGTGTTTTGAGCATGTTCTCAATCAAACTAGGAGAAATTCATTGGAAAATTGGGATGCATGTGCTCATATAAAAATTGCATCAATTTTGGTGCACACTTTTCTTGACAAATGCACCATTCATGAGAAAAAGCCTCTTTTGGATACATTAAGTCATTTTTGTCCACACAGTTGATTGAAACAATTTTTCTTCTTCATCTTCTTCCATAAACTTGAGATTTTGATTGTGATTGTGAACATGAATGAGAGTGAGATTGAAATTGAGATTGGGATCCCTTTCATGTTGACAACCCCCCCATAGTAGCCATAAAAATCACACAACCAAGGTTGCAAGGCATCAAATTATATGGCTGAGGCTTGGCCTCTAACCATAATATCGAGCTAAACATGCCCTCTTGCCATGAAAACTTACACTTGACCACAATAAGAATCACTGTCATCCTCACCCACTTCATCACTCTCAACCTCCATGAGACAATAAAAGATAGGAAAACACAAGAGAGGAAGAGAATTCTGCAAGAATGCGTGAGCACAAGGAGAAGGAAAAAAATGGGAAGAGACACCTAAATGTGTCATGCCCTCTCCCAACCAACTCCTCCAACCACTTTTTTTCTCTCTCTATTATTTTAATATTTCATACTACAATTTTTAACTAAGGTCTAAGGGACCTTCTTATTCATTTGCAAAAGAACGATCTTCTAGCTTCTTTCAAACTTTGAAAACACATCCACAAGGTCATGACTTTTTAGATTTGAGCCATGCCTTTACAATGATTTTAAAATGGATTTTACACAAAAATTACATTATTTGAATGTCTAGAATCTTGATATTTTGGCAATGAAGCTCCCAAAATGTGCCTATTTGTTGCAGAAATTGTGGGTTAACATTCCTCCTCTTCCAATCTTGTGAGCGTCCTCGCGAACACCTCAAACAAAGCTTTGCCTTTAACCACCTGATGTTGATGAAAAACCCCACCACAATCACACTTCACAAAATTTGGCCTCATTTGGGCTTACCCAATCTCCAAATGCTCTCTTCCTTTCTTTTATCTTTGTCTCGATCTTCCACCAACCACCTAGAAGAAAACATGAGGCAAAAGAAATATCCAAAATATTGTTGACAACCACTCACAAGCTTTGGCAAAAGAGAAATGCCAACACCACCTTTGAAGAAGCAAGAAACATCCATGGAAGTAACCATGGAATTGAAGAATCCCCAACAAGATATCAAGCTTTGAAGTGCACCCTCTTTAGAAATACATTGATGAAGACCTCCACCTGATTGCATCTTTTCCAAGAAGTAGGCTTGTTTTATTTAAGGGAAAAGGAACATAATCTAAAAACCTCTTGATGGTGATGACTTCTATGTGTGATCAAGTTTCAATCATCTTAGCAAGGGAGCATGTGGAGAGATGAGCCGTGTGTGAACAAGGGCTTGAGAAAGATGAAGGGATCTTTAGACATGCATGAAGAAAAGCCTTAATGTCAGAACTCCCGTGTTGACCCCTGTAGTTGCACAAGGGAAAGAACGTGACCACCATGTTCTCCTTTAGGCCACCTTGACTCTCTGATTTTTAAATAATCTTCTTTGTATGTCGTTGATGCAGGATGAGACTCCACTATTGCAGATTCAGAAAGTGGCCCCAGGTGGAAGATTGAAGGATTAGAATTGACGCAGTGCATTGTCACTTTAATATCCACGTTTCTTATTCTTTGTCGATTGTTGCTCTTTGAAAATGGTGCAAGATTTGAATGGTCTTATCTCCAAGATTGGCAAGCTATGAAAATTGTAGAAAACGTGGGCACTCTTGCAACGCATCAGCAGCCTACCTTCCTTGGCAGCAGCAGATTCATCATAATAGCCATCACCAACGCCTTCTTCCTCCTCTTCTTCGAATGCAAGAACCTTCAATCTTGCAAACCATCGATGATATCTTTTATCAAACCCCTCAATTACCCTATTGCAAACTCCATGGTTGACTAGGAAACAGAAATGAAAACCCCCCCACGCCAACCATAAAAATCACACAACCATGATTGCAAGGCACCAAATTATATGGCTGAGGCTTGGCCTCTAACCATAATATCGGGCAAAACATGCCCTCTTGCCATGAAAACTTACACCTCACCACAATAAGAATCACCATCATCGTCACCCTCTTCATCACTCTCAACCTCCATGAGACAAGAAAAGATAGGAAAACACAAGAGAGGAAGAGAATTCTGCAAGAATGCATGAGGAGAAGAGAGAAGAAAAGAAATGGGAAGAGACACCTAAATGTGTCATGCCCTCTCCCAACCAACTCCTCCAACCGCTTTTTTTTCTCTCTATTATTTTAATATTTGATACAACAATTTTGAACCAAGGTCTAAGAGATCTTCTTATTTATTTGCAAAAGAACAATCTCCTAGCTTCTTTCAAACTTTGAAAACACATTCACAAGGTCATGACTTTATAGATTTGTGCCATGCCTTTACAATCATTTTAAAATGGAATTTCCACATAAATTACATTATTTGAATGTCTAGAATCTTGAGATTTTGCCAATGAAGCTTCCACAATGTGCCTATTTGTTGCACAAATCATGGGTTAACACATGTACATGACATAAGCTTGGGGATGGTTGGGTGGAACGAGCTCTTGATTGGAGTGCATATTCTAATCACGCTATTAGTTGTTGCTCCTTTGTCTTCGTTATAATATTCTGCAAATCCCTCTTTCACTCTTCATTTTGTGATTTGATATCAAGACTTATATTGATCCTCATTAGATTGTGACTAGTTGTGTTTTAAGAAATCACAATATAATTAATTGTACCAAAATTCTTCTAAAGTTCTCGTAAGCTTCAAGAATACAAAAAAGTTTATAACTAATTATGCCATGGATACCAAAATCACAATACAATTCATTATACCAAAAAAAAAAAAAGATTCTTCTAAGATCTAAGCAAATCATCACTCCATGTTAGAATACTTTATTCCGTAGCCTTCATGGATGAAGGATTCAAAGGCTCTTGTGATCTCCCCATATGAGAAATATTCAATTTGCACTATATCATTTAAAACTCTATCTCAATGGAAAGTTTGATATCATAATAGGATACACCATGATATTTCTATGTTAAAGCTCTTGTATTAGAATAAAATTAAGATCCTTAACATTTGAATCTATCAACATATACAATTCAACACCAAGATACCTATGGATGGCCATGCTACTATAGTCTATATCACTTGATAGAAGAAATGGAACAACCTTCCAAATTGTTGACATAATTTCATCTATCTCAATAAGATCCATCTACAAATACACATGGACAATCATATATCAATCACTGAGATAGTACAACACCCTCACACATTGTGTTGACCTCGGGCTAGTACAATGCAAGGGGGGGGCGGGGGGGGGCATCAATGTGGTCTCAAGGGCCTCTCTCATGTTGTGTAATTGGCCAAAGGACCCCCTTGCATTGTGCTAATATAGGGTCAACACAATTTTTTTGGGGGGGAGGTTGAGGGATCCTCGATAGTCTTAAAATCCCCTCACATTGTTAGAAGGATTCATGTGTGTAGACCGGAAGGACACCGGACCTTTGTGAGAGGTTCAAGAAAAAGAAGAGAGATAGAAGTAGATTTGATGAACCACAAGAAGAGTTGCTATGAATTATTTACTTGACATAGAGAAAAATCTCATTGTACAATCCATGTCAATTTCAAGAATTCAAAACACAAAGCTCATCTAAGAAACTCTCGGCTGTTAGCCCTCCACTTCATTTGGGCGATTTGTCACTCAGTCAGGAGTGATCACAACTAAGTCGTCAGGTTGACTCTAATCAAATCACAACAAACATCGAGCAATATGGTTACTGGCACGAGATTGAAGCCAATTTCCTTCATTGCAACTTTTCATCTCACACAGTTGGAGAACTATTTACCTCTCATACACGTACATTGCATGCTTATTAATAATCGTTTCTAGCTGCTGTAGTAAGAAGCCATAGAAACATCTCTCTAATGCATGCTGATTATAAGCATCATTCTTGATCAAGCTTGCTGCCATGTCTTCTTAAAAATCTGTGCATGCTTCTAATATGTTAGAAACTGTTGCAGTAGTTGTTGCGTGCATCCACGTTTCTGTCATCATGTAGCACATGCACACCCGAGTTCTTGCGTGATGGTGCAACTCTCGTCCAGCAACCAGCTATAGCATCCGTGCTTCCTCATCTTCCTTGAATTCATAGGTCGCCTTCTTTTCAACACATTGCTACCTTTGATTGCTGCTGCTGTTATCACCATCCGTCTTTCCTCTCTGCTTCATGACTTTAGAGACTCAGCTTCTTGCTCATAACAGCCACTATACATGAATACGAATTCCATTTCAATCCTCCATGCATGCTATCAACCAGTCTCAAGTGTAGTTGCTACCACTCACAGGAGCTCATGATGAGCTGAATAGATTGTATATGCCAATAGTAACAGCCTGACTGCCTGATTAAAGAGACCATGTCTTAACTTGTTTACCACCTCCTCCTACAAAGGATAAAACAAAACAGTTGTGCCATCGCCTTCCATGCAGAGCACAGCAACGGTTGATCATTTTCCTCTGAAGATTCCTTCTAAGTTGTAAATATGTCCCTCCGATAGCAGCACTGTCTTTATCAACAAGAGTGACAAACCATGAAATTCACTGGAATGCTGAACTGTGACCATAATATTATCAAAACTGTCCTTCCTTAATATTGGCTTCTCGACCCCTTGAGATCTCCTCCTATGCTCTTCCTCCATTCTGAAAATCACAAAGCTCTCCTCCCCGGCCATTCACAAAGGCTCTCTCCTTTTTTGATGCATGCGCCTCTTCTCCCTTTACAAACACTAGTCCCCTCAAAAGCTCTCTTTTTCCTCTCTTTTTTTCATACAATATCAGCCTCTCTCTCCAAAAGTACTTTCTCTCCAAAGGTACTGGGAAAGCCAAGTCCTCCCTAGAATAACCTTCAAAGGTTAATAATAACCTTCACTTTCCAAAAAGCTTGCACTTTTTCTCGTTGTCCCTAAGGATAATAACCTTAGGATTTGTTCCTTTAGGTTTTAAGCAAAAACACTTAGAAGAATATCTATCCACCAACCTTCAAACATTTGCACAAGAGCATCTTCTTATCATACAACATCCAAAGCAATGTAAGCATTCTAACTCTTCAATCTTGCTAGCAACCCATGAAGAACTCGTAGTCACATGACATATCTTCATTGACACAGAGGCTAACATACCTGATACTTTCTTATCGTGGATGCTTATCCATGTGACAATGTTGTGTTGACCCAAGGCCAATACAACATGATACAGAGACTAAGGATAGTGTTTGGAAATGCCTTATTCCATTGTGTGGGTCACCATGTATACTTTCCTAACTCCTTTGTAATTTTGTCTTTTAGCATCCATGTTACATGTTATCTGATACCTGATAAAAGAAATAAGGAAGGTACCCATGAAATAAGGCAAGGATACAAATAAATAATGAAGGTATCCAAGAGTACTAACACAACATAGGGGAGGGCCTTGGGATGGGACAACATAAGAAGGGGAACTTGATACCATTAGTGGAACCTGCTTGCATTGTGCTAGTCTAAGGCCCCCTTATATTGTGCTAGCCTAGGACCAGCACAACAGGGGGTGTATGTGGGGGAAGGGGGGAGGGGGAGTTTCCTAGACCCCCACACTGTGAGGGGGATCCTTGAGATTTTCAAGTCACCCATCTTCGTGTTATAAAAATTGAAGACTTGAACAACATGAGCTTAGATCCACACAAAGTGAGAGGATCCCTTGTGATTTTGAAGTGCCTCCCCCTATCATTGTGCGGGTCTAGGGTGAGCATAATGGGAGGGGGGACTCCACCATTGTATTTGGAAAGGCCTTATCACATTGTGTTGGTCATCACCACCCAACTTCTTCATAAATTGATCTCCTAGTATTAGTTTTGAGCATTTTTTGGCATCCATGAGGTTTTTGCCCATTCTAGATATGAAAGTCAATTGACAATACCATAATTGCTATTTTGAATGGAGAACTGGGCAAAATTTGTGCTTCCATTGTAAAAATCCCATTTTGGTTAAAATAATGCTCCAAACGAACATTAAGAGACCAAGATATGAAGAAATGGAGAAGGTATCCGAGACAACCGGTACAATGTGAGGGGGGTTCCCCACTAATGCTAGAGGATATGGAATATGCACATCTAAGAGAAGTGATAGTGGTGAGCCTAGGGAAGTGGAATGATCATAGAATGGGCCATTAGGATGCAATTTAACATAAGAAGTTTTGGGCCATTAGGATGCAATGGTACCATTGGTTTTGCCCAATTATCCACCCAGATTGTTGATTTTGGCACTATCGATTGCGAACACTAGGAGACTAAGTTATGAGGTAGTTAGGTGGTGATAACTAGCACAATGTGATAAGACCTTCTCAAACACAATAGTGGGCTCTCCCCTTGCATTGTGTGGCCCTAGGTTAATGTGATAGGACCCTGGGCCAACAAAACACAAGTGGAAATGCCTCAACAATTTCAGGGGCCTCTCTTCACATTGTGCTTCTAACCCAAGGTCCCCCCCTCATGGAATCAACATCTAGTTATCTATATCTAAATTATTAATAGAAGAGGAGAGATGCCAAAGAGATGTAGTTTTCATTCAAATAGAAGATAAAGAAAAAGAAGATGTTAAATGAAAAGTAGGAGTGATAATAACATATCATGTGTAAACTTTTGGGACGAGAGGCATTTCATTGAAGCATCATAGAGTTTCAAGTAAAAGATAGAAATACTACAATGGAGGGAGAGAATTTTGGTATAACAATAAAAGTTTTCAAGAAAATAATAGGAAAATGAAAACTCAAAATAAATAAGCGCAACAATTCTCCTTCAATGAAGTAATCATCATACATACAAGTATGTAGATAGCCATACATAGACCTTCTAGGCACCTATTCATGAGTAGGGATAGTGGATAGTGTTGTTTCCACATTACTTTGCATCTAATGATGGAATGTATAAAGGATCCCTTTTTTACATAATTCAGACTCATCACATTATGCATGATAAGGTGCACAAGGACAACTATGAGTATATAGAATATTTTCAAGGGATAAAAGGTTGAGGGCCTAGAGACTAAAGGAGGAAAAATAATGAGCAATGAAGCCTATGGTTTAAAAAATAAAGGAAAAAAGAGAAGATAAGTAAAAAGAGTGGCCTTACATGAAGGTTGGTTATCACATGGAAGATGAATTCTTTGAGAGAGGGAGGGACCAACATGGCAGTTCTTTGAGAGAAAACTCTCTCTCTCTTTTGAGCTCTTCCACTAATGCAAAGATTGCATGCATGCGGAGAGGGTGTGGTCAATGTTTCATGCAACATGTGTGGATGGATTGTGGTTGTGCATTCCAAGATGGTGATCATTGGAGTTCCCCTCAGTGTCATTGAGTAGCAAAGAGGAGTTACAACACTAGGAAAAAAGCTTAAATACATTACCCACATGAGGATAAAAAAGGGAGATCATGATTAGAACAAGGGGGTGCTTCACAAGTTGTACTATCAAAATCATTAACAATGGCTAGAGACAACTAGAGAAGCCAACTTGCATATAGGATAAAGCATGATTTTATTCATACCATGATAAGTTTTTATATTGGAGAAAATCATATTTTTCTCATTTGTTTGTGGGTTAGATTGCATGCTAGGATGGGTGAAGAGAAGGAAGGCGTAGCACTTGGAGCAATACTCACCATTTTGAAGCCATTATTTGTGGAGCTAGTTGTTGGGCATTGCACAGATAGGAGTGGACTAGAGGAGTGGACTGGACAAGAGCTCCAGTCAAAACCTAAGACCGACAAATTTTGGGGACAAAGTTCTTCATACAAAGGACCATGTGGCTATGCCAAAATAGCTCAAGGTTAACACCAATCTGGCTAGAGGAAGAGAGCCAAAACAAAAATATTTGGAAACTTTTGCTTATAAATGGTAATAATGAAGCTTATTCCAATGAACCAAGACATTTCAAGAAACAATGTGAGAAGCTTGGCCAAGTCTTTCACCAAGGATAGTTTTTTTGCCAGAATCAAGTAATTATGGCCAAGGAAAAGGTTGCTAGTGTGACCATTAAAGAAATAGAAGATGTGAAGGCCCTACATTGGAGGTAGACATGAAGAGAGCAAGGTTACATACTACCCTTAATAAGAAAGGACCAAATTGCTAGTTCTTAGTGATTCAGATACCAACAACTTAGCAAGGTAAAAATGCAAGAATATGATTTTGAAATCAAGCATATGCTGAGTAAAAAGAATGTAGTAATAGACACCCTAAGCCATGAAGCATTTCTCAATGCTCTTATCTTAGAGAAATCGTCTAAAACAAAATCTCTAGCTACCATGGTGTTAATGCCCCAGCAATCCTAATATAGAAATGGTCACATATGAAGCATCTAAAGATCCAAAGCATCAACAAATGCTAGAGATACAAGAAAATGAAAAAAACCTAAGCTTAAATTCAAGTATCAAAACTTCTCTATTGATGAAGGACTTTCCTACTTGAAGATGAGGCTGTGCATTCCTTTGAGTCAAGGACTCAAGAAGAAGATACTTTGGGGAACTCACAACTCCCCATCCTTAAGACACCTTGGCTATATAAAGACTTTCAATGCCATAAGGAAAATAGTGTATTGGAAAAACTCAAAGGCTATGTACTTAAATATGTTACTAAATGCTTAATCTACCACTAGTGAATAAAAACCAAAGTGTTAACATGTCATGCAATCTCCAGCACTTGACATCCCTCAGATGAAATGGGAGTCTATCAATATGGATTTCTTAGTTGGGTTAGCCCCCTATTTCAAGGAGGATACAACTCAATCCTAGTGATTGTGGATATGTTAACAAAGGTTGCACACCTTGTGCCAGTCAAGACCAACTACAAGGCTTCAGATATTGCAAGACTCTTTATTAAAGAAATCTTTGGGCTTCATGGATTTCCAAAGAGGATCATCAATGACCATGATTCTCTTTTAACTTCTCGTTTCCTTGGGGGGTTTACCATGGGCAACTTGCAGAACCACATAAGTGTAGGGAAGGGGTTTTTTTCCAAAAATACATAAGTATATACATTAGGAATTGTCAAGCAAAAGGTGTTTACCACAGCACAGAGGAGCGGGAAATGGAAAAAAGGAAATAGCAAAAGGCGCAGGACAAAAGGAAGAAAAAGGCGCCTTAACCGGTAACCAGACCCTGAAAAAATTAAAAGCACGGGCACGACCCTCAGGAAGTCTTAGAGTCACCCAAGGAAAGTAAAAGAGTAAAAAGCGCACCATTAAGTGTGAAAGCGCTCCCGAATCCTTGTAAAAGAGCGCCAGGCTCACTCCTGTGCAAATTGTATGCATTAATGGGAATAGGATAGATTAGAACGGTGGGAAATGAGAAATGGGCCTAGGCTAATGGCCGGCCATGTAAAAAAGGGAATGACCGCCCATGAAAAGTAGGGCATGTATATAAAGTTCAAAAAGTGAATGAGAAGATCATTCTTGTGTGTGGCCAAAGTTTCTTCTTCTTCTTCTCTTGTTTCTTGCCTTCTTGCTTGTGCTTGAGAGAGGGATTGAGAGAGTGTGAGGGAGTGATTGTGTGAGAGTGAGGGATCTTGGAGAAGAAGCTCTCCATCTTCTCTCTTCATCTTCCCCTCCTCTCTTCTCTTCTCTTGTCTCATGCGTGGCTATGGAGGATGAAGCTCACGGGAGAGGGATTGAGGTTGCTTGAGCTTGCCTCAAGGATCGTGGAGCTACCGGTGTGCAAGAAAGAGGAGGGTACTCGATCGAGCATCAAGGTAAGCTCACTACACCCGTAAGGTAGGCATTGCGCATCGGCTATGTGAGAGGTAGCCATGGCCGCTCGATTTGAAACACTTGAGCAATAAGTGGTCCGTAGGTCTCGGGGTAGAGCTTGTAGCTCCCCTTCATTTTGGTTCCGTTGCCGGGATCGACGGAATCGAGCCTTGAGCGCCGCGCGTATCAAATCGAGCATTGAAGTAGGGTTTCCAGCCCGAACCGGTGCTCGAGATAGCTAGGAGATTTAGGAGGTTTTAATCCGTGAAACAAGTAAGTGTTTTGGTTTGTTGGAAGCATTAGTGTAGGACTACCATTTTGCATCTCTGTTTTGCATTTTGGCTGCACTAGATTAAGGTTAGATTAGGTTAAGAAAAGAGAAAACAGAAGGTTTTGGCTGTTGCTGGAAATAGGGAAACAAGGGACCAGATTCAAATTTCTAGGTAAAACAGGGAAAAGGGAACTGGCTTTAAGGTTTTGCAATGCTAGGAAAGGACCGTAAGAGGCTTGGGAGGCCAGGGCAAACCTCATTTCACTGGTTAGCTTTGTGAGAGAGAGAAAGAGAGAGCTTCTGGTTGCCAGGAAGAGGAAGCGCTATCACGATTCTAGGTGCCATCAATTTGTGCTACTCCAGGTGAGTCTGGTGCTTCTTAGTAGTGCCCTAATCATATCTGGAAAGTCTCTTGTGATTGTGTGTAGCAGGTGCAAAGTGGGATCGAAACGCGTTGAAATCGTGCCTGTCGCCAGACGCAGTCGAACTAGGTCTCAATGGTCTGATTCCCAGAATCGGACCACCCGAGTCCTGGAGTCGGACCACCGTCCGATTCCAAGAATCGGACCGTCCGACTGAGTGAGTCGGACTGCGTGCTAGTCGGACCATCCAACATTCTGATCGGACCAAACAATTTTAGAATCGGACCCCACTACCGGATCGGACAGTCCGATCGGACGTGCCACGTGGCACTTGGACCGCCCATCATAGTCGAACCATCAGACTGCTGGACTCGGACCACTCTGTCCGACTGCAAGAATCGGACCATCCGACTACTAGAGTCGGACCAGCCCTGTCCGATTGCAAGAATCGGACCGTCCGACTACTAGAGTCGGACCAGCCCTGTCCGATTCTGGGAATCGGACCATCCTGCCAAAAGGAAAAATAAGGATCTTTAGTTGACCCTGCCACAGACCTGACCCCTAGGACACAACCCTGAACACCCCCAAGACCCAGTTTGACCATTAGAATCTCAGAGACCAATTGAACTTAGAGCAGAATAGAAAACGCAGCACAGACCTTCAGAAAGACCATAGAATAGCCGGGAACCAATCTTAGAACTCAAATCAGGCTAAGAATGTGGAGAGAAACAGAGTGGAGTCTGCATTAAACACTTTCTACATCAGCACTTCACTCTTGTGTTCCACTAAGTTTGCACTGCAAGAAAAGAGAAAAGCCTGTTTGTGCACTAAGCACCACGAAAGCACTAAGCATAACGTGTGAATAAGGATTGCAGCTACTTTCAAATAACAAGGAAGACATCAAGATATCTAATAACATTAAGGAACCCACTAGTAGGAGAAGACCCCAAGACTTAGACAGGTGCCTGAACTGCCCTACTAGTAAGACCTGGAGAAGACACGAAGACACAGAAAGCAACAATATAGAGGATTGGACGATGCCAGAGCTGCTTGGATTTATTGACAACCTCGTGGAGCTGGAAGCAAAAACAATGTCGGGATCAAGATGCGAACGAGGAGAGGACCAATTAGACTTAGGAGAATTTCCAACCTCAGTCCAGGAACTGGTCCACAACTACGATCTACTCACTAGGACCGTGATCCAGGGCAAACTTGTAGAGGAAGTGGTAGCAAACCTGGAAGAAGAGAGAAGAGCAATCAAGAGAGTGCTAGAAGGCATAATTGCCTACAACCATGAGCAAAGGGCTAGAAGGCTACAGCAAGACGTAGATATGTATGAGGCTAGACGAGTGCTAGACCTAGCTGGAGCGACCAAATCTGGACCGAATGTAGAGAGGGAACGGGCAGCAGAGGCTGACATGACATTGAGCGAACTAGTAGCAAAGTGACTCTTGGACAATACGTCCATTGAACAGAGCGCTACTGCCCTATCCACCGCGCTACTATCGGGATTGGGAGTCACGCAAGGGGCTAAAGGGCAGGCTAGAATCCCTATCGTAGCAAAACAACTAGCTAGATACGAACCTAGCAGTGACCCGTACAGCTTCATGGAGCAGTTTGAGCAAGTATGTGAGGCAAACGGTCTTACTGACCCTGCGCAGCCAGCTCAAGCTTTCGGTCTGTGCTTAGGTGATAAGGAAAGGACCTGGTATTCTAGTCTAGAAGACGCAAAACAAACGAACTTTGTTTGCCTTAAGGGCCTCTTCATCAAGAGGTTTTCAGAGGCAGGGTATTCGGATAACCTCATCATTAGGTTGATGAATATCAGTCAAAGGGAGAAGGAAGACGTTAGGGATTATGTCACTCAAGTGCATAGCCTCTACAAGAGAATCCCTGCCAATGAGTGACCTACCGAGAGGGCAGTGTCTACAGTGTTCATGAACGGGATTCGGAGTGAGGAGCTCTACAAGGCTTTGGCCAGTAACACCACTTTGCAATGAGACGTGCTAGCTAGAGTTTTCGAGGAGGCAATATGCTTAAATGATCAACTCAGGGAACGCAGCATGAGGACTACCAACCGAGAGAGTGCAAGCCAGAGGGACCCTGAGAGATCAACTACTTCGGGGGAAAAAGCAACTGCTAGTGTGCAGGATAAGGGAAAGAGTGTAGACCACGACTAGGGGATGGAAGAAATGAGAATGGAGATTGCACGGTTGCAAGAGCTGGTAAGGAAGCTTGTGAGATCGCATGTGCAATGTATATACTGCGGCGGAAATCACCTCCCAGTTGAGTACCAAGATCCTAGATCTCGACCGTGCTCAAATTGCGGTAGATTCGGGCATGATGCAGTGCATTGCAGAATGCCAAGGAGATTCCCATACGCGCAGTAGTACAACCCTCCATACTTAGGTAATAGGCCACCCAATTTCTTTGGGAGGGGAGCCCAGTTAGGTCTCCCAGCACCGACTGACTCAAGACCTGCCATACCTAGGCTGGAGATGAACCCAACTGGTATACCCAGACCACCAGGGCCTTTTGTAACCCACCCATCTAGCGATGCTCCTATTCACTTTGTGGAGGAGCCTAATGAGGAAGAAACATATGTCAACCCGTACATATCCTATGACGAGGAGGGCAACCCAGTCCTGATGGACTATTGGCCGGTGCCGGTGATGGCTCTAGGAAGAGGAAGAGGCAGAGGCTTTGGAGGGCCAAGCCAAGATCCAGTCACATGCTGGACTTGCGGCCACCCAGGCCACATTTCATCACGCTGCCCAGAATGAGAACAAGCTAACAAGGACAAAGCAGATCTCCGATGCACAGAGTGTGGAATCACACATCTGTTTCCTGACTATCCTAGGCGGAAGCCATCAACCAGATCTACCAACATGTCATCGGTGCCTTTGGGGCTTTTTGGAGTGAAACCTTTGATAGTGAGGATACACCCATCCCACTACATGTTATGGCGCGGGCTCAAACAAAACAGGCAGGCATCTCTTTGCCAGGGCTAAGTAACCTTGACGCAACCTCAATAGGACAAAAAAGCCGGAGGAGACGGAAAAAGAGAACCGATGCAAAGATAACTCTTAAAATCGAGGAAGCGACTACGTTAGTAACGGGAAAGAGGGTCACAGATGCAGAGGCGGAGACCTCAGCTCCTAAGACAACGAGCTAGGGAGTGCCAAGGTAGGGGAATATCCCCATCCCAAACGGCAGCTCGAGGCTATAGCTAAGGTCAAGGAGTGGGTCAAGGATGCCCAAAATCACCTCAAGGATGCTGAACCCATATTAGAATATCCTATTGACGATTTCTCCAGCGTGAGCACACCAGTCTCACCTTCAAAACCACAAGCTGCGAGGATACCTGCACCACTGGGGGAAACTCAGCAGCAAGGCCAAGGGGAAACTTGACAGGGAAGACAGAATGCATGGCCTAGAAATGCTAGCCTCAGGGGAAGACAAGAGCCCAGTAGCCTCCTCACAACCTTGGTGTCTAGTCCAGTAACTCTAAGCTTGGAAGACCTGCTTAGGAAGAATCATTCCTTATGGCAGGAGTTAAAAGACTTGATGGAGGGACACATAGGACTTGCGGGTGCTGATTCGCAAGATCATGATGCGGTTACACAGATCCCAAGTCTAACTCTACCCTCAACTCCTAAGTCTTTTCACATCAATGCTTTTTGGAAAGGCACTAAAATGCATGCAGTTTTACCTGTCCTAGCCTTAGGAGATATGACACGAGAAGGAATTGTAGAACAGGCGCATGTGTTAGTGTACTAAGCCATGCAATCTTAGAGGCATGGGGAAACCCTCTTGTAGAGACTGCCAGGTTTAACGTCACGTTAGCAAATGGAATGAAGGTAAGACCATTCAGGGTCTTAAAGAATTGGCCAGTAAAGATTGCCAGTGTGCAGTTTCCCGTAAACTTCATTGTCATGAAGGGAGTGGATTACGGCATACTATTAGGCCGACCTTGGATGAGGAATGCGCGTGTCATTGAGGACTGGGGGCAATGGTTTGATTTTCCTAGGGAACAGAACTAGTGCAGTAAGGGTAGAGATGGACACTTGGAAGACGACCCTTGTTGACCTAGATGCCATCTCAGCTATGCTAAAAGGCGATACTCAAACGACCAAACCCTATGGATCACTCACTAAATATATTCCTTGCCCTGAGGATGAGAGGGATTGGATGCACATTTTGGCAACCATTGACCTACCATTCTCGGATGAGGAAGAACTATATCGGCAGGCTGCTAAAGCCGCAACCATGCCAATTGAGGAGCCAATTGTGCCACTCGACGTGATGGCAGGAAGCTCACTCAACCCAGGCAAACCAGCCTCGTTCCATATCCTCAACAACAAACTAGAGCTTCAGGAAATCGTAGAGTATCTGACCAATAAACTGGAAGGCAACTTGGCTGCTAACTTAAAACCTCTACATGATCTATTAGCTAAGCCAGAATGGAAATGGACCAAGGTCCACGACCTGAATTTGTTATATAACTGGGCTTTAGTTACTGATGACAAGGAGACTGGAGAGGAAAGCTTAGGTGATGATGAGCAGTCAGAAGGACATCACTCTGATGTGACGAGGAGTATGAGGACTATCGCTCTACAGGAGAGGAGAGTGAAGAAGAGATAGATACAATAGAGTAAGACACGGAAGGAAAAGCGATAGAACAAATCAGGGCAGACTCGAGGCCTAGGAGAGGAAGGAACAGTCAGAACGAAAAAGGAGTCATGCGAATGGAGTGCGACAGATCCTGGCTAGAACACATAGGAGCCGTGGATTACGAGCAAGCCGGAGTGGCACGACCATGGCTAATCCCAATGATCAAGATGGATGCACCTACTGAACTACAACCCCTAGGGAAACACCTTCCTCAAGTGAGGGATGGGAGTTTAACTCAGAGTCGGAAGTCAGCACTAAGAGTGATCCCGAGATACCACAACCTTCTAAAGTCAAATGCACCAAGGGAGACTTGCCAGTCCACCTAAGGCGCAGGAGGCTAAAGGAGGAGGCCGGGAAGCAAGCAAAGGACTCAGAAGTAGATAGGTAAAAGAAACCGCAGGATCTACCCAAACGGGTTACAAAATTTAAAAAGGGTGAGAGAGTGGTGATTCTACTAGGTGCGAAAAGACAAGGCCAAACTAATGAAC
This sequence comes from Lygodium microphyllum, assembly GCF_053477565.2. Lineage (NCBI taxonomy): Eukaryota > Viridiplantae > Streptophyta > Polypodiopsida > Schizaeales > Lygodiaceae > Lygodium > Lygodium microphyllum. Next base: position 114,342,315 of record NC_141150.1, on the reverse strand, counting down.
CGATCGAGGGACCCGCCAAAGTCAAGGAAGTTAACTTGGCTAGGGAAGGTGAAAAGCCAAGACCTGTATTCATTGCAGATGACTTGACGAAGGATGAGGAGACCAAACTTGTTGCACTCTTGCAAGAGTACATTGACGTATTTGCCTGGACATTGGATGAACTTAAGGGAGTCGACCCTAGGGTTGTGACTCATAATATCCCAATGGTCCCTGATGCAGTGCCAACGAAACAACGACCTTACCCCATGAATCCCAAACACGCCCATGCAGTAAAAGAGGAGATTGATAGGGCAGGATTCATATATGAGATCAAGCACACGGACTGGGTATCACCTATTTTGATTGTCATGAAGAAAAATGGAAAAATCCGAGTGTGTGTGAACTACAAGAAAGTGAATGCCGCTACAAAGAGGGATAACTATCCTTTACCTTACACCGAGCACATGCTTGAGAGGGTAGTAGGTAAAGAAGCCTATAGTTTTCTGGATGGTTTCTCGGGCTATAATCAAGTGCAAGTGCACCCCGACGACAGGCACAAGACTGCCTTTGCCACGGAATGGGGTGTATTCGCCTACATTGTCAAGCCTTTTGGGCTGATGAATGCAGCTGTAACTTTTCAACGCCTAATGTGCACTATCTTTAAGGACATGCTTAGGCGCGAACTGGAAGTGTTTGTAGACGACTTATGCGTACACTCTAGTTGGGCCAAACACTTAGAGAAATTGAGAGCTGTCTTTGAAAGGTGTAGGTTATACCACCTCTCGTTGAACCCCTTAAAATGCCAATTCTGGGTGAAACAGGGATGCATCTTAGGGCACGTAGTGTCAAGGAACGGCATTGCCACTGACTTTTCTAAAGTTAGAGTCATTGTTGACTTACCGCCACCCGATAACTACAAGGGAGTTCAGTGCTTCTTAGGGCACACTGGATATTATTGACGCTTTGTACTAAATTATGCACTAATTGCTAGACCATTGTACAAGCTGTTGATAGTGTTCGAGTTGACTGAGGAATGCCAACGCACATATGAGGAGTTGAAAAAGGCTCTTACTACTGCACCAATCTTACGAGCCCCAGACTAGAACATAACGTTTCATGTACACATAGACGCCTCTAAGTTCGCTATTGGAGCCGTGCTATGCCAGCCTGGTGAACATAACTTAGATTACCCAGTGAGTTTTGCCAGCAGGCAGCTCATAGAGACCGAGATGAACTATTCCACGACAGAAAGGGAGGGGTTGGCCATGGTATTTGCGGTAAAGAAATTTAGGCATTACCTGTTGGCCACTCCCTTTGTCTTCTTTGTTGACCATCAAGCCTTGCTATATCTGGTGAACAAGCCTTGCGCTACAGGACGCATAGCTAGATGGTTACTCCTTCTACTGGAGTTTGACTTCTCTATGGTTGTACGCAAAGGAAAGCAACATTACATGGCTGACCACATGTCTCTCATACCCACAGGAGAAGCCGCTGGACAAGGCATACCTGACGATTTACTAGATGCTCATCTCTTTAACCTGTCTAGCGAGAGAGAATTGTTTAAAGCTGATCTGATGCCGTATTGGGCCGATGACATAGTGCAAGTGCTAGAGAGTGGACTACCTGAGAGACCCATTGAGAAGGCCAGGCTGAGAAGACTTATCCTGAAAATTCAGCCATACCAACTGATAAGCCGGCCAACTCTACAGGTTAGGACAATAAGGTTTATTGCGTAGATGCGTATGTGAGCATGAGATGCACGATGCATTGAAAGAAGCACATGGCGGAATCGCTGGAGGACACTTTAGCGGGGACACAACAGCCCGAAAGGTGCTACAATCCCAACTATGGTGGCCCACCCTTTTCCGCAATGCAGCTAAATTTGTAAAGCACTGCGATGAGTGCCAAAGGACCAAAGTGCCTGTGCGGAAAGACAAGATGGAGTTGACCCCTGTCATAGCCCGACAACCCTTTGAAAAATGGGGCATCGATTTTATTGGACCTATCAGTCCTGCGGCACAATATTCCCAAGCTCGCTACATCATAGTGGCAACTGATTATCTAACGAAGTGGGCAGAGGCACGAGGCACGAGGAAGAATGATGCTAGAACCACTGCAAAGTTCTTGTGGGAGTAGGTCATTTCACTGTTTGGCTGTCCAATCAAACTTGTAAGCGACCAAGGCACGCACTTCATTAATGAGGTGATTTCCCACCTACTCTCTACCTTCCTAATAATTCATCGGAAGTCCTCTCCCTATTACCCTCAGGCTAATGGCCAAGCCGAATCCACAAATAAAATCTTAGTCAACGTGCTTACAAAGGTAGTGTCTACTTCAAGAAGTGACTGGGACAACAAGCTAATGGCGACCTTGTGGGCCTATCGCACAGCTTATAAAATGGCTATAGGACAGACGCCTTTTAGGCTAACGTAAGGAACTGAAGCCATTTTACCCTAAGAATTCTTCATCCCTAGCTTAAGGATAGCAGTCCAGGAGCATTGGGAGGGAAGAGAGGCTTGGACCAATCGCTTAGTGGAGTTAGAGCGCCTAACGGAGACCCGACTCCTCGCCACTCACTCTCTGATTTGTGAGAAGGCTCGACGAAAGATGTGGTTTGACAAGCATGTCAAACAGTGAGACTTTGAACAAGGGGACCTTGTTCTGCTATACTCTGTAAAAGGACATAAACAGAAGACGAAGTTTTGGGGGCTAGGGCCTTTCAGAGTACGCATGATTGGTAGAACAGGGAATGTTGAGTTAGAGACACTTAAAGGCGAAGGAATAGGCTTTTTTAATGGCAGCCGCATAAAGAAGTACTATCCTCCTTCCCATCCATTACATGAGCCACCCATTCTAGAACCCCCAATGAATGTCTGCATGGCTACTATAACCGACCTTACAGATCAGGACAAAGAAGCAGTGGCACCGGCATATCTACGAATCACAGTCACAGTAGGAGCGACGTATTCTTTCAATGCCTTGATTGATGAAGGTGCCGGCTACAACATATTGACGCATGACCATTGGACATGCATTGGTCAACCGAAACTATAGCCCATGGAGGTTGTCATTATTTTGTCAATTTTATTGATGACTATAGCAGAAAAGTTTGGGTGTATTTTATGAAAAAGAAAAGTGAAGTTTTTGGGTATTTCAAAACTCTTAAAGCTATGGTTGAAAAAGAAATAGGCCTGCAAATAAAATGCCTAAGGTCAGATGGAGGGGGAGAGTACCTCTCAAATGAGTTTGTAAGGTTCTTGCAGGAGCATGGCATAAAGCAGCAATATTCATGTAGTCATACCCCACAGCAAAATGGAATTGCAAAAAGAAAAAACAGGTATATTGGAGAGGTATCTCGTGCCATGCTCAATGAAAAAGACATGCCAGATTTTTACTGGGCTGAGGCAGTTGCTACAGCAGTCTACATAATGAACAGGACTCCCACTACAGTAATACATGGTATGACTCCAGAGAAGAGGTATACTGGTAGGAAACCAGATATTTCTCATTTGAAAATTTTTTGTTGCATTACCTATATTCATGTGCCAGATGAGTTGAGATCCAAGTTGGATCCAAAAGCTGAGAAGTGCATCTTTATTTGTTACTCTCTGCAGGCAGAAAGGGTATAGATGCTATAACCCTTCTACTCGTAAGTTTACAGTGTGAGCAGACATGTTTTTGATGAGATGAATAGCTGGTATAAACCAGTAAATGTGATTGATAATGTAGATGCACAAAATGGTAATGCCGCACAGAATTCACAGTAGCAGTCACAAGATATTAGTGGACCTGGAGTGTCCTCTAGCAGTGGTTCACATTCTTCGCCATGGACAGGCAGATTGAGATCAGGAGAATCTTCTCAAAGCAATGCAGATAGTGGTATGAAGGTATCACGAAAAGGAAAACAGAAGGTAGATCAGCCCATGTTTGATGTGAATGCAGGTCACTCTTATGTGGATGGTGAATCCAGTGGCTCAGAGCAGAGTATTGATGATGAGTTGGGTATTCCTTCTATTGTTACACCTGGAGTAAGGAAGCCCACGGATGTTTTGAGAGCACCTAGAAGTGAGTCTACTTTACGTAGGTCTACCAGAGCTAGGTATCATGTGGATAGACTGAAATATGATGGATTTACAGCCATTCACTATGCCTATATAGTCAAAGTGATACATAAACCAGAACCCACTTCTTTTGAGCAAGCCATGGGAAAAGAAAAATGGGAGAAAGCCATGGATGAAGAAATGGATGCTTTGGAAGCAAATGCTACATGGGAATTGGTACCTTTGCCTAAAGATAAGAATGCAATTGGTTGTAAGTGGGTTTATAAGGTGAAGCACAATGTAGATGGTTCTGTGAACAGATACAAGGCAAGATTAGTAGTCAAGGGGTATGCACAAACATATGCCATTGATTATGAAGAAACATTCAGTCCGGTTGCAAGGATAGCAACCGTAAGAGTAGTCATTGCTATGGCTGCATCAAAGGGATGGTCTTTACATCAGATGGATGTAAAGAATGCCTTCTTGCATGGTGATTTGCAAGAAGAAGTTTATATGGAGTAGCCACCAGGTTATGTGCATACTGTTCATCCTGAGTTGGTTTGTAGGTTGAAGAAAGCCTTGTATGGCTTGAAACAAGCACCTAGAGCATGGTCTGACAAGATAGGACAGTATCTTGTCACTATTGGCTTTGAGATTTCCAAGGCAGATTTCTCACTTTATATGAGAAAAATAGAGAAAGGTATTATACTGCTTGTCATTTATGTTGATGATTTGATTATCACAGGTGGTAGTGATGAAGATATCATTCATGTGAAAATGCTATTGAAGCAGAAGTTTGAGATGAAGGATTTGGGAGAGCTGCGTTATTTCTTGGGCATTGAGATGATAAGATCACCAAGTGGGATCTGACTCTTGCAGAGGCAGTATGGATTGGACATGCTGTCCAAATATGGGATGACAGGATATAAGCCTATTTCAGTTCCTTTGGAGCAGAATGTGAAGCTGAGCGCAGATGCAGGTGAGCTTTTGCAAGACCCTACTATGTACAGGCGCATAGTAGGAAGTTTGATTTATATGACTATTACTAGGCCAGAATTGAGCTATGCTGTTGGATTGGTAAGTCAGTTTATGCAGGCTCCAAGGAAACCGCATTTGGATGCGGCTAGACACATACTCAGGTATGTGAAGTTCACATTGCAATATGGACTATTTTATGAGACTGGGATTCAGGTACAGTTGCATGGATACACTGATGCTGATTGGGCTGGTAGTATTTCTGATAGACGATCTACCAATGGATATTTGTTCTCTTTTGGAAGTGCTACAGTCACTTGGAGCAGTAAGAAACAGCCTACAGTTGCCTTCTCGAGTACAAAGGCTGAGTACAGGGATGCAGCAATGGCTACATGTGAGGTAGCTTGGTTGCATAAGCTACTTTATGATATGCATCAGCCTACAGATGGGCCAATTGTCATTTATTATGACAACATGAGTAGTATATACTTGGCAAATAACCCAGTATATCTTGCTAGAACAAAGCACATTGAGGTGCATTATCACTATGTGTGGGAGAGGGTTTTACTAAGTCTTATCGATCTAGTTTATGTCAGCACAAAGGATCAGGTAGCTGACATATTCACGAAGGCATTGGGCACAGAGAAGCTGCACAAGTTCAGAGACCTGCTTGGTGTGCAGGAATTGGGATTGAGCTCAAGGAGGAGTGTTGAGATATCGAGCTCCACTCATGATATGCCAGGGTGACCGTTGTGCATTTATATCACCAACTTGTTAGTTGCAGATGCGATTGGTACACCGCCCATGAATAATAGCTAGATGACAGCTATCCTTATCTACTCTAGTTCGTGGTTCAGTTAGTATGCCACCTTAGTTAGTTAAGTTTGGTTTGAGACCCATATATAGGGTTCTTCTATTTCTTTGTATGAGAGTTCTTTTGGCTTACATAACTAAGAAGAGAAAAACTATTTTCAGCCTCCACCTTTGTGTGTATTCCCCCATTGTGTAAGTGAGAAAGCTACAAGTGAGACTCCTTCCTTCTCTCCCACAATCTTGACATCTCTCACTCTTCTACCATGGATACAGAAATTCGACCTTCAACAAGGCGTCCAAGCTCCCAAATCACATCCATATCAATGTTTAACTCATTCCAAACTGATGGAAGATGGATTCCTACTATCATTAGCAAAGGTAGTTGGATCACCATGCAACAAGCAAAACGTGGAAAAAGGCAAAGACATGAGAGCTCGTTTATCTCTACTTGGAAGGGCAGAATCTTAAGGTTGGAGCAAATAAGAATAGCATCAAAGAGGTACTAGTGCAACATGTGTTCATGCATAGAGAGCTGTGTTTGGAACCTGGATCTTCAAAGCTTCCAATGCATAGACTAAATTGTAAGATTTTGATTCTTAAAGTTTTTCCTTTCTTAAACATGGTTTAGGTTTTTTCATTATAATATTTGTTTGTCTTGTAGATGTCTATCCCTCTAATCTTGAGGAATGGCAACCAGTGGAGTCTATTATTGATGTTATTGATGTTATACATGGTTCAATTGGAGAAGAAATGTATAGAGGCAGAAAGAAGACAGAGCTTGCAGAGAATGGAGTATTCTTTTATGATCATTCTTATGTTATTCCTATGCAGCGTTGCCAATGGGGATCAATAAACCTCCTTCCTTTGCCAGATTTTTCAAGCTTTGAGTGGCCTTTGCCAAGTCTAGCTACTAGTGAGGGCTATAGAAGTAAGATATTTTCTGAGATCTAGAAAGCACTAAAATCTAATATCTCAAGTAGGCTAAGCAAAGTTACTTTTTTTATGCCTATTAATATATTTATTGATTTCTTCTCTAATATGGAGATAAGAATAACAAAAACCATGCTTTCAGTGAAGAGACTAATATATGATCATATCATACAATTTGTTGATGAAGGATGGGATACAAGGACAGAAGGAAAAATTATATGTAAGATAGATCAAGACTCTATAGCTTGTAAATATACGATTGCTACTCAAAATTTTATCCTTAGCTTTTACTATAGTCGATGGCATTTTGTTGGTAGTAGTCTAGTTGCTTTAGACCAGAATCTTGATGATTTCAGCAAAGATCCTATAGTGGATCTTGACATTTGGTTCAATGAGGATATTATTGCAATCTTAAAGATCAGAAAATCATGTATGCTACATCAAGTGAGGATGGATTTACAAAATGAAGTCATTGAACTACCATGCTCCTTTGTATTCCAACTTGACAAGAAACGAGTAAGTTTTCACATCATATTATATCTACTTAGATGTATATCAAGATCTCACTTCCTAATTAACAAACATTTGTAATTTATTTTTTGCAGATATCGAAAAGGAGAGAAAATAATATACACTGCAAGGAAATTCAAGAAAAGATATCTTTACTATCAATATAAAATATATGTACAAATTTTGTAGCAGATGTCTATCTGCCATCTCTATGAGATATACAAGGGTTGAATGGTAAATTTCTATATATGAAGGCTTACAAGGGGATATGGCAAAGCTATTTATTTTTTTGAGAACTATCCTTTCTAGTAGTCCTTTTGCCTTTCTTTGATGTCTTGGGTATAGAAGGTGTGGGTAAGGGTGTTGAAGTTGTGGCTTCACCTTCCGTGGTTATAGGCACTGCATCTCCTTTATGGTGCAATTCCCCACCAATCTCTGTTGTTGGTTGTATACAATTGACCATTATATACTTCAAGAGCTTTGCTCTGACGTACCAAACATGCTCAGATGCATAGCAATCCTTCGAAAACTGTCACACATTTATAGAAAAAAGAGTTTTAGTTCATTATTGTTCTTACAATAGACTATATTTTTATCATCAATGGACTATTTGCAATGAATATCTATCTTAAAGTTTAGCATGTTTCATATTACCTTTACATGTTTATCATCATTAAGATAAACAAAGTTAACCATTCTTCTAGCATTTGCAATCACCCTCTAGCCACAAGAATGGCTATCATCCTGATGAGGACACTGCAACCACCAACACAAAGTAAAACTATAAAATTTACGGATGGTAGTTCATAGAATAAACTTATTTTTCAATTATTTTAATCAATAACTTACCGTAACTTGTCTATATTGCATTGTTGCAAGCAAATCGGATGGCATAGGGGGCCTTTTCTCTAGCTCTTCAATTTATCTTTTTGCACCTCTATATATAAAATATATTGAAATTTAGAGTACTTACAAAAAAAAAAAGAATTGAAATATCAAGGAACCCTTGGATAATATAACTTACAATTTAGCATTTCCATGGCTTCCTTTCATAGAGTTGATTAAAAAACATTGCTTATCCACACAATCTATTGCAATTAAGCTCCAATGAGAACTGAAAGCAATCATATCTCAACAAATTAGTAGGATAAAATCTCAAAAACTCTAATAGAATATTGAATCACTTACTTTTCATTATATGGAATTATAAGAAGCTCCAAAGTATCGAAGTCAATCAGATTGAACCACTGCTCAACAAAACTTGTATCAAGCTTGCTCCTCATAAAGAATGAGATAGATGGATCAAGAACTTCAATTTTTTATTGCATATTCAAAGGAAACTCATGCATTACACACCCAGAAAAGGCATAGAAATAGTGAGTATAAACAAGAAAAAACTTATTGTTAAAAAAATATCAAAAAGTAGAAATAATTATGGGTGGATATACCTTAGGCTAGCAAGAATAATACTGTCATTTATTTCTCTTCTTTTATCCTTAAGAATATGAACACATGCAGCATTAAAGGAGATAATCTCAGTTCTTTTGCCTAAGTCACCAGGTAAGAAACAAAACACATGGAATCCTTTTGGATTAGCTGCTTCAAGAAGGGTGGCCAGCTCATTTTCAAAGGACTCTAGTTGCTCTGCTTCCCTTTCTTCAGCCCTTTGCCTCCTATACTCTCTCCATTTATCTGCATGTTCCTCTTTAGCTTTCTCCTCTTTTTCATGTTGCCTTGTATCCCTCTCATGGGTGACATACTCAACCTTGGGACCAGAATCATCTTTCTTTCTCCTAGCTGGGGGCACATTAAGGATATTAAATGTCTTCTCATCAGTGAGGGGAATTGGCTCAAGGACCTTTGAAAATCTATAACTTAGCCTCCTAAGAATTACCATGTCCTTGTCCATGAGTGTGAGCCTATGAGCATGAGCAGCACAAATATAGGCATCTTGAAAAAACTCAACTAAAAAATCCTCTGTGGCTTCTTGTATACAATTAAGGGTTGTTCTTGTCCTTCTGAAACTATCCAAACTATATTTGTCACAAATCTCCCTGACAAGCCTTTGAAAAGACAAATTTGGAATTGCATTATCAAGAGCCTTTATTGCCTTCCTACCCTTAGGCACCTAACATTTTGAGAAAACTTTCTCTTTGGCTTTGACATTCTAGAGAGCTTCTGAGGCTTGAAGATTGATGAATCTTTGATGTTAAACCCCTAGGATCAATCTTCTCCTTCCTTGCTATTGCTTTAGTCCTAGCCATCTGCCAAAAAAAGACATGTTACTTCTTGTCCAATGTGTCCAGTGAAATGCGAGTTTCAGATAAGAGACCTCCTTGTAGCATGTTGTTTTCGTGTTTCACTGGACAACACATAAATAACAAAAGAATCAACAAAATGAAGAAAAACAAAACATTAATCTAAGGAATGCTATTACAATTACCTAAAATCTCCACAACATTAAAGCCGTAGAAGCAATGGTATAAAACATTAGGGAAGATAATTCTTTATAGTGCTTATAGGCTCACACTAGGGAAAAAGTTTGTTTATAGTGCTCATAGACTCATAATAATATAAAACATTAAGGAAAAGTATCAAAAAAATGGATTGAATGGATGCATGGGCATTGAGAAGGACAGATGCAGAAAACTATACCTTCTTTGGCGCTTTGTTGGGAAAAATCCATTTAGAACCAATTTTGTCAATAGCGCTGGTGAAACACGAATACGTTCTTCACAACCACAGCTCGAAGACCCTACTGCATGACCACGAAAATGTGCTCCATGACCATAAAAATATGAAACGAATTTGGCCGTTGTTTCCCTTTATTGGGGGATTTTTTAAAACTCAATAGTACATGCATTACTTGGCGAAATGTTAAGTAAAACACGTGCGACATATTCTCAAAAAAAGGGAGTGCGCACGTCTTCTGAGAAATTTGATACGGTGTGTAAAGTGAAACACGTGCACACATATTCTGAGGTATTTTGTGCGTGCAAAAATATTGGAAATTTCATCCAAATTTGCGGTCGCGTTTATTTTTCCATCATTATGCAAACTTTTTCATTGGAACTATCAACACACGTTTGACAATCAATATAAAAGCTTTTCAAAGTCATCCTCTCCGATATTGTCTGTCTTTCTCCCGAAAGTTTGTTTCGATTTCCCTTCAAGGTCCTTGCTTCCTGTTTGAAGAGCAGTTCAACAATTTATGATAGGTAACAAAATTTTGTTATTACAAGTATTTGAACAAAATCTCGTTGATTAGTATAGAAAGAATTTTTAATAACACTTAAAAAATTACAGATGTCATGTGCTTTGTGTCTTTTAAAAGGAGCATGGCACTTCTAGAAAGGATTTTATCACAAATTTCTGTGTTTTAATAGAATTAATTCATAGTTCATGTTTCTCTTCTTGTTCTGCATCTTTTGACCGGTGAAATGCGAAATAATGTCTCTGGTTAGTGGTATTTTGCTAACTATCCCGTTTCATCGGTGAAATTTTGAAATAACTTTTGTTTTCAAGTAGTGTCCGGTGAAACACGATTTCTTCACCAGCTTTTGCCTCTGGACACCTTGTTTTCGCGTTTCACCGGTCACTTAAAAAAGCTTCTCCTTTTTTGTTTTTTTGTCTTGAAAAATGCAATTTTGGGGCCTCTTTCCATGGTTCCGTCATGTTTTATTGGACATTGTTGTTATTTTGCTTTGTTTTTAGGGATAAATCTTTTGTTGGTCAAGATGACAAAGAGAATGCTATCTCTGGAAGGAATGGATGAGGAGGAGATAATGGAGACTTCTGATGATAGGCTCTTTGATTTCTTACACACAACTGGAAATTCTTCCAAGTTTAGCTATATCAAGAAAATTTTCAATGTTCCTTTTGATTTGAAGGAGTTATTGGAGAATCTTGAAGATAAACTTAAGGAGTACATATATTTTTATGATAGACATGTGCAAGGTTTAGAAGTCAATGGATTTTTTCATTATAGTGATGTCATGGGAGCCACCAGTACATCCAAGTCAACTTTGCTAGACAGGTTCAACCTCATTGATGAGGAATCCAGGAAGAGAGAAACATGTTGCCCTTTCCACAGGTATCAACGCCAATGCCTTCTGATCCACAAGGACATTGGATTTATTGTGTATCTTTAGTACATGGAAAATTCTTCTCCAGATATAGACCAACAGGGAAAGCTAGAGGGTATTGCAAGTATGGATAAGGAGTTCGAAGAGAAGGAGGAGATGTTCCAAGAAGATATTGAGAATCAACTTGTCCAAGGTTTTGATGTAGGTTTGTTCAAGAGTGACAATATCACAATGGTGGAAGAAAAGGAGATCGAGCCAAGTGCACAAGTTGATGAAGAAGGTCCTCTTGCATGTGTTCCAACATTTCCCACTTATCTTATCAACAAGAAGATATATGTGTTGCTAAATGATATTCAACATCTTTTTGATCTTAGAGAAGATTATTGCACAGCAATCCTTGCAGGTTGGGGCCAAAATGACATGAATTTTATAGGTTATGAACAAGAACCACTAGCAAGTCTTGATGTTGAGGGAGAGAATTTCCAAGACAGCTCTATAGCCTTACACACATGTATTAATCAGATCATAGAATACGAAAAGGAGGGGCTATCTACAAAACAAGAGTTCTTGCAGGTCCAGAAGAAACTTCATATTGATGATTTAGGGTATGAAGAGAGATTGAAGTCTCCATCAGATGAGAAACCCAAGAGTTCAATTAATCTTTATGATGATAGTCTTCTCAAAGAAGATGAACACCCTAAGGTATGAAATATAATTCAAAGTTACCCATTGAGTTTATGTTAGACTTTATTATGCATTATAGATAAATATCTTATATCTTATACTGTTGTGGTTTGTTGTGTAGATTGAGATTGAAGATCTGGACAACTTTCTTGGAAGGGCCAAGGGCTCTAGGCCAATGAAGCTTGGGAAAAATCAAAGCCTTGGCAATTATATTGGAAACTTAAACAATCAAAAAATTGTAATATATCATAGTAGATTGTCAAGCTCTCCAAGTCTACCAATGATGGCTTTGAGAGCTATCTCAAAGGTAATTGGATCTCAAGTTTTCAGCAGAGGTTTGGACAAGATCGTTTTAGTGGAGAAGGAAGAAGCCATAAGAGTTTTTGGCTTCATGCCTGGATACAGTGGATCTAGAGCTTGATATTTTGGAGTTCTTGGCTCCTATTTGCTCTCTTATGTAGGAGATAGTAAGAATTTGAAGCTTATTCCAGGCTATCGAAAACAGGAGTTTTTGAAATACAGAGGTCTTATTGAGTGGGATGAAACAAAAGATTCCTCTAGAGGCCCTGTCGAGCTACCTGAAACCAAGGACTCCTTTGAAGGCCCTATTGAGGTGCCTGAAACTAAGGACTCCTCTGGAGGCCCTGTTGAGGTGCCTAAAACTAAGGACTCTTCTACAACACAATCTGACTAGAAGATGCCAAAGATCAAGGGTTTCTTGAAACCCATCTTTTCCCAACTCTTTGTTTGGTTTGTAACCATTCTGTAAATCTTTGCTTTGCGCAAGAATTTAAATATCTATCTTTTCTTCTTTGGGTAACAATTTGTATAGTCCTTGCTAAAGATGATGTATTGCTTGATGTGGTTGTATCTTTAAGCTTGAATTTATGCCAGATTTGTCGATAGAACCATTGAAAGACCTCTAATAAAATGTTGGCTTTGTGTCTTCCACCTCCATGTCTTGTGTGTCTGAAATATTTTGTTCTTGCTTGATAATGTGATTTTTCCATAGCTTGGGTTGACCAGATAGATAGAGATCCATATTGTTTAATAAAGTATGGAGCATGATTGTATAGAATATGCTGCATAGTCAACAAATAAAGAAAGTGATTAAAAAACATTATATGAGTTCGACAATGAAGAAACAAACATGTACAAACTTCTTACGATATAGTGAGTAAAGTGTTGCTCACCCCAAGCTTTTGTCATCGCCTTTTTGAAAAGGTTCAATTGGTTTTTAAAGTCTTTGAGATCATCATCATTCCATTCAGTCTTATCACAACAAAAAAACACATTGTCTAGTGTTTCCCAAACTTTAGCTTTTCTATTCCGAGCTTGTCCATTATCAGTGTGATCCTTAACTGCATTATGTAGGGATTTCCACTGATTAAATTTAATAGTTGAGCCACCATTTCTCGAGTTTATCTTGCCAAGTCTCCCATGAAAGCCTAGAAACCTTCTAGCCTTCACTCCACCAATAGATGGTTTTTTTGGGACACAATTACCATCCTTAGACTTCTGAAGATCTGGTTCAATAACAACATTGCCACCATGCAAACCAATTGCAGAGAGAACTTTTTCAACCTTTGTTATAGTATCAATCCTATATAGAGATTAACAAGCTTTTCAATTATCCTGCAAAGTGCATGAAGTGTACAAATATGGGCATTTGCTAAAGGAATGTCCAAGTCTGGTTTAAACTGTGGATCCTTATTGTGCCTAGAGGGAGCTCTATTCCAATTGCTTGAGTTTACCTCTGCAGTTGGCAAGGAGATCTCGAGTTGGCTCCCTTTGATACATTATACATACATTTGAGTGTCTTTAGGTCACCAGCTATGTGCCACTCAATCCTGTGTTCCCAAATCCTTCAACAAATAGCTCTTCTCCTACTTGTTGCCTTTGAATAACATTAGGTATTGATGTTTGATGAAAAACCCAATATAATATATCAAAATTCTCAGTATCTACCTCAAATGCTCCTAGCCACCAGATGTTATATTCAGATTGAACACTAAATGATGTTGAGTGATTGCAATGACCTGACGAAAGTGCTCTATTCATCAAGGTGATAGAGATTCTCTCCAATTTTTTACATTTCAGAATCTCACTTTCATCAAGTTTAATCACAAATCTAGCCACTCCCCGTGCCTCTGCTACTGACAAGTCATAAAATTTGATCATTAAGCATTGTAGGGTAGGAAAGTCAAGGAAAATATTGTTAAATTTATTGAATGTAACCTCCTTTTTCTTGCCCTTGAAGGTAGCCTTGATATGAAAAGGCTCACCTAGAATCCCCATCACTTTGTTATTAACTCTCTGTCTGATAGTCCTAACCACAAATGGCTTCGGAAGTATGCGATTGCGTACCTGTCCTTGCTTCATATTTGATTGTAAAAGCTGGAAAATTTGCATATAAGCATCTCGACTGATACCAATACTATCTAGTGTCTTCTCTACTAACTCAGAATCCAAAGAATGATCCTTTACAAATGACTCCAACCATTGTTTCTTTTCCTTTTTAAATTTCTTCTTCTCCAAAATATCCTTTGAAACTACTGAAGGAAGAAGATGATAATAAAATTGAGCTGCTTTTAAAGAATCTCTTTCACTTGCATTTGGTTGTAGAAGAGATCTAAGCAAAATTAATATCACAAATCAATGCAAGTAATTTAAATAAAGCCATATTTAAGATTTTTCCAAGTGAAAAAAAATATACCTTGCTACTTGAATTCTTTTACCACAGCCTCCTCCTCCTCGTTTGAGATTCTCAATATGTTTAAGAGCTCTTTGTCGATTTCGAAGGCCTAATAAAGTTTGATTTCATTGATAAGCTTTGATACGCTTTTCCAATGAATGAATTTTTTGTTGACAATCCTCTAGCTTCTGCAACAACTCTATATTGTGTTTCATCAAAAGATGATTCTCTAGTCCAAGGATATCCTTTTCTGCAACAAGGTTAAGTGTATAACCTAAAAATCCATTGTAGCCATCACCAATAAACCTCATTAATGATGAGCTATTATAGAAAGGAGGAGTGCTATTTCTGCTAGGATCTTTGGGATATAGCTTTCCATCTAACCAAAGATCAATATTCTTCTTTCCTTCAAACCTCAGTATATGTTTCATAGACTCTGTAACCGTGATAGATTTTGTTCTCTTTCTTATTGGTTCATACTCAATATCCAACTCAATATGAAGATGATAGAGAGGTCTTTTATGATAGCTACAGAGATCATTGGATGATTGATCCATAGCTGAGTTACAGAGATCATTGGGTGATTGATCCATAGCTAAGGATATGATTAGAAGCAAGAACGAAAACAAAGAAGAGACTACTAAGGAGGAGAAAAAAAGAAGAGAGAAACGATGGAGGGAGGCAATCGAGTATCCACCAAAATTCAAATTGAATATTACTTTTCACTTTAATGAGGAGAGGTAAGATCTTCATTATGATAACCTTGCCAACTTTATGGCAACCTAGATTTCTAGGTTTGATGTGACCATGAGAATATCACGATAATGACTTATTAACGAATTTTGATATTTTAACTTACCAAAATATAAACCTTTTAAAAATTCTATAAAATGATTTTATTTCTTAAATTGTTTTCTCTCTCTAGGATCTCTTACAGGGCATTTTTGAGACCTCAAAACTCCCCTAATGCTCCATGCAACTAGCCCTTTTATCTCCTTTCTTCACAAGCCTCAAGTCTTAGTGTCAACGCCTTGTAAATATTTACCTTCTTCTATGTGAGTGGTCCACAAAACTACACTGTCTCTTATCCTAGTATGGGAAGATGCTTTCAAGTGGATGCACCATGGCTATTGTACTCATGGATACACATATAGAAAGGATGATTTGTGATATACCTTCATATGCATGCCTATATGTGGTGTTATCGCCTTAATTTAGAAGAGTCATATGCTTATTTAAATAAACATACTATTGATGAAGAAATGCATGACAATGTCTCTCAATTACTGCTTCCATACCGATTGTGTTGAAAACCTATAGTATGATCTGTGGAGGATTCGTTGGGCTGAAAGGCTCAACATCATCCAACTTTTTACATTTTTCCCTAGCGCTCCTGACCCTACTGAGTACCATGAGGGTGAAGCCATGACTCGAGCTCAGTGGGTATATAGAAGAGTTACTTAAGCCATCCAACCCAATCATATTGTATTTGCCTACCAATCTTGAGCTTTTAGTTGATAGAGGTGGAGGAATTTCCTAATCTCCTTGTTGTAGATTGTGAGTGAGCCACCTAAGCATTACACTATTTCCTTAAAGAAATATCATGTTGAACTTGTATGAGATGCATGGCTTTTGAGTAAAGCCTTTGTATATAAATAATGGAATAGTACAGTTGGTTTTTCTTCTTTTTCTCTAAGCAATCTTGTCTTAAAAAGAAATGTGAATCAAATTTACCTAACTTGTTTCAATATAGATCAAAATGAGCCCCATAGTATGATTTTTTTGGTCCTCCACACCATGTATCAATCTGCTCTTTATTTGTGGGACAACTCTTAGTGAGAAGACTTTATGAAGATTTTGGAAAGTCTCTATTATTGCCGAGGATATTATGTAGATAGGCATTGGCCTTGATATGGTGTTTACTACTTCATTGATGCCAAAAGGATAGTATACCTTGTGACTAATCCGAAGTGTATTTGATGGATGAAAGAGCTCAAGCTAGTCAAAATATTCTTCTTTGAGGAACTAGGGTTAATGCCATAATAAATGTAAATGATTACAATATCTATTATGATGATATATATATTACCAAGTAATTGACATCATCACTCTTAATAGGATAGCACATCTAGGTAGACTAAAACAAAAAAAATACATCATTAAAGGTTTCCCAAAACAAACCAATCAGTATCAATTTTTCAAAATCCACGTGAAGCATCATGTGTATAAAGAAATATTCACATCAACTTCTATGACTCTAACCAACGTTTTAAAAATCTATTTCCAAAAATATAATCATTGTACATATTTTATGCAATAAAACTTGAGCTATTTGTGGTGTGAATAATCATATGAAAATTTTATCAAACTTTTCAGGTACTCCCACCTCTAATAAATTTATTTGACCAATATGAAAAGAAGTTTTCGCTTAAACAAGTAGAAGCTCTTGAGTTCAACATTGAGGGTCCTAGAATAGAAACCAATACTGAGGCTTGGATTGAATTAATAGAGGACTACTTTTCTATTGCTACGATGAGGGTCTTCAATCATGCTATGATCACTCAATTGTGTCTCACACCAAAGAAACTTGTCTCTAGTGGAAACATGTAGTGACAAGGTCATCACTAAGACCTCCTAAACCTAGGAGCATATTAAAGTGCTAGTCTAAGGAAGGTACCTATCTCCATCTTACCAAAACGAGAAGATGGATGACTTCTTTAGTTTGAGGCAACAAGGACTGATGGTGGAAGGTTACTACTCTTGCTTTATTACCTCCTAAGATGACAATATCATAGTAAAAGTAGCTCAATTTTGCAAAGGCTTGACTCATTGTTAAATGGGAAACTTAAAGCCATGAAACCCTTTGGCCTTGAGGATACTCTACTATAAGTTGAGCCCTTGGTTGCCTCCCTCCTCAGATGCAACTTTTGGGCAACCCCACACTTTCCAAATCAAGGATTCCTCTACCCAAAGAAAACCAAAGTCAACCTCCAAACAAGCCATCAAAATTGGTGTTGTCTTGATCTTACCAACAATGGCCCAAAGTGCCTACCTAACAATAACAACCGAAACACTCTCAATGAAAATATCAATCAAGGATCCCAACAACCCTAGTCTTTTGGTTGCATTCAACCAAGCACTTTATGAGTATAATCCCCCTCTAGGGCAAAAAATTCCAATGCAAATGTTGCTCATAACCCTCCCCCAGCAAGGGGTAACTTTCAATAACAGTGATGATTGAGGATGAGAAACAAGACAAAGTGTGGGTGGTTGAACTTCTTTCTTAGCTTTAGAGAAGAAGAAGAAGAAGAAGAAGAAGAAGACCCTACCTATTATGTATGAAGGAGAGAGAGGCACTATCCATGCAACCATCAACAATCAAGATGTTGGATGCCAATATTCAGTCTTGCAAGTTTTAACAGATTATTAAGGTAAAACCTTTCAAATCCTCATTGATTGTGGTGCCACTCACTCTTTCATGTCTCCTAAAGTATGTAAAGAAAGTACAAGTGGAGCTCGTATGACCTGCTAGAAAGCTGATAGTTGAATTGCCACATGGAAAAACGTTTCTTCAACTTAGGTAATAAAAAAGGTAGAACTCTATTTAGGAATCAATACACAAAGGCGACTTTTAGGGTTCTATCCCTAGAAACCTATGATTGTCTTTGATTGCCCGCACTGAAATCACATTAATAAACATAAGTTAAAAAATTTAAACTAAATTTATTAAACATTCTTTTTTACAAAAAATAAAAACCCTTAGGTAATAAAATAAAGATAGTTTCCCATTACTAAACCCTCATTAAAAGATGAACCCTCCCTTTTTTTCCTTCTCCATTATTAAATCCTCATTAAAAGATGAAATTCCCCCTCCCAAAAGGGAAAATAAAACAAAACCATTTAAAAGATGGCCCCTCTTTATAACGCACAAGGACAAGGAGTCTACTCTTAAGAGTGAGAGAAGGAGTAAAAATTACAAGTTAAAGGTGAGAAAATTCTGTTAGAAGGAGTTACCGACAATTTGCATGCCATGCCTCTACTTAGATCAAATCCTTTCTTTTCTCAACCTTTCTATCCACAATAGACCCCCGCAAGTGTATCACCATAGTGGAACCCCTGAGTAGCCATGATATTGAAAATCCAATCATTAATCCAGTTGAAGTATAATATTTTAATTTTAAATTAAATTATTATTAAGAATATATTCAATATAATACCCAAATTTTAAATAAATTATGATTGAGTAAAAATATTTTTTATTTTAAAACTAGATTTTTTTTATTTTAATAATAATAACTCCTTTTAAAATAATAGAATAATCTTTATCTTATTTTTTTAAGAAATTAATCTTTTAAAATTATAAATAAAGTCAAAATAATGCTAAAATTTTTGAGAAAGTAGTATAAAGTTAGAAAAAAGAGAAATCACACACACACACACACACACACACACACACACACACACACACATACATATATACATACATATATACATACAATATGTATATATATATATATAGAAATAGATTAATCGTTCTTCCATCTTATATTAATGATTTGTTTTTCATCTTTATTGATATGTGTAATTTTATATATTGATTTTGTTGTTTGTATGCAAGTATATATTTGCCTCCTATTTATTTCATAATGATTGTAATAACACACACACACACACAGAATTAATTAAATATGGTTATGAATATTAACTATAAAAATTTTATTTTTTTTTCTTAAATTACTTTATTTATACATAAAGTTGATGTTAATTCATAGGAAAATCTTATTTAGCATATAGGATAGTTGATTTATTGAATCATTAAATAAAAAATTCAATTCCCTTCTTGTAGATTGATATTAAACTTCGTAAAATGTGTATTTTTTCAAGAAAGGGATTTTAGTTATTATTTATTTATTTAATAAAAAGTAAAATAAATACTCAAATAACTATAATTTTATTTTTTTCATAAAATGTTAATTTAAGTTCTCATTATTTTGTTATAGTGCATTCATAGAGATATAAATTCTTAGATATGTTTTCATAAACAAAAAAATAGAAAAATAGAGTCCGATCACATGCATATAAGTAAAGTACATCGAAATATATAAAAATAAATTTCATTGATTGAGAAACCTTAGGTAAATTTTGATTTGCTATTTTTAATTTATTGATTTAAAAAAGATTAATAGAAAAATTAGAAATGGACTATGGTTGCTTCAAAGTATGAAAATAATTATACTAATTATGTGTGTGGCTCCAACAACCAAACAGGAATGAGTTGTGATGCCATCCTTAGGGTGGTCTTAGTTAGTCTTCGCCTAGAGTATATGTACACTACCTAAGGCAGCTAACCAGTGCTTCGATACATTTAGTCTCCCATATAGGAAGGTTTATCCTTATGAGCCAAGAATCAACAGGGCTCTAGTTTGAGTTTTAATCTCAATCACTGACCTAAAATAGGATTCAAAAGCAATATGAGCCCAGAGTGATTGAGTATTGGAAGGTGTGGGATAAACATGGCAAGTGTGGTAACACCAGTTTTGGATTGATTCACTTTTAAAGAGATTGTATATATAAACATAATAATCAAAACAAGTTTGTTTTTCAAACGGATTGCTTAATGTTCATATTTAAGAGTGTGCTAAATGAATCTTATATAGACACTAATTAACAAAGTTGTTTGTATATGTGATCACATCATGGTAGCATGCCTGTTTAAAATACTAAATTATGCCTCGACACCATGGGAAGTGGATGGACAATTTTTTAATGGAATCATCCTACAATCAGGTGGATCCTGTTAACCAGGTGGCCTTTGCTAAGTTTAGAGTAAAGACTGACAAGCATGACCTTTCTAAGCGTTAGCCTTAGAAATCGTTTTAGGGGACTAACGTGAGACTATGTCTTATGGGAAAAGGGGTTGATGCTCAACTCCCCCTCGTTTCTCACTCTCATTCAACCACGTACAGTGCTCGCCCACCTTGATCTTGGGACAATTCATGAAATTCATTTGTTTTAAGCTCGATGTTAGATTGTTGCTAGAGGTTGTAGTTGTGTCTTTAGGAACCCACAAGTTGATTCTCGTGGGATGAGGCTAGATGCTTCACATGCAAGAGAGACCTAGGTAATTTCCAATCACCTAAGTCCACATGCTCAAAGTTAGCCCATATGGTGGTGGCTAGGGTTGGTGGTCCCTAGTGAACTATCCTCCTTAAGAGAATTAGGGTTGGGTATGTTGTGTGTGGTATGAGAATATTAAAATTTTAATTGTGCTACATATTAAAATTGTTAAGTAGTATTTTTAAGTTTATTCAATG
This sequence comes from Lygodium microphyllum, assembly GCF_053477565.2. Lineage (NCBI taxonomy): Eukaryota > Viridiplantae > Streptophyta > Polypodiopsida > Schizaeales > Lygodiaceae > Lygodium > Lygodium microphyllum. Next base: position 114,321,290 of record NC_141150.1, on the reverse strand, counting down.
TTATAATCAATATACTAAAATTGGAATTTATTTTTAAAGGACTTTTTAGCCAACTTTTGGGCCATGAGATATTTTGAGCACTATATACTATGGCTTGTGGATCCAGCAACTTCTAGATTAGGCATAACATTTTCCTTCAATAGTTACATGGTTGATTTTGTATATCATATGACTTTTTGAGTAAAACAAAGCCCTTGTGTATATATAATGAAATAATATAGTTTGTTTTCTTTTTATTTTCATTGAGTTGTTATGTCTCTAGTATATATATAATTGTGTCAAATCAATCTACTTTGTCATATATAGATTCAAGGAAAACCTTGGCATAATTTTTTGGTCTTTCATATTATGTATCAATCTGCTATGTACTCATTGGATTATACTAGGCAAGAACATTTCATGAATATCCTAGAAAGTCTTTATTACCCTTCTGGATACTATAGAGAGAGGCAATGCACTTGACATGATATCTATTTCTTTATTGATGTTGAAAGACTATCCTATCTTGAAGCAAATCTTAAAAAATAATTTGATGGCTAAAGGAACTCAAACTTATCTAGATTTATTTATCGGAAGAGCCATAATTAAAAACCATTATAACTATGAATGTCGATCAAAGTATCCATCAAGATTGATATATCTATGATTGAGTAATTGACATCTTACCTCCTAATAGAATAGCTCACCTAGGTATACAAAAACGAAATGACTGCATTGTCAATGAATTTTTTGAACAACTAAGTCACTATTAACTTCTTAAACTCCATGATAAACCTCCAATATATAAAGACATACCTATGGCCAAGTTTCATGACTAAAAGCCTTACACAATGTATTAAAAAACACTTTTTAAAAGGCTATATACTCTACATATTGAAGCAATAAGACTTGAGATTTTCAGGGTGGAAATAATATTGCTACAAATAATCTTGTCTAAGGTCACTATACATCTTTAGGCATCCCACCACAAATTTCCTTAGCCAATTAACAGAAAAAGAAATGTCTACTAAAACAACTTAAAGCACTCGAGTTAAACAATGAAGGATTAAATATAGAAACAAATATCAAGAAAAAATGGAAGACTGCTTCTCCAGTACTTCTCCATGGCTGGGATGAGCGTAGCCAATTAAGGTATGATCACCTAATTACGTCTCACCAGAGAAGCTCATCTATGGTGAAAATAATAGTGTCACACAACGAACCTGTTACTTAGACATCATGTAATTCCAAGAGGAACACCAAGAAAATGGGAAAAATACTGCAAGAAAATATACATTGTCACACCAACAAGCATGTTCTTCATACTTTAATCAACCACAAGAAGAAAGAGAATACCAAGAACCACCAATCTGCATGCATCATCATATAATGAATCTCCCACGGATTTATCACAAAAAATCTTAAACATATACTTCATATTCTTCATAGAAACCATCCAAGAACCAAAAGAACACAAAGGAATATCAACTTTGAATGAGATTCATTACATAGTATTCATATTTCATCATTATCATAGTATTCATGGTCTTTCTCTAAATTTCTCTCATGTAGATACAATGTTTCTTCATAAAAATTGACTATCTCTCTCATGTATGCTCCCTCTCATTAGTACATTAGAATAACAAAGAATAACACTCAATAATCCTCTCTTGGTCCTGGATACCCCTCCTAAAAGGTATGTTTCATATGAAAGGTTACTAGGGACACTAAAGTGACCCTTGAGAGCTCACTACTATCACTGTCACTTTAGTATTCACTTCAAGTCTTCATCAGCTACTTCTTCTACATCTTCAAGTTTCAAAGAGCTTCAATTCTTCTTTTTCCAAGATTAGAAAACATTCCCAAGCTAAAAATTTACCCAATAAAACACTCACAGAAGCATACATAACCAAAAAAAGATTTATAGAAGCTTTACAGAACACTTCACATAAGGTCAATAGAAGGCATAAAAACCACATAGCTCAAACCAAAACCAATTCAACCCATCAAAACCCATCCAAATCACTCTCAATCATTCCTCAAAACACTCATCAACAATCATAACCTCTTAAACAAAAAATAATATCAAAATAAAAGTAAAACAGACCTATCAAAACCAAACAAACATATCACAAAACCAATTGCCACATCATATCTCAACTAAAAACTATCACAATCTTCTCAATCATAATCAAACAATCCCAAAAAACACTTCAAAACACTTGCAAAATCAATCAATAAACCACAAAATTAACCTCTTAGCTCATAAAAACAACAAAAATCAGCTCAAAAAATAAGTAAATTCAACCCCCTCAATATATCCCTACACTTAATCAGGGAGCATCCTCATGACCTTGGAAAAAGAGAATAAAAGCTCTAAATAATCATCATCAATCATAAACTCAAGCTCAAACAAATCTGCGACCCAAACATGTTCGTTGTAGATTACCATGGATCTAACAAGAGATATGAAAGGAAAACCATACACTACAAGATATAGGCCTTATACCAACATTAAAAGCGACGAACGTGTAAATAAAAAAATTTGCTTTCGTCGTCGCAAAAAGCGTCGTTATTGGCGATGCCATAGAACAGTCGGTATTAGCATCGGTATCAATGTCGCATTTGCGACGCTGATATCGACGCAAATAGTGACGCTAATAACGATGCAAATAATGACGCGTGCAAGTAAATTTGCGACGCTAATAGCGACGGTAACATGGAAAAAAAAAATTGTGGCAGGGCAGCATATAGCACTATGTGATTTATTTGGGCCATACAAAATAGTTTCTGCACTGTGTACAATGCTCATGTAAACAAAAACAAAGTGTACTTAAATCATAACACTGATACATGAAATAAATACATGATTGCATAATGAAAGCGATTGGTACAATCATGACAAGATATCACTACTACATAGAAAATGTCTACACAAATCAAGCGATCAAAAAAGAAGGGTGTGTGAGCTCTAGGGGTCCAAGGACAAGCTACATAACCTTGCCATCCGAAAGCTCGTCCCGCCGTAAAGGAGCATCAAACGAACTCTGCAAAAAAAGAAACAACTACACATCAATCCACCATACAATAATGCATTTTAATTAAACATGGTAACTACGGACAAGAAAGATGAGTAACTTATAGGGCCACTGCATCTATACAATTGGTCAATTAATGCAGTGAGACCGTGCCTATCTGCATATTGAGTCTCAAGGCCGGTTGGATCGCGATTTGTAATGGAGTACAACAAAGAAAACAAAATATTAATTGTTAGAAACATGATTGTTAGTACAAAGGATATTGCAAAAAAATAAGCAAGCAAAACAAAAGAAAAACTTACAAAGTCCTCGACATATGTCCTGTGGCCACCACTCCCAAGATAATGGACCACTCCGGCCTCTAATCGTGCCCTTGCCGCCTCGCACTGCTAACTCCAACGTCCTGGAGAATTTGTAGCCTCCTCTCTCAGTCGATGCCAATTGTTCATGTCTAGCCACTTGGGCTTTGCAGCCCCACTCTTGAATGCCTTGTGTGCGTCCGATTGTCTGTGTGACATATATGCACGCATGCAGTCTATCATCCAGCCTATAGAAAATCTATCTGATGTGGCTAGAACTAGAAACTCCTCATGCAAGGATGCTACTATGTAGTCCTTGCTCCCCTCTGGTATGTTTTTCCAATTATCTAAGACGTTGTGCCGAAAAACTTGTTGGCACAACTCTCTCATGCGAGCCATTACCCTCCTCCCCTCATCATTCATGATGATGGCTCATGACCTATCATTGACAAGATAGGCATATCTCTTTGGGGTATGCCTAAGATGGGTCCTCTCCCACCTAGGTCCATCCTCCTGGGCATATTCAGGAGACCCCTGTACATTCAATGTACCAACCAGGGTAGTATCTATCGGTGTAGCACCCATAGGGATGCCACTTGCAGATGGCTAAGCAAAAGCCGGAGTAACTGGAGTAGACATTCCCATAGGTGTGACAAATCCTGGAGGTGACGTAACTCTAGCAGAACGATGAGACGGAGACACCACTTCTGTGCCTCCACAGCAACCACCTAAGCCACGCTCCCTAGAACTGCCACAAGAGCGAGGAGTCGCACTTGTATCCCATGCCGACCGTGGGCTCCCTACCTCTGTATCTCTACAGCATCCCCCTAACCCTAAAGCACTCCCTCCCTCTAGCCCAAGTCTGGAGCATCCACCTCGTCTGCTCAAAGTTGAAGCATCTGATCGCGTCGAAGTAGATCTAGTAGAGCGGCCTGACGATGTCTGAGACAGCTCCTGGTCTGCCATGTCTCTGAATCTTGCCATCTAATCTGGAGACATGTGCGTGAAGATATCCTACAACTTCTCATCGCTCATCCCTCGACTCGTCCTGAAAAGGTCACCTGCGCAGATAAAAAATGATGTTAGCATAATCAATTTAAATCATACAAAGCACGGTAATATAAATCCTAAAAAAATAATCTCACTTAAAATGCATATCTTATGTACCCTTATAAGCGATTAGTCAATGAATTGAGTAAGTGGATGCTCCAAGTATGAAGTATCCTATGGTCCCATGTCAATCTCCTAACACAACTCCTCATACACTAGAAGGTCGACAGACATGTCACCACAAAAGGATGAGTCCACCTCATTCTCAAAGAATTCTTGGACTCTTGTATTTCCATCATTGTTAGCCAATGCTAGCGCGTCTACATGCTCCAAGCTTTCGACATGTTCCACCCCTTACATGTTCCAAGATTTTGACATGCTCTAAGCTTTCTACATGCTCCACCCCTTACAATATCGACCCCTCTATTTGCATATTGTCCTCATCTATACTCGGAACATCGCTTTGATCATATACTCTCGCACTTCGGGGAGCTGAAGGTATAGCATACCACCATCAAGGTTGTCAGGGGTTTGGATAGAAGATTACCTGTTCACAAACACGTACAAGAGAGATTAAACTATTGTGACATGTACCATGTCGTAATACAATTAACAAACAAATGAGTTCATGCACCTGTTCCCAATGGGCCGGCAATATAAAGGTGTCGCGTAAATCCCATTTTTTTTCGGAATCTATTTCGAGAAATCTAGATGGACCTCATCGAATTGTTGCTCCAACTCCTTCAAGTACCACTTTGAACCATTGCACATCAAATAGTATCATGGAGAAGCTATGGTAATCCACAATAACAATACTTTCCAAGTTCCCAAAATACTCCATCTCATCTATAATTGTGTTTGGATCTGTTGCTCGTTGTGGGCTCTCCTGCTCGAACCTTGCCATGATACCTCAGTCCATTGTGGAGTGCATTTTATCAATACGCTCCACGCGAAAATGCTGTCCGTGCGACCAGCTGCACTATATATTTTGTACTGTACATTGAAACACTCAATTTAGTTGTCACATATAAAATATAGATACGACAAATCCTAAACACGCCATCACCTTTAGACTACATTCCCTCGAGAATTCCCACTTCTCCATTGAGACCTCCGCCCCTTCGCGAGACGCTGCGGGGTCAAAGCTCCATGCAACCATCACGTTGACATGAACCATGGCATCTCCTCCATGCTCTTAGGATATTGAATCGGTCAATGGCACGTACTATGTCGAAATTCAGATCGTGCTTCCTCTCGATCTTGCCTAGTGATCTGGTACCTGGCGAGCCACGTCTCCATAGAGGCATGGTGTAACATACAAAAGTGATTCACCTTCTCCTCCATTGCAACATCCATTATTTTTTCTACCCCATTTCCAACCACCACATCTCCGGTCAGTCTATCATCGTCCTTCAGCGACCATAGCATTTTGTTGTCTGGATCCACCGTTGGTAGCCATTGTGAAATATGCACTAGTGCCTTAGACACCAACCAACCTTTAGCCATGCTACCTTCTTGCCGAGCTCATTGTCGCACAAAGCCTTTCAGGGTTCTCATGAAGCACTCCAAGAAGAACATCCATCACATATGGACAGGTCCAGTAATCTCCACTTCATCTACAAGATGCACAAAAAGGTGGATTTGTATCGTGAGCATGCTGGTAGGCATGTATTTCTCAAAGAGACAAACCATCTCCACTGCTCCTCGCCTGGCGGATTCAATAGAGGATGTCTTAATCTCCTTCTGTGAGATCCATTGCACCAAAGTCGACAACTTGTAAATGGCCCACGTATTTCTGGAGTAAGGCATCCTGCGATCGCGATTGATAGTACAAACTGCCACAAATGAGAAAGCATTATGAACAATGGCTACACTCCAAATAGCAAAATGCGCACGCCAATTACAATCCATTCATAGTACAAACCTGACATATCTTATGCCAGTCATGGGATTTTAGCCCTGATAATTGGTCGTCTTTAGAAAATGCAGATCTGAGAGAATGCATCATACCTGTCGGAGTGCAGATAGACTTGACTACTTGCTTCACAATGCGCTCTTCTTTAGTGGACAAAACCCAAGGAGCACAAGGTAGCTACACACGACTATCAACACTCGACTACGGCCAAAGCGTCTCCATCTTGCCTACCTCCTTCAAATCCATTCGTGCCCCTATAGTGTCTCTCTTTCCTGTGATGTGGTCCCATAGCAAGCTGCCCACATTCTTGAAAATATGCATGGGATCCAACAAGTGGTTGATCTATAAGAGGGTCCAATATTGCAACTCGTAGAGAACTGAGAACCGCCGCATTCCATTTGGATGTGACTTTGCGTGGACCATTTTCATCTCGTACCAGCTTGCGGCATTCATATGTTGGAGGTCATCCAAGAAAACCTTTCATGAGTTCATGACCCTCTGGCAGGAAAGCAGCGTGTCCTTGATATACCATCTTCCTCATGGTTTGTGACCTTCGAGAGTCTAACTATGACCCGTACAATGGACATGCATGATAACCTGAGGTAACCAGACCTGTTCCAACAACTCTATCCAGTGAATACAAACTTGAATGAGATAAAATATAGATATTACAAATGAGAACGAAAGCCTATTTACTTGAGCACTCTCCGAATCTTGGAAAGTCATGCATCGTCCACATGAGAATGGCTCGAATATTGGCGGACCGTCGACCATCACGCTTGCTCATATCTTGCACGGTGACCCTCTCCTCCCACAAAATCTTAAGCTCGTTGACTAATGGACGAAGATACACATCCATATTTTTTACTTTTAGCGGATGGGGATGAGTAAGCTAAGGATGAGATGTCCTTTCTTCGTAGAAAGCCATGGAGGGATATTGTAGTTGACAAGGACTATAGGCCACACACTGTAAGAAGTTGAGCGCAGACTGAATGGGTTCACGCCATCCATTGCAAGATCGAGTTGAAGATTCCTTGGCTCTCAGGGTAAATCCTGGGAAGGTAGAGTCAATGTGGCTCCATGCGCATGAATCCGTTGATATTCGTTGAACTCCATATGTGGACCTATTTTGCACATGCCACGTTGTCAAGCTCGCCATGTCGGATGTACAAAACATGTGGTTTATGTGGGGGATAAGTGGAAAGTGTCTAAGAACTTTTTGAGGGATGGTTTGCCCTTGCAAGTCCTGTTGATACCTGTGAGCACCACACTTTGGACATGTCTCCATAGTCTCGTATTCTCCTCGAAACAGTATGCAATCGTTGATACATGCATGGATGCTGTTGTAGTCCATGCTAAGCTTTCGTAAAACATATCGTGTATCATCACGACACTCAAGCATGGTATTTGCAGGTGGTAATATATGATATTTTAATAACTTGAAAAAAATCATAAAACACCTTGAAAAATCACAAATGTTTTTAATGATAGTGCCGAAAAGAAATCAACGAAGCGTACGTATAAGGTACCTGAACAACTCGGTCACACTCGCATCGCTCCACCCGTATTTTGCTTGCACACTTAGGAGTGCAAGTAGTGTCTTTAGGCGAGATACTCAACACCCATCATATAATGGTATGGATGCTTCCTCTCTAAGTGGATCAGAAGTCTTGACATCCATGGGAATCAATGCATCGATCATTGCCTCGAATCACAACTACCCTCCATCATCTCTCTAAGGGAACATAAAAATTTTTGTTGTCATACAGGGATTGTCGACATTCCCTTCTCTCAAGAAAGAAATTCACAAGTTGCCACCTTCATCTCTCTGAGAGGGGACTTATGAAATTTTTTTTGGTTGAGATAGGGTTGCTAATAGCCCCATATTTAGTGGATTAAAAAAAGAGAGGACTTGTGAAAAAACAATTTGCCAAGATTGTAGGTAGGTCTGGAAGGCTACTTGTCTCCTCTGGTATTGATGGTATAGATTGGGTAGTACCTTCCAAGTGGTGGATTGGCTCAGGCACTCCATCCATCTCACACCCACGAATTCTTCTAATTGGCCGCTAAGGGTGCACTCCTCCTTGGGATGAGACGTCACCTCCCTGGATAGAAAATTTGCCAGCAACACCCAATCATCTTGTAAATGGTATTCAATTAGCTTGCGAGTACAATGCATGATTGATATTAACTTTTCTTACCATTTGCTAAAAATCTGCAATCGCCTAATCAATGATCTTAGTTTGAAACTCGCCGAAGCGTCGTACTACGTTTTCTATAGACAATCGACGTTTTCATCTAATTGCCAGCTTGTATTGAGAGCAAGGACATGGGACATGCTAATTAAGATATGCCTCGCGATCTTGAACAACAAGACCTTCATCGTTTTCCATTTTTTCTACGTTACGATAAACAATTTGTTTTTGTTATCATTCTTTTTTTCTTTCTTAAATTTTTTGAGAAGGGATTTCTTCTCTTGTAACTCAGCAAAAATTAACGTATGTAAAGTCTCCACCCACCCACCCACAGATTAACACATATATGTAGGAGTGTTTCCCGTCTCGTGGTGTTGCACCAGACCTCGCCACCACTCTCTCTTTGTTTTTTATCCATTCATTATCTCCTCTCCTTCCATCTCTCTCTCTTTTTCTCTTTCTTTATTATGATGTATGTTTATTCCCTCTCTCTCGTTCCTTCATCTTTTTTCTCTTCTTCCCCCTCTCTCATTTTCTTTAATGATTATGGCTACAACTACAATGAAGATTACGATCACGACTACGACTACAACTATGACTACGACTACGACTACGACCATGATCAAGACCAAGACCACGACTACGACTACGACTACGACTACGACGACCATGACCACGACTATGACTACGACTACGACCACGACCACGACCATGACCACGACCACGACCACGACCACGACCATGACCACGACCACGACCACGACCATGACCACGACCATGACCATGACCACGACCACGACCACGACCATGACCACGACCACGACTATGACTATGACTATGACTATGACTATGACTATGACTATGACTATGACTATGACTACGACCACGACTACGACTACCACGACCACGACCATGATCAGGACTACGACTACGACTAGGACTACGACTATGACTACGACTACGACTACGACTATGACTATGACCACGACTACGACCACGACCACGACCACGACTACGACCACGACCACGACCACGACCACGACCACGACCACGACCATGACCACGACCACGACGACCATGACCACGACTACGACTATGACCACGACCACGACTATGACTACGACCACGACCACGACCATGATCAGGACCACGACCACGACCACAACCACGACCACGACCACGACTATGACTACAACTATGATGACCACAACCACGACTATGACTACGACTACGACTACAACCATGACCACGACTACGACTACGACCATGACCACGACTACGATGACCACGACAATGACTATGACTACGACCACGACCACGACCACGACCACGACCACGACCACTACCACTACCACTACCACTACCATGACCACGACCACGACCACGACCACTACCACTACCACTACCACTACCACTACTACCACCACCACCACCACCACCACCACCACCACCACCACCACCACCACCACCACAACTACGACCACTATAATAAACAAGAAAAGAAGAAAAAAATAACAACAACAACAACAACAACTACTACTGCTACAATAAATAAGAAAAGAAGAAAATACTACTACTACTACTACTACTACTACTACTACTACTACTACTACTACTACTACTACTACTACTACTACTACTACTACTACTACTACTACTACTACTACTACTACTACTACTACTACTACTACTACTACTACTACTACTACTACTACTACTACTACTACTACTACTACTACTACTACTACTACTACTACTACTACTACTACTACTACTACTACTACTACTACTACTACTACTACTACTACTACTACTACTACTACTACTACTACTACTACTACTACTTCTACAATAAACAAGAAAACTAAACAACAATAAACAAGAAAAGAAAAGAAAAACTACTACTACTACTACTACAACAAACAACAACAATTAATTTCCTTTTCTCTCTTCCTCTCCCTCTCTCATTTCCTCTCTCTCCCTCACCCTCTCCCTCTCTTTCTCTCTTTCCCTATCAGGTTTAATGTTTTTCCTCTCTTTTTCTCTCTCCTCTCCCTCTCTCATTTCCTTTTCTCTCTTCCTCTCCCTCTTTCATTTCCTCTCCCTGCCTCACCCTCTCCCTCTCTTTCTCTCTTTCCCTATTAGGTTTAATGAATCTAGTAGGAAAAGCTTGGGCAAAGTAGTACAACACATCCATCTAACCCTTTGCTACATCCTGATGAGGATTAATATGCAAATTGGATATTGTCTTTTGTGTATTCAAATTGGCTATTGATGCATGAAGCCAAGATACCAACAAAAATGAGTTGCAAGACGTACAAAGGTATCCTCAGACCAAGCATACAATCCAATAAATTGAAGATAGGAGTTTGAACATGTTGAAGGACTCTCCCAAGACCCAAGAATGAGAGGCCAAATTAAGTACTGGTCTTGTCAAAGAATCATGTAACGTCCAGTGTTGTCAATGGAGGATATCACTATCATATCTAGGAGTATCCATCACAAATTGTGAAGGAAGATTTATATATTCAATAGGTGGGAGTATTGGAATAACAAGAGAACATTGCCAAGGCAAGTAAGATAAATCATAAAAAGATGATAATTAAAGGGACAATGAGGATGGAAAAGGAGGAAAAGATAATAGAAATACTTGAAGTGATTCTACTGAAAAGATTGAGGGAATAGGTGGAACAATAGGAAGGGGTTTAGAAGGGGTAGGAGAAGATGTAGGATTTGCAAAATGAATGGAGAACTAGTAAAAATAGGAATTTGAGGGGAGTTTGCAGGTGTAAAAGATAAGATAGGAATGGTATCTTGATTAGAATTGATAATGGAAATATACAAAGGTAGGCAATAGGAAATGAGGGAATACGAAAGGAGATCATTGGGATCATAAGGATAAATAGAACAACGAAATTTGAAAGTTTTGAAGAATTCATATGTGAACAAGGGATTATTTACAATATGTGTTAATACTTGAGAGCGTAAAGGCTAGATATTAGATTTATGAAAAACACTCCATCGATGACATGAATTGATGACACCATCCTCCAAAGGAGGATGCCAAGCATGTCCTTTGCACCAAGATGTCTGCTTATGATAATTTTCAAGCCATCTACCAAAGTCATCTCAATTGAATGTACATACATGACATCCTATAAGATCACATCACCCACATAAACGTTCATGTCCTCCTCATCAAGGATTTGCAAATCTCCTTTAAGATATAGAAAAGAAAGTAATTGTACCTCATGATGAGAAATCAACTCATCCATAAATCTATCAAACACATAGTTCAGTAAGTTTACAAACCAGAAATTCTTCCACCCGTCCTCTGGAGGTTCTAAATCTAGATTACTCAAGGAAATATACAAGGCCAAGCATTGCTGATTATGCTTAATCCAAAAAGAAGGCGAAGGTGATACCAATTCAGCATAACGAACAAAATCTTCTTGGACACAATTCATGTGCTACTAAAGGCACTCTAGCTTAGCTAAAAAACCACATATAACTTAGCCTTTTATTATAACTATTCAAGCTCCTCTTTAGAAGACACCATAGAAGATGCCATATGAGCTGAAGGAGGAACAAAAAGGGTAGCTACTTTGATGTAGAGTTCTTCAATAAGCTTCTTTTGCAACTCTACAATTTCCTAAGAGTGTTGTAACTAACCCTCACATGTACCTAGCTTACTAGCTAACACTATCATCTCCTTGAGAGCATAAATTTTATCTTTAGTTATTGACACATTCTCCTCTTGTAAAGTAGTGATCTTAGTTTCCAACTCTTTAATGGTGGCTTTCTGTGAATCTATTAAAGTTGTAGTAGTTGTAGTCATCTATTTATGGATGTCACTCAAAGTAGCTTTCTTCGAAACTAGATCCTCCAAAGCCTTGCTTGCTAAGCTAACTTGTTAAGGATTCCACCTTGTCTTGCAAAGAGGTGTAAACACTTGTATATATGGATTGAAGACAAGAAATTATTGACGTTTCCAAAGTAGACTAGATACTAGAAACCAACTATGAAAGCATGGGTCCAGATAACATTGTTTGAAGAGGAAGGGATTAGCAAATTTAATTGTCCTTCCCTTTGGGATGCAAATAGATTTATATAGAAAAGGAACAATAGAAGAGAGCTACTAGAAACATTAGGAATAGATTCCTTTTTACAAGAGGATCTAGAATAGAATGAGGATTGGAAGGACCCCCTATGCATAAACATTCTTTTCGACGGAACTTAGTAGGAGGCACATCTTCAGAATTGGAGTTTGGTTGCATTGTAGGAGGAGAGGAAATAGGAGGTTGAGGTTGAAAGAGGGATAGGATCATGTATAGTTGCACTCCACGTGAACGAGGTGCCAGAGTAATAGTTTTTTGGAGAAAAGCTCCATATGACACATTGCTAAGCTGACCTTTCCTAACACACTGGAAGTGCTAATCCTTTTAGCTAAAAGAAACATTGCCCAATTAAACTTGATGCCTTCAAGTATCTTGAAAGATGTAGTGAATAATTCCTTGGATAGGCACTTGGACACAGGCTTGCCTGACATGAAGCGATCCTATAGGAATTGACACAACTACTTCCATACAAGAGGAGAGATATGCGCCACTAACGCCCCTAAACTATTAATAACTTGGTTAAGTACCAAGGGAGTTAAAGTCTCCTTCTGTAAAAGGATAAGAATCTCCTCTACTCTTAGTAGTTGGTTACCACTAGGCACAAAGGAAGCGGAAAGGGGTAAGAACAATGCCTTAGTCATGTTAGCAAAAGATAAGCAAAGCCATATACCAAGCCAAAATATTTCTTCTAAGATGCCATGAAGGAATAGCAAATTTTTTCATCCATGGGCAAAAACTTGAGGGCAACAAATTGATGAAGTCTAGCTTGACGGATATAATTAGCTTCTAGAAGGAGGAAGTAGTCATGGACTAGTAGTGGGACATGTTGAACCACTATTTGTGGGATAGAGAGAGATGCCATTCCAACTACACGAGATGAAACATACACAAAAACCAAGAAAAAGAGGGAGTTTATGCAAAATCCACACAATCCACCACTAAGACTAATATCATGAAGAAAACCAAAAGATAGACATGACGAGACCAAACTTCCCCAAGCAGACCACATTCTATGAAAAAATTTGGACATGACCTATGTACATGTTGTCATGCTGCTATGCGCACACTGTGTAAAAAAATCTAGAGTGTGGCTTTCTTATTGATTTAGAGAGCCAATGCCATTTTAGACATTAGTATTAGTGTTAATGGCTCAAAAATATTAGAATTTTGGACAACTTTAGCTAATTAAGATATTTTACATATTATCTATTGTAAAAAAAAACCATAAAACTGTAGAAAACTTCTAGATTATGATGACATGTAAGAGAAAGCATGTAGCTTTCAGCTATTTTGAGAGGATTTTATGTAAAAAGAGAGATTGGCAAAATTGCGCGATGCGCAATTGCTGTTTTCAAGCAGCGAATAACACTCTGAAGTGGGAGATGAAGAAGGAGTGATCTGGCAGAATTTTGGGCAGTTGTACTGCTATTTTTACCCCCTTTTGGAGCCAATGGAAGCATCAGATTGGAGATCTGAGCAGCATAGATGAATGTATTATTTTATGCACGTTTTTTAGTACAAGAGATTTCACTTCTCATAATTGACAGGCTTCACCGCTGTGAGTATTCTTCTACATCTTCTATTTCTTTATGTGAGTATTCTTCTATGTCTTCTATTTCTTTCAACCCCTTCTCTTCCGTCTACTCCACTCCTTGAATCTCCCTTCGCTTTGTTGTCTCTTACCCCTACGATAGACTTTCGATCCCAAACACTTTGACAGTGGTGAACCTGACATGAAAGTCAACAGCAGGTGTGTAAAGACGGGGGATTCTACAGCTTCAAGTGGTGGTGATACTTTACAACAAATGATTGCTTTGTTGTAGCAGCAACATCAACAACAATTGTTGTTACAACAATAGATGCAAACTTGGCAGAAAGTAGAAAGAATTGATTCCTTAGTCGTGAATGCATTGCAGGCAGTGGGACAATAATTGAAGCAGTTTAAACATCAAAATGTTTCGGCCTTCATTCGATTCTATGAAGAAAAGATGTTGTTTCATGGGGTACCGCAGTATGCATGGAGTTGGTATTTCTCTCATTTGTCCATGCATGCTTTGCATGATTTGATTGATGAGTTACATAGAAGAGATGCTGATTGGATAGCTTTTAAGAAAGCTTTGAGAGAGGAGTTTTTCTTGGAAGATGCAGGATTGGTAACTAAAAAGACATTTATAGATTGGATTGAAAAGCCCAATAAAGGGTTGGTTGCTACAGCTTTGCTCTATGAATTTGAAAGTCGGTATGCACATTTGGATGCCGATGAGCACCAATCCTTGGAGAATTAGAAAATTAATTTGTTTTTGAAGGCTGCAGATCCTGTTGTTGCAAGAGAAGCTAACTGATCGTTTAGAAGATGCCTCTTCTGAAACAGGACTGAAGTCAGATTGGGCCAATGTAACTGAGGCAGTGCATATGTTGGTAAAGAGAGACTAGATGAAATTAAGATGGGGTATAGGCACCACACTTGCGAGTGCTCAGAAGGGGGCTGAAATTGCAGCCAAGGCGCCTGTAGCTATGGCAGAACAACTGGCTATACCTGTTGGTCCGGTTCTTAAAGGTGATGTTGTGGATGAATTAATCAAAGGCATGCGTGATTTGAGGCTGAATTTGACAGAGATCTATGCAAAGGTCAAAATTTTGGATGTTAAGGTAGAAGAGAAGGCTCAAACAACATCCCAAAGACCGTACAAAGAAGGATACAAGAGGAGATGCATTTAGTGTGACAATTTATAGCATAAAAAGTGAGATTGTACAGCCTATCGTGAAGCAGAAGCAAAAAGTTAGTCTTTTGGAAAGATGGTAAAATACATGCAACTGAAACTGGCTTTCCAATAGAGCCAAATTTTGGAAATGGTGGCATGCAGAAGAGGTTGGAAGATATGGCTGCAAGGACAACATTTTCTGCCATAAATGCAGCCACATATGGGTTGAGAATTGAAAGGACTGATGAAGCTCACATGGCCAAAGCAAAATCTCGTGTTTGGATGCAAGCATTAGATTTCATGGAAAAGGGCAAAACAACAAAGTCTAAATTGGCTGATGCAAGTCAGAGTATATGAGGGAGAACAAGATGGAGTGCACCAGTGGATTCATGCTTATTTGACTGAGGTTCATAATCAAGAAGCTCTTGTGGAAGAAAAGAGAAGAAGAGATGAGAACACTGCTAGTCCTTCCTCTTCAGGCTCATCTAAATGCATCATCTAAATGCATAACACGAAGTAAAATGGAGTAGCAGAAAGAGACTGAAAAAGCCATACCTGAGCATGTTATGGAAGATGCATCTCAAGGGAAGAAACAAGAAGGGAAGAAAAGGGGCAAGCAACCTGGTTACAGGTTACAATGAGATCTTGAGACTACCACAAACCTTAAAAAGGTCTTGGAAGATCACATGCTTGGCAGTAGAGTGGAATTCACACTTGGCGAAGTTCTTGGAATCACAAAGCGTGAATTTCATGATGCAATCATTGATATGCTGAAATGAAAAAGACAGTTTGATGGTGAAGTTTTACAAGCATTGATGCAAGTTGACAAAGACATAGAGAAACATCTTCAGAGGGAATATGATGATGTATGTCATGCTATTTTGGAGCAGGTTGATGCTGAAAATGGGCTAAATGGGAGTATAGATAGCAAGCTTGTGGCTAAAATTGATCCTATGGGTAGCACTAAGCATAGAGAGAAGGCTATGTATAATGGGGATGTCCATCAATAAGCACATGAAGAGGAATATGCTCATTTTATTCCAAGCCGCCATTATTCACAAATGCATTGGGATCGTGCTACAACAGAGACCATGGTAAAAGTGGGAGAAAGAGAGATACCTTGCATAGATCTCTTGGATCATGGTTCCAAATTCAATGTTATGGCATGCAGCTTGTATGAGAGTGGAGGTTGGCCGATTGATGTAGATCCAGGATGGTGCATGCGGATAGCAAACAATTCATGAGGGGATCTTTATGCAGCTTGTCCGAATGTATCCATGACTATTGGAGATGTTAGGGATGAATATCATTTTTTTGTGTAGGATTCATGCAGTTATCCGATGATTTTGGGGCAACCCTATATTTCGGAATCAAGGTTGGAAACAAAAGCCTTAGATGATGGTTCTTCATATGCTCAAATTTGGAGGAGTAAAGATAATACAAAGGCAGTACAATTTCTTACTATTTTTGTGAATCATTCCCACAATCGGGATAGGTTGCGGGATAATTCTATGCCACCTAATGCATGAGAGTTTAAGGGTTTTTAGACAACAGTGCTATAAGCGGAGGCTATGGCAGTGCCTTTAGGAAGATAATTATGCCTCCAAAAAAGAGGGAAGCTGTGTTTGTGTTTGGATTGCAGGAATGTAGTCTTGGCAGTTTTAAGAATGTTTCAGCCATGTGCAGGGCTGAAAAGAAATATGTAGGATGGGTTGAAAAAGAGTTGAAGACATATGGTTTGATGGCTGAAAATGAAGATATTTCAGGGATGTTTTTAGGGCTAGTTGATATTGATACAGTGGCTGAAATTTCTACAATAATTAATGCTAAAAACAAGGCAGAAAAAGAGATTATTTATGTTGAGACTTTAGAGATGTATGAATTCATTCAAGAGTTTGCTAAGCATGAATATTATGTGTTGCAATATGGGCTACAAAGTTGAAGCAAGGGTGGATACAAAGTACAAACTATTGCAAAGAAGGTTAGGCCTGTGGCTTTGCCTTTACCACCACCTGAAAGTGATGGGTTGACTGAAAAAGTGACTCAACAATCTAGTTTACAGGATCCACATAGAGCAGGACATAAATTTATAGCTGAAACTTTACAAAAGCTGAAAATTGGTGATACAAGCTTTCTTTTTTTTGTAGAAAGAGCTTGTTTCTTGCAGATGTTGGCAAGGCATGGGAAAGTCTTTGCTTTTGAAGAAATTGGGTGTGTTGATCCAACCATAGTTGCA
The DNA here is from genome assembly GCF_053477565.2 of Lygodium microphyllum. NCBI lineage: Eukaryota > Viridiplantae > Streptophyta > Polypodiopsida > Schizaeales > Lygodiaceae > Lygodium > Lygodium microphyllum. Next base: position 114,303,758 of record NC_141150.1, on the reverse strand, counting down.
CCTATGGTGATCTTTACAATACCTCATGTGCCATGGAATTTAAAGCCTATTTCAATACCTCGGGCATATTTTCCTAAGCTGCTGGAGCTTTTGAATGAGAAGATCGGGATGCAGATTTTGGAGCCCTCTTCAGCTCCATATTCGAATTGGTGGTTCATTGTTCCAAAGAAGAATGGTTCTTTGAGGTTTATACAGGATTTGCAACCAGTTAATAAGGTCACCATAAGGAATGTTGGATCAAGCCCAATAGTGGATGAATTTGAAGAAGCATTTGCAGGCAAGGCAATTTACTCTATGGGTGATTTATATTCAGGATATGCTTAGTTCTAGCTTGCATTAGAAAGCCGGGATATCACTACCATGAAGACACCACTTGGATTGGTTAGGATGTGTACGCTTCCATAGGGAGCAACCAATTGAGTGGTGCATATGATGAATGCTATTCATAACATTTTGAGGGAGTACATTCCTCAGTTGACCTTACCCTTTCTTGATGATGTGTCGATCAAAGGATGTGATATCCATGAGAAGAATGAAGAGTTGAATGAGCACGGATGTAGAAGATTTGTGGCTAATCATATTACCGATTGTGATAGTATTTTGAGTTGTCTTGAAGAAGTGCATTTGAATTTGTCAGGAGAAAAGTTGGTTTTTGGAGTGGAGGAAGTATTAGCTATTGGGCACATGTGTGGTCCATATGGGAGAAAGCCCTCACTAGTAAGGATTGATGCCATAAGCAGGATGCAGGAGACATGTTCGAATGTATTCGAGGTAATAAGATTTTTGGGTGCATGTGTCTTTTACTTGATCTAGATTCCACATTTTGCTCATGTGACTGAAAGTTTATAATAGCTATTGAGAAAAGGGAAAAAGTTTTGGTGGGGAAAACAACATACAAAGGCGGTTCAGAAGTTAAAGAGCTTATTGATTTTAGCCCCAACACTAAAGAGAGAAAATAATGAGAATGGGCATCCTATTATTCTCATCATGGATACAAGCCCAATTGGCATTGGTTGGGCAGTGGGTCAAGATGATGCTGATGGAAATAGATATGCCATTCGGTTTGGAGCAAAGGTCCTCAATGAATGGCAATGGCGGTATTCTCAAGTCAAAATAGAGCTGTGGGGTGTAGTGATAGCCCTTAAGTGTGATAGGGAGTATTTTATGGGAGCTCATGTAGTGGTAGAGACTGATGGTCTATCTCTATTGGGCATGATAGAAAATTGCTCAACTCCTGATATTGCCATTTATGGTGGATTGCATACATAAAGTTAACCCTGATTTTTAGAATATTATAGGTAAAGAAAACCCCGTGGCTCATATGCTTTCAAGAGCAAGGTTTGAAGATGAAGAGGAGCTGATGGAAGATGAAGAGGATGATGTGATAGATACTAAAAATGACTTTGTAACAACATGGAATGAATATGCTATTACTACAGATACAAGTGTTGTAACATGGATTTTAGCAGTAAGAAAAGAACTTACATCCATGAAGAAGAGATGGGCAATAGAGAGAAAGCATCATCAGTGTTATGCTTCAATGAAATGTATGAGGATGATTGGCTGAAAATAGGCCAATATCTCAGCCTCATGACAAAGAAGGCTGAACGGTCTGAAGCTGAATTCAAAAGGATTAAAAGAAAAGCTTATGGGTTTTTCTTAAAAGATGGATATTTATGGAAGCATGCAAAGAAAAAGAGAGGAACTCCAATACGTGAATTGAGAGATAGAGCTTCTCAACAACATGTGATGCAGGAGTTTCATGAAATCTTATGGTTGGACATAGAGGAGTTTGGGGAACATTTGCCAAGATCAAATAGAAATATTGGTGGAAAAACATGTATAAATATGTGGAGCATTATGTGGAATCATGCAATGTGTGTCAGATGTATTCCATGGTAAAGCATATAGATGGGTTGCAATCGACCTATTCATTGTCTATGCATTAGAAATGGGTAGTTGATTTAGTTACCATGCCTACAAGTTTATGGAATATGAGATATCTTGTGCTTTCACGAGAAGACTTAACAAATCAAGTGGAAGGTCAAGCTCTTAGTACAAAGACTACTCAAGTAGTTTGTAGGTTCTTATTGGAAGAAGTATTTTGCAGGTATGGTTGTGTTGGTAAAGTGGTTGCTGATAGAGGAGAATTGGATGTGGATGAGTCTCGTGACTTCTTTTCACGATTGGGTATCAAGATGGCTTTAACTTCAGCCTACAATCTTGAAGAAAATGGCAAAAGTGAAAGAGGTCATCAGCCTATCATTAAGGCATTAGCAAAGTCATGCAAGGGAAGGATGAAAGAATAGCCAAGAATGTTACCGTTTGCTTTGTGGGCTAATAGGACCACTCATAGTGCAGTTACAGGGTATATGCCTATTGAATTAATGTATGGACAACAAACAATCATGCCTATTGAAGAGACTATTGCTACTTGGAGTGTTCTACCATGGGAAGAGGGTTTGAATAGAGAAGAGTTGTTGGTCCTATACATTAGATAGTTAGAAAGAAGGCCTGAAGACATTGAGACAGCTATGAAAAAGCTGAAGACTGCAAGGATCAAGAATAAGAAGAGATTTGACAAGCAACACAGACTTCAACCATGAGCTATACAAGAAGGAGATTGAGTGTTAGTTTATGACAGTAGCTTAGAAAATCAACATAGTGCCAGTTGGAAGATGACAAAGCAGTGGTTTGGTCCATATGTGGTAAGGTTTGTTTTTGACAATGCTACCTATGCATTAAATGAGATGGATGGGAGAGTTGTAAGGATTCTAGTGACTAGAAAACGTATCAAGCTCTTTAAATGAAGGGAGTCTTCAACATATGAGTTGAAGGAGCTGGATACTCAACATGAATATGAGAATATGGAAGAAGAAGAAGAGGTAGAAGATGAAGACATTGACATGTCAGAAGATACTTCTTTTGACACTACAGACCCATAAGACTTTGGCACATGCTAGAGGATGTGTAGGTTAGGAGGGGGTGGATGTCGTGTCGCTATGCACACACTGTGTAAAAAAAATCTAAAGTGTGGCTTTCTTATTGATTTAGAGAGCCAATGCCATTTTATACATTAGTGTTAGTGTCCATGGTTCAAAAATATTAGATTTTTGGACAAGTTTAGTCAATTTATGATATTTTAGATATTATCTTTTGTAAAAAAATCCATAAAACTATAGAAAACTTCTAGATTAGGATGACATGTAAAAGAAAGCATATAGCTTTCAGCTATTTTGAGAGGATTTTATGTAAAAAGAGAGATTGGCAAAATCATCCGACTCGCAATCGCTGTTTTCAGGCAGTGAACAACACTCCAAAGTGGAAGATGAAGGAGTGATCTGGCAGAATTTTGGCCAGTTGTGCTAGTATTTTACCCCCCTTTCAAAGCCAATGGAAGCATTAGATTGGTGATCTGAGCAGCATAGAGGAATGTATTATTTTATGCACGTTTTTGTGTACAAGAGATTTCTCTTCTCATAATTGACAGGCTTCACCTTTGTGAGCATTCTTCTACATCTTCTATTTCTTTCTGTTAGTATTCTTCTACCTTTCCTATTTCTTTCAATCCTTTCTCTTCCGTCTACTCCACTCCTTGAATCTCCCTTCACCCTGTTGTCTCTTACCCTACAATAGACTTTCGACCCCAAACGCTCCGACAACGTGCGACCAAAAACTTCATGATATGCAAACATGCATGCATCCTAAAACCTTGTAGTCAAGCACTCTGATCAAATATAATCTCATAGATATTACGTTCCTGACTTGGACTAATAGACCAAACTGATCAAAACAGACTCATAATAGGACCACTGATTGACAACTAGAATAAACAAGGACTGATAAGACCAACATTTGACTAACAAAAACCCATCCCCGTAAACTCTTTTCATCAATCTATGGTGTGATGATGTGAATGAGTGAAAACTACACAAATTCCTTTTATCAGATGAGAAATTAGTTTACAATTCATTTTGTTAAATGATTCCCTTATGCACAATGAGTCATATTTTGTAACCCAAAACCCACTCAAACTTAACTCAACTTGACTATAGGTCTCTACAAATGCACTCCATTGTTACAATTTATATGATGTTGGGGCACAAAACGCATGCATATGCACCAATGGGGAAAAGAACCAAAGGATAGGAAAATGTATGGGTGTTTGTGTTTATTGTTTATTTATTTTTATCTTTTTGTTTGACTACAATTTTTAAGGTTTTATTTTTATTTATTTTTTACTTATTTTATTTTATTTTTATTTTTATTTTAAACAAATAAATCGTAAATAAATTTATAGTTTGGAGTAACCAAACAAGAAAAAAATGGTTAAATTTTGTAAATAAAAATTTTCAAAAATTTAAGGATTTTTTCGATAAATTTTTTAACATTTTAAGGATTTTCCATGAATGGTCAAATTTTAATAAAAATTTTCAAGTTGTTTCTAATTTATTTTGTGTATTTTCATGTTGGATTTATGGTCTCAAAATTTCCAAGAATTTTTTTATTTTTTTGGCCTATTTTCAATAAAATTTTCCATTTATTTAAAAATTTTATGGAATTTGATTGTTTTGTTTTTCCTTTTATGTTTTAAAAAATTAATTTTAAATGTTTTGATTTTTTTCTTTTTGTTTCAGTTTTTTAATGAAAAAATATGTGGGAAAAAGATAGGTACCGACTACACTACGTGTGAACCGTGTGACACAGCATAGTCAAGATCCCACGTTGTCATGTTGCTACGCGAACACAATGTGAAAAACTCTAGAATGTATCGTCATTCGGCTTTCGTATTGATTTGGAGAGTTAATGCCATATTACTCATTAATATTAGTGTCCAGTAGTGTAGATGGTTCAAAAATACTAGATTTTTGGACAAGTTTAGCCTACTTTTTATATTATAGATATTATTTCTTGTAAATATCCAAAAGCTGTAGACAACTTCTAGAACAGGATGACATGTAAAAAAAGCAAGTGGCTTTCAACCATTTTTGGGGAATTTTATGCAAAAAGAACGATTGGTGAAATCATGCAACGCACGATCACAGTTTATGGGCAACAAACAACACTTTAAACTAGGAGAAGAAGGAGTGATCTGAGAGAATTCTGACCATGTGTTCTGGTATTTTACCTCCTTTCAGAGACAATAGAAGCATCAAATTGGCGGTTTGAGAAATAGAGAGGAAGCTATTGTTTTATGCACATTTTTGGTCTACAAGAGATTTATCTTCTCAGGATGCAGAAATAATTTGACACGCTTCACCTCCATGAGCATTCTTCTACATCTTCTATTTCTTCAAACCCCTTCTCTTCCGTCTACTCCTCTCCTTGAACCTCCTTTCACCCTACTGTCTCTTTGCCCCATGGTAGACTTTCGATCCCAAATGCTCTGACAACGTGTATCCTTGCACGTGAATGAAAATGTCAAAACGTGCGCACACACGAACCATGAACACGAACGCATGAACATGAATGACAAAGGCGGGGTTAAAGACAATGTAGGTTGTTACATGTGAACATCAAGCACTAAAAGGGAGGATGCAAGGTAAGGGTAGGCACTTTGAGTGCGAGGGAAGGAGGGCTTAAAAGGGGGAATATGGGGTTCATAAAGGGGGCACATGCATGAGGGTGGTGGCGGGAAGGGGGGATAAAGGCACGGGAGGTTCGGGGGGGAGGTTTGGTGAGTTGGGAGGAGGGAAGGAAAATATTGGGTGGAGGAGATGGGGTAGGGGAAAGGGCAGACCCAACCGAGGGGGGGGGGGGGGGGGAGGAGGCTAGGTGGGTTGGAGGGTGGGTGGGCAGGGCAGTGAGGGTGGGAAAAGCAAGATGGAGAAGGGCGAAGGTGCGATGCGACGGAGACATTAGGCTCAATGAAGATATGTGCAACAAAAGAGTGGGCGGCAGCAACTTGATAGAGGCAAGGGGCAAGAGGCATTGAGGAGGGGAGGAGAAAAGAGCTTGAAGGGGAGGTGGGAGAGGAGGAGAGAAGGAAGAAGCGGAGGAGGGGCAGAGAAGGGGAGGAGAGGTGAGAGGAGGTGGGGAGAAGGAAAGGAGGGTGGAGGGAGAGGTTGAAGGAATTGGGAAGAGAGAAAGAGGGGGAGGAGAGAGAAGAAGAAGAAAGAAAGGAGAAAGAGAGAGAGAGAGAGAGAGAGAGAGAGAGAGAGAGAGAGGGAGGGAACACGGTTGGGGAGAGGAGATTGTTGTTTTAAAAAAAAGAAATAGAGCCCCTCATCCCACACACAAGCACGGGGCAATGTAAAAAATTTTACATTGCTAGGAGTGAATGAAAGGGGGAGGAGCACGGGCCAGATGTCAGACTCGACAGCACGCATCTTGTAATATTCCCGTCACTGCGCTTTATATCAAGAAACGAATTTGGGCTTGAGGCATTTTAAAAATTAATCGAGCTATCACATAAGTGACCACATGTAATTTTCTTGATATCGAGTCTCGTATTAAATCAATTTTGCAATTCGATACGAGAAGACGCCTCAATGTTCCCATCCAACAAAAAGCAAAGATGCCTCGTAAATAATATTACGACGGCTTGATCATAATTTTTCCCTCATTACATTTGATTTAGCATTCTCGATTCCATTTAATGCGTCAAAGATTGTATTTATTTCGTAACCGCAAGCCAAATCACAAAAGCCTTAATCGATAGACAAAGAATGCACAATAATGAGCATGATATTGAGTAAGTTAAGTATCAAAGAGTATGCCATGACTTTATAAACTAGATAACCCATGAGGTAACTTGGCCAAAAACCACCAGATGAAGTCATTTTGAAGAAAAAAATACGTTTTTGAAAAAATAGACAAAAAATCATGACTTTTTTATGCCTCGAGGGAGAGAAAGCATTTTAAAATCATCCCCATGCCATCATCCAACAAGTACACAATCGAAAGGCATTTCTTATAAAGCTTACTTGGCTCTTAACAAGTAGCCAAAAGAATGAGTCCATTGAATACTCCCTCTCATGCCTATAAATACACCCCCTCTCCTTCATAAAGAAAGCAAGAAGGAAGACCTCCTAATGATGGAAACATTTCTCCACTTCTCTTTTCCATTGTAGCTTGAGCCTTGAAGGAGAAAAATACCACTATTCTATCTCATTTTCATTTTCTCTACCCCCTATTACACCTTTCTCCCATACAGCTATATCGCTAAGCAAAATATTGGCAAAATTTTTCTAAAAGGCCATCAACTCTCCCTAAACTACCACGTCAATTTCTCTTGATATTTATGACTCCACGACATCGTAGAAATTCAAAAAGCCCATTTGAAGCAAGGAAAGAAAAAAACGTGACCGATGGAGAAAATGGCGTGGTAGGAATTGACAAAACCCCCATTATAACAAACCTGAGAGAGGTAACATCTCATCGGTTTGGAAAAAAATAAATTTTTATAAGCTTATCGCTATATTTGACTTTAAATTATTATAAACACATTTTATCACTTAGGAAAATAGCCTAAGTAATATAATAATTAACTATTTAGTAAAAATACTCTTTCACTTGGAAAATGATTATATATCTATCATTAAGAAAATATCTTAATTATAGTTTATTTTGGGATATTTATTGTTATTTCATTAATGACGCATGTGATCATAATATTAGAAAAAGGTAGACGGTATTAAGAAAGGGAATAATTTATAATTTTTTCGTAAAAGTGATTATCTCTATTTCATTTTGATAATGATGAATAGATGCATACGAGTTTTATAATAATTTATAGAAAATCATTTACATAATAATATGAAATAATCAATGCATTAAATCAACAAAAAATGGCATAGAAAAATATATACTAGATGTGCATAAATTAGGTTAGTGGAAATATACTTTGATGTATGAAAGATGAAAGAAAAATTACACTTATGATTTTTGCATTGCTTAGAATAAAGTTTTCAGAAAAACAATCAGCATTGCACTTAGGACATAGCTAAATGAAAATTGATCTTTCTAGATAACACTGAAAGTTTGACAAATGGTCGAGACATCGTTGATTAAACCATGAAATATGAGTATAATAAAATAAAAATTATTTTCTTACTGAAAACACACGCAATGTTAATATTAATGATTATATTAACAAGAGCATCAATATCATGAGTTGACCCACGTATGAATTAGTGAGAAAACCTAACCTAAAATATCGAGAATGTTGAAGCAAAAAAAACTATGAAATACTCGATAACCCTAAAACTATCACAATCAAGAAATTAAATAAATATCAAAAGTCTATAGGACTTGTTGGACATTGATAAGAATTTGTCAATACAAATTCTAAAGTCTAAACAGACTTGGACAAGTATTCGAAATCTTGCTAAGTGCGGGTTAGGGCAAGGCAGTGCATGAATTGCCTGCCATAGCTATAAATGCCCATATTATCTTTTAGGGTGAAAATTCTAAATTTTTCATATGGATAAAATAGACTTTAGATTCGTAAAATAAACTGTGGATCCCAAAAAAGAGTTGCAAGTAAGAAGCAAAACCCTAAGAATAAGGTGGGACCTTAAAAGAGAAACCCTAGATTTGGGTGGGGCTACTTCTTATGCTAAAAACACTTGCCGCTGTTTTTTTTTATTTGTGCATGCATTGATGGTTGCACAGGAAACATTGATTGTGCTTGCATGAATTAGATCTGATGGTAAATATATAATCACGATAATAAGAGAAAAGATTGTGCTATGCCTCCCCCACGGCTAGATGTGGAACCTTGCTCCAAGGGGGATTGTTTTTTACTGCTGCAAGGAGCTTTGGACGGGCCCTGACAGTGAGAGGTCACTTGGTGAGGAATCCGTTAGGCAGGAGGAGGCGGGAGTGCCAAGCGGCTCTGGTCGTAAACCTCTCGATCGCTCTTAGAAATTGCTTGAATCTCACACGAATCAGGATGGGATCCTGGAGTCCCCAGTACTAGTGAAGGGATGGAAATCTTGGAGGGTTTCTTTTCTTCTGCATAGACATAAGGGATTTTTCAGTGAAGGGAGGTTTATCTTTTGTGTAGGCAGAAGGGAAAATGCATTGTAAATAACTTTGCAAAATATGTTTTGCCAAAAGACTGTTTTCTTTGTCTTTGTCTTGTGCCATAAAATTATGCAAAGGAATCTGTCAGGTAATTAGAAAACTAAAGAAAATGATTTTTGGAAAGCGGGTGGGTGAGAACCCTAATGGATCTGTCCTACGGATGGATTGTCCCGATAAGCTAGGAGCTTCTCTCAAGAGATTGAATGAAATGTTAATTAGGAAAAAATAGGTAGAGTCAAGCATTGACTTACCTAGGGTCAAGTGTTAAAACCCTGATTAGTAATTATCGTAGGGGAAAGGTGCAGTGTTTATACCAGAACTCTGTTGAGGTTTCCTAAATTCTAACGAGTTTTGCTAGAAAAAAGCGTTGCACTCTATGAACCAAGGGTAACTACAATCACTCCAGCTGGATGAGAAGCCCTTGTGGGACACCTCCGATGGTTGTCAAATTAGGACCCCAAGCTTGCAGGTCAATCCTTGTGGGGATGACTGGTACCTTCCGTTACGGGGTGAACTTTGGAAAACCTAGACGATAGACCCCGTGCATTCTCGCGAGTGCCAGGTGAAGCCATCTAGGATAGTTCCTTGATGGACCACTAAAACATGCTACTGCTAGGAAATTGTTAAGTAGGTACGTGGCATGTGGTATCAGAGCATAATTGAAATTAAAATATCTATGGTTTTTAAGACCAACTGCTCTAAGTAATAATCAGCTTGCTAATTGTTAAGGGATAAACTTTTGCAAAATAATGAAGCCTAGAAGCAATTCCTTATTTTTCGAGAAATGTACACATGTGCGTTGAAGTCCACGAATGACGAGTGGAGAAGATAAATGATGAGGATACTCGATCGCCTATAGGATCCATCCCCTGTGAATCGCAAAAGAAGTTGATTTTGGGACGAGCGTTATTGTTGCATCGAGGCTGATCGATTCTTCAACATGCAGACTAATCTAAATGCCTTGAATGGATGGAAAATTTAAAAGTAGTTGAGGCCTTTATCTTTTGTCCGTCCAAAAGGAATCCACTTATGATTACTAGTGGTCGATAGATATGTCTAGACCGTTATGTTTATGACAAGGTACTAAAGGTAATCCTAGTCGACATGATTAAAATCCAAGGACGTCGCAAGTATCAAGATTACCATATCCATGGTTTTCTAGATCTGCCACTTCCATCGTATAGGTTTCTAGACATAGACAGCAATGGGCCTACTTTTTTCTACATGAATGTAACTAATATCCATCCCTAAAAAAGAAAGATATAACAATATCATGTTTTGAAAATTGTACATAATAGCATCCAATCTATCCTATCGATGCTAATGTATCTCTACTTGTAAACATATGCCATTTGTAAATATCCCTTGTAAAAATAATAACTAATGGCTACTGATAATAAAAGATAACAATGACTAGATTTTATAAAAATATTGTGCTCTTTGGCCCATCATTTTTTTACAAAACTAGTAAGATATGTTAATGTGAAAACGAAGCTGAAAAGTTTAAGCACTAAACTAATTTGTGAAACTTATGATAACCCAAGGTAATATAGCTATTTCTAGTCGGATTGAAATTCAGGACAAGAAATCTCCTTAAGCAGGTTAAGCCACTGGAATTTGATGGCAAGGGAAAAGATGTTGAAGCTGAGGCAGAGTTTTGGATTGAGACCATGGAGGACTACTTTACTGTCGTGGAAACTACCCCTGCTAATCAAGCTATGTTTGCCAAGTTGAAATTGATTAGTAAGGCACGCCTGTGGTGGAAATAGTGGTGTAAGGACTAGGGACTTGCTGAGACAACTATTACCTGGGAAAAGCTAAAAGAAGTTGTGCGTGGTAGATATTTCCTACCAACTTACCGCACACTAAAAATGAATGAGTTCTTTAACTTAAGATAGTTGGGAATGAGCCTTGAGGCATATTACTCAAAGTTTATCGCACTACTTAAATACGTGCCTTCCATGACTATTGCTCTAAGTTTTGTCATGTATTGAATGCTCCTCTAAACACATGCCTTGAATTAATGCACCCAACCGATCTACAAGATGCTTTGATTTGCGCAGCACCTCTTTTTTAGGAGATTTACTCAAATCCAAGGAATAATAGGCTATGGAATCAAAACAAAGGGACTCCATGGGGCTATATTAAGTGAGCCCAAGGTCAGCATCCACCTGGTCAAGGAAAGAGGGCTAAAAAAAATGCAGTCACAAACTTCGTACCTATGGAAAGTAATTCAAGAGTACTAGGTATTTCCACTACAATGAGCTAGGCCACTTTAAAAGATAGTGCCCAAAGCTTGGCTAAATTCCTCGCCAAGGACAATAAAGAGGTCAAAACCTGCTTCAATTACAAAAGGAAAAGAATCTGTTGTAATTCTTAAAGAGCTTGAAGAATAGGGAAACCCAACTATGGAAGCCAATATGGAGAGGGCATCACTTCATACCACCCTCCATAAGAAATGCCCAAATCACCAGTTTTCAGTGATTCAAATACCAACAAAATATCAGGGTAAGTCCTTTAGAATTCTGATTGACTATGGAAGCACACACTTATTCATGTCACCAAAGTGTACTACGAAATTAGGTATAGACACAATACCTATATCTAGGTTGCTTATGGAACTTGCCAATGGAAAAGAAATCGTGTCTACTCATCAAACTTGCAAAGTGAAATTTAGCCTAGGAAGCAATGAAATGGGATTTAGAATCATGAATTTAGGGGCCTATGAATGTCTATTGGGTATGGACTGGCTAATCCCCAATGACACACATATTCAATGCAGAAAAGTCTAGGTGACTTTTCAAAACCTAAAGGGGGAAAAAATGATGATCCAAGGTGAGGCAAGAAAACCCAAGATTCAAATAGCCAAATCATCTCGCATAATAAAAGGGTTAAGGAAAGGATTACCTATGTATCTCATAAATTTAAATAAGGTTGAGCAGAATAAACAAGACGAGGGAGAGCCATATTGGCTAAAGGAATATGATGACATCTTCCCAGAAGAGCTGATTGAATTACTACCTTGAAGAGAAGTTGATCACGAGATCAAACTTGAACCAGGAACCGCTCCAATCACTAAGAGTCCATATAGAATGTCTATTCTTGAAGCAATTGAGCTGAAAGAGCAACTCGAGCAGTTACTAGATCAAGGATACATCAGACCCAGTAATTCGCCATGGGGAGCTCCAATACTATTTCAAAAGAAAAAGGATGGAACTCTTTGTCTTTTCATTGATTACCGAGGTCTAAACCAGGTAAGAATCAAGATTAAGTATCCGATCCCAAGAATAGACGAACTACTTGATAGGTTGCAAGGGGCGAGAATCTTTTCCAAGATTGATCTCCGATCTAGTTATTACCAAATAAGGATCAAGGAAGAAGATATCCCCAAAACTTCCTTCAATATCAGATATGATCATTTTGAATTCCTTGTAATGTCTTTTGGTCTAACTAGTGCTGTACTATATTTAACATATTAATACAGGAAACTTTTTGACCTGATCTTGATGAGCTTGTCCTAGTCTTCTTTAATGACATCCTAACATACTCCAAGAGAGACGAAGACCATGAGCTGCAATTGTGCATTGTGTTGCGAACACAATGAGGATGCACAAGCTCCATGCAAAGAAAAAAAGTGTGTCTTTTTCAAATGACAGATATCTCGGATTCATAGTATCTGCTGAAAAAATCCCTATAGACCCAACCAAATTTAGAGATGCTTAAGAGTGGCAACCTCCAATGACAATTAAGGAAGTGAGAAGTTTCTTAGCACTGACTGGATGGTATAGAATTTTCATAAACAATTATGCTCTAACAGCTGCACCTCTCACTGGTTTCCGGAAAACACAAACTGTTATTGTATGGATGCCCATTGAGCAAGCCAGTTTTGAGCAGCTCAAGAAAGTTTGGTAATGGCACCCATTTTCAAGCTACCTAACCTAAGTCAAGAGTTTGAGGTTGTAACAGACACAAGTTCTCTTGCATTAGGTTGTGTGCTTATGCAGCAAGGTCATCCAATAACCTATTCCTCAAGTAAGCTGAAAATCCATGAGAGGAATTACGCCACCCATGATCTCGAGCTCTTAGTTGTGATCCATGCTCTCAAATTGTGGCAACACTATCTGCTTGGAAGCAAGTTTACTTTGGTCCTCAGTGATCACAAAATCCTCAAATGGATCTTTAGTCAAGTAGACCTCAACATGAGGCAACATTGGTGGATTGAAGTCTTGCAAAATTTTTATTTTGAAATCAAGTTCAAACTTGGAAAAGAGAATGTGATTGCTGATGCATTAAGTCGTAAATCTTTTCTAAATGCACTTATCATGGAAGAGCCATTAAAGAGAGACTTTAGCTACCATGATATTGATGCCTAGCAATCCAATCATTGAGCTAGCCAAAGAAGAGGCAGACAAGGATCCTAAGTATCAGCTAATGGTTAGATAAATCCTAGTTAAGGACACTGATCCTAAGCTCAGAGTCAAATACCAAAATTTCACTTTGGATGATGGACTTTTCTATTTTAGGACAAGGCTCTGCATTCTCCTCATACAAGTGCTGAAAGAAGATATTATGGGAAGCCCATGACTCCTCGTTCCCAGGACACCCTGGCTATGCAAAAACTCTTAATGCAGTCAAGAAAAGTTACTATTAGGAAAGACTAAAGCATGATGTACTCAGATATGTTATTGAATGCCTAAGTTTCCAGCAGGTGAAAGCTAAGCGTGTCAAAATGCTAGGTAAGCTTCAGCCACTTGACATTCCACAAATGAAATGGGAGTTCATCAGTATGGATTTTGTAGTTGGCTTACCTTTTGTTCAAGGAGGGTATAATTCAATCATGGTGATTGTGGACATGCTGACTAAGGTCACTCATCTTATCCTAGTCAAGACCAACTACAGAGCTTCAAATATTATACGACTATTTGTGAAAGAAATCTTTAGGCTTCATGGATTGCCTAAACGGATTGTTAGTGACTGTGACTCTCTTTTTATGTCACATTTTTGGAGAAGCCTATTTGAAGCAATTGGAAACCAACTTTGCTTTAGCACAGCTTACCATCTCCAAACTAATGGTCAAACAAAGTGGATTAATCAGGTTATTGAAGATACACTGAGAGCTTACTATTCGAGAGAACCGACAAGGTGGATACAATATTTTCCCTTAGTAGAATTTTCCTACAATGCATCATATCACTAGAGTATTCAAATGACTCCATTTCAAGCATTGTATAAGCAAGATTGTTTGACACCACTAAATTTCTATGATCCAAACCTAAAGGTTGAGGCTTCTAAGAAAATGCTAGAAGACATGGATGATCGGGTCAAAACTATTAGACAAGACATCCAAGCTGCCAAAGACCACCAAAAAGCTTTTGCTGATCTAGGACGGCAAGAGTGTATCTTCCAAGAGGGAGACATGGTTTTCATCCATGTATGCCCAAAGAAGAGTTCTCTATCATTGGGAAAGTTCAAAAAGTTGAGTCCAAGGTATTGTGGACCATACAAGGTTCTCAAATGGCTAGGAGCTAATGCCTACAAACTGAAACTTCCTGATCATGTGAAAGTCCACAATGGATTTCACGTTAGTCTTCTGAAAGCTTATGTGGCCAATCAAGATCATATTCTTGATGACAAGAAAATTGTAATGCCTAGTCAAGGAGCCCTTGAACTCCAGCATGAACTCTAGCTTGATAAGATTTTAGATGTGAAAGAGAAACCTCTGAGAAACAGAACCATTAGAGAGTATCTTATCCAGTGGAGGAGGATGCTACCTGGATAGAAGAGAGCTTTAGAAAAATAGTTTCCCCAGTTCTTTTCGAGATGAGGACATCTCGATTCCTCTAAGGAGAAGAGGATGTAATATTCCCGCCATAGTGCTTCATATCAACAAACGAATTCGGGCTTGAGGCGTTTTAAAAATTACTTGTTGAGCTATCACATAAGTGATCGCATGTAATTTTCTTGATATCGAGTCTCACATTAAATCAATTCTGCAATTCGACACGAGAAGATGCCTCAATGTTCTTGGCCAACAAAAAGAAAAAACGTCTCGTAAATAATATTATGACGACTTAATCATAAATTTTTCCGTATTATATTTGATTTAGCATTCACGATTCCATTTAATGTGTCAAAGATCATATTGATTTCGTAACTGCAAGGCAAATCACAAAAGCCTTAATCGGTATACAAAGAACGCATAAGAACAAGCATGATATTGAGTAAGTTAAGTATCAAAGAGTATGTCATGTCTTTATAAACTAGATTATCATGAGCTAACTTGGCCAAAAACCACCATATGAAGTCGTTTCGAAGAAAAAAAGATGTTTTTAAAAAAATAGACAAAAAATCATGACCTTTTTTATGCCTGGAGGAACACAATATTAGTGAGTTTGGGAATCTTCCAATTTCCATTTTTTGAATACTAAAAATGTGGCACCCGAATAAGATGCCCATAAGTTTCTCAAAACCATATGATGTGGCCTACCACTGGAAAGCGCTAAAAAATGGAATCTATTGAGCTATGGAGCGCTCGATTTGAAGTTATAGTGCTCAAGTTATGACAAATCCAAAGATTTGACCATGTTTCCCAAACTTATGGGAAATTTCCATATTCCCCAATATGGTGTTGAGGGAGAGCAAGCATTTTAAAATTATCCCCATACCACCAACCAATAGGTAGGTAATCATAAGGCATTTTTTATAAAGCTTACTTGGCTCTTAACAAGTAGCCAAAAGAACGAGTCGATTGCATGCTTCCTCTCATGCCTATAAATACACCCCCTCTTCTTCACAAAGAAAGCAAGAAGGAAGACCTCTTGATGATTGAAAAATTTCTCCATTTCTCTTTTTCATTGTAGCTTGAGCCTTGAAGGAGAAAAATACCCCTCTTCTACCTCATTTCCATTTTCTCTACCCCCTGTTACGCCTTCCTCCCATACAGCCATTTCGCTAAGCAAAACGCTGGCGAAATTTTCTTGGACAACCATCAACTCTCCTTGAACTACCACATCAATTTCTCTTGACATCTATGGCTCCACAAGGTCGTAGAAATTCAAAAAGCCCATTTGAAGCAAGGGAAGCAAAGAACATGGCCGATGGAGAAAATAACGCAGTAGGAATTTGCAAAACCCCCGTTATAGCAAACTTGAGAGAGGCAACATCTCGTCGGTTTGGAAAAAAAATTATTTTATAATCTTATCATTATATTTAGCTTTAAATGTTTATAAACACATTTTAAAGAAAATGCATATGAACCGCTTAGGAAAATAGCCTAAGTAATATAATAATTAACTATTCAGTGAAAAAACTCTTTCACTTGGAAAAGGATTATATGCCTATCATTAAGACAATATCTTAATTATGGTTTATTTTGTGATATTTATTTTTATTTTATTAATGACAAATGTGATCATACTATCAGAAAAAAGGTCGACGGTGTTAGGAAAGAGAATATTTTATACTTTTTTCTTAAAAGTGACTATCTCTATTTTATTTTGCTAACAATGATTATATGCATATGAGTTTTATAATAATCTATAAAAAATAATGGAGATAATAACATGAAATAATCAATGCATTAAATCAACAAAAAATGGAATATAAAAATATATACTAGCTACGCATAAATTAGGTGTGTGGAAATATACTTTGATGTATGAAATATGAAAGAAAAATTACACTTATGATTTTTGCATTGCTTAGAATAAAGTTTTCAGAAAAACAATCAGCATTGCACTTAGAACATAGCTAAATGAAAATTGATCTTTCTAGATAATGTTGAAAGTTTGACAAATGGTCGAGACATCATCGATTAAACCATGGAATATAAGTAGAATAAAATAAAAATTATTTTCTTACTGAAAATACATCCAATGTTAATATTAATGTTTATATTAACAAGAGCATCAATATCATGAGTTTACCCACGTATAAATATCGAAAGTCTATAAGACTTGTTGGACATTGATAAGAATTTGTCAATACAAATTCTAAAGTCTAAACAGACTTGGAAAAGTATTTGAAATCTTGCTAAGTGTGGGTTAGGGCAGGGCAGTGCATGAATTGCCTGCCATAGCTATAAATGCCCATATTATCTTTTAGGGTGAAAATTCCAAATTTTTTATATAGATAAAATAGACTTCAGATTCGTAAAATAAACTGTGGATCCCAAAAAAGAGTTGCAAGTAAGAAGCGAAACCCTAAGAATAAGGTGGGACCTTAAAAGAGAAACCTTAGATTTGGGTGGGGATGCTTCTTATGCTAAAAACACTTGATGCTTTCTTTTCTTTATCGTGCATGCATTGATGGTTGCACAGGAAACATTGATTGTGCTTGCATTAGTTAGATCTGATGGTAAATATATAATCAGGATAATAAGAGGAAAGATCACGCTATGCCTCCCCCACGGCTAGATGTGGAACCCTGCTCCAAGGGGGATTGGTTTTTACTGCTGCGAGGAGCTTTGGACCGGCCCTGATGGCGAGAGGTCACTTGGTGAAGAATCCGTTAGGCAAGCGGAGGCGGGAGTGCGAGGGGGCTCTGGTCGTAAACCTCTCCATCGCTCCTAGGAACTGCCTGAATCTCACACGAATTAGGATGGGATCCTAGAGTCCCTAGTACTAGTGAAGGGATAGAAATCTTGGAGGGTTTCTTTTCTTCTACACAGACATAAGGGATTTTTCGGTGAAGGGAGGTTTATCTTTTGCGTAGGCAGAAGGGGAAAAGCATTGTAAATAACTTTGCGAAATATGTTTTATTGAAAGATTGTTTTCTTTTTTCTTTGTGTTGTGCTGTAAAATTATGCGAAGGAACCTGTGATAATGGGTTAATTAATAAAGCTGCTTTCATATGTCATAACTTAATGTGATATGTAATTAGAAAATTAAAGAAAACCATTTGTGGGAAAAGCGGGTGGGTGAGATCCTTGACGGATCCGTCCTATGGATGGCTGGTCCTGATAAGCTAGGAGCTTCTCTCAAGAGATTGAACGAAATGTTAATTAGGAGAAATTAGGTAGAGTCGAGCATTGACTTACCTAGAGTTAGGTCTTAAAATCTTGCTCAATAATTATCTTAGGGGAAAGGTGTGGCAGCTTTGCCAGAACTCCATTAAGGTTCCCTAAATCCTAACCAGTTGTGCTAGAAAAAAGCGTTGCACTCCATGAACCAAGGGTAACTGCAATCACACTAGTCAGATGAGAAGCCCTTGTGTAATATCTCCGATGGAGTTAGCTGATGCAATCAAATCTCAGTTGTCAAATTAGGACCTCGAGCTTATAGGTTGATCCTCGTGGGGACGATCGGTACCTTCCGTTATGGGGTGGACTTTGGGAAACCTAGACAATATACCCTGTACATTCTCGCGAGTGTTGGGCGAAGCTGTCTAGGATAGTTCCCTAATGGACCACTAAAATGTGCTACTAGGGAATCGTGAGGTAGGCACATGACATATCTTGAGGCAAAAATCAAGTGTTCATGCGGATACAAAAGGACGAGAGGATGAAAAATTCATGAAAATTTAATTTGAAAAGATTTGGGTATCAAATTGACCAATGATAAAAAGAAAAAGTGGAAAGGACAAGGGAGGAAACATGATGAACAATATAAACAATAAATTTGGAATAAAAAATAGGTGTTTACATGGAAAAAATATTTTAAAAAACTTGAAAAGTGATTGAAAATTAATAACATAAAATCTGTTTGTCGAAATAGAGGGTAGTAAAAAGGAAAAATATCATGCTTGACAAGATAGACAGAGCTATAACATCAAAACACAATTCGGGTGAGAAAAGGGGTGTTCACATGGAAAAAGAACAAAAATACCAAATACAAATATATGCAAACATGCAAAAATTAATAATGGTTGATCCACGTGTTGAAATGACAAGTCATAACAAAGAAAAATATTTAGGGGAAGGAAGGATTGGGGATAGAAGGTCAAACTGTAGGTCCGGCACTGAAAATATACGTTTATATGATGTCTTCACATGGAAATATGAGAAAAAGAGAAAAATGGCCAAAGGGGGAAGAGGGATGGTGCAGATGCTAGTGTGCAAAATCGATGGTGTATTTGTGCATCCCATCCCGTTTGGCATAGGTGCAGGAAGAAAGGTGAGGAAGCCTTGTAGTACAGTGTATAGAGCTGAGTGACATGTCTTGTTGTGGTGTGACTGAGGCTTATTCTGTGTGTGCAAAGGAAAATAGGAATGTACTTAATCACTGGTGTTGTAACGTCCCTCAATCCTCACCTCTCTGTTAAATGAAGAAAGAAGTGGTGCCACTCTATACTCCCTCTGTCTCTCTCTTTGTTGATAGATATAGGAGGCAACATGATTCCTCACACCCATTGATGCAATCCTTACTATCACTTGTACAAAGGTTTGTATGGCTTGTGGGCTTGTGTGGAATTGATGGTGTAATTATGCATCCTATCTTGTGTCGACATACAGTGCAAGAAGGAAGGCCATGGAGCCTTATAGTACCATGCACATGAACAAATTGTGCTTTGTGCATTGAGAGGCCCAACCCGTGCTTGTAACACTCCATTCAAACATCTCACCTCTCATTTGGATTTGAAAGGCAAGGACTGTGGTCACTCACCCCACACTCTGTCTCACACTTTGTTGATAAATATAGAGAGTAGCCCAAACTCACATCCCCATCCGATTAGGATGAAAGCTCACATCACTCAAAGGATTGTCATTGATGATTAGTTTTGTCTATTGATGATGTCAAACATGATTTGTTGATGAAGAGTCGTAACCAAGGAGATAGCCAACAAATTAGGAACTTGGATTAGATATGGAAGACTTCGTTGTTGTAGGAGTTAGATGCTCTGTAGAAGTACATGACATAGCACACCAAGGAAGATGGCTTGGGAATTGGATCCTAGAAATTTCAACCAATGAATCAACCGATCTAGACTGCAGAGTATCTCCACCTTTTCCACAGTGAGCTTCTCGCCTAAGGGTGTTTACCACCTTCTCTTGGGGAATGAGGCCTGTTATGACATGGAAATTTTTCATTTTCTCCCATAATAATTTATTAATTTTATCATTTTTTTTCCCTCTCCTACTCCCAAGGGTGTTTCCACCTTCGCTCAAAGAGTAGATTAGTATAGCGGCAGGGATCACAATCCTTCTCTCCCATAACCTTTTTCTTTTCTTTTCTTTTTTCAAAAGCAACAATCCCAATGTTTAGAACAAACCCCGCCATATCTGTTGGATTGGGAGGAAAGGAAATAGAATAGGGGTAGGAGCTTGAATGGAGGGTATAGAAGAAATCATTCACTTCATCAACAAAATCCACACGAGGACTACTATCAAAAATAGAATGAGAAGCATTAAGAAGCAACACCACAAGAGGAAAGGGATTGTCGATTGTGATTGTCAAGATTCCCAAGGAGGGTAATACTTCTTCAAGTGATAGCCATTAATCAGGAAGCGATCATCAAAGATGTGTATGACCTGTTGGATTTGAACATAGCTGTTAGGGTTGATTGCAAGTACCTTGTAAGGGCCCATCCAACGCTGTTGGAGCTTTCCAGGAAACTTGTCAAAGCATAAATCTTAGGCAAGGATAAGATCACCTTCTTTGAATTCTTTATTTGATGAAGTGATCATGGTAGACTTTGTGTCGAGCCCGTGTGAATTCCATACACTATAAGGCTATCCTTCGAATCTTATCTAAACATTCCAAGTTAAGTAGGCAGCACTACAGAGATTTGTCATCTCCTAGCCACTCTTTGAAATGGTCACTCATAGAGAGGGGAGTCCTAGTTCAACAGGGAAAACAACTTTTGTGCCATATACCAACTGGAAAGGTTTCTCTCTTGTTATTGACTTATGGGAGGTTCTATATGCCCAAAGGGCTTCTGTAAGTCAATCATCCCAATCACAATGACGTTCAGCAATTGTCCTTTTGTCAGGATCAAACAGAGGATGCAATTGGTGACTTTGACATGGCCATTGGCTTTAGGATAGTAGGGTGTGGACTTATGATAGCGGATCTTGCAGATATCTATTAGCTCTTCCATGATCTTGTTTAGACACATTTGTGACAAGCTCTAAGGGACTGTCAAAGTGGGTAATAATGTTCTTATACATGAATAAAGCTATGTTGTTCGCCATCTCACTTGAGAGATTTTTCTTCACACCATTTCTTCACATAATCAGTACATACCTGAATGTATTTGTTCTATTTCCTTTTGGTTGGAGGATCAATGGGATCCAAGAAGTCAATGCCCCACTTCTCAAACAGCTTTAGAGGAAGGATGGGCTATAATGGCATGGCAGTAGATTTGGTAGGCTTTCCTATCTATTAACAAGCATCACAATGTCTATAGTAATCATAAGCATCTTTGTGTAGTGTAGGCTACCAATATCTTGTGAGCACAGCCTTTTTGGCTATTGCTGATGGAACCTAGAATGGGCCGGCACTGGCTCGTGCACTAGCCGGACCTCTATCTCACGCGCTCAACAACCCCACAGTCTCGCGGCCAGGAGCGTTGATGACACATACATTGCCTTCCTAAATGTCTTGCGTTTGTATTACGTCATTTGTAGTCCACTCTTCTCTCACCCACTACTCCTCAGAGGGAGTCCCTTACACATTGCCTAATGGCACGAAGCACAGACACAGGGGATCCTCCAATGGCTGAGTGCCGCCACCCCTCTGCAACTCTCCTACACCTTGGGGATTGGCCCCTTGATGCGTCGCTCAACATATAAACATGTCGCACAAAATCCACTCAAGGTACCATTTAATCGTATAAAGGAATGTACCATCATCCTTACTTCTCTTTTCCCTAGACCCCACAACTAGCCTATGGCTTAGGGTGTCTTGTCTCTCACTCAACGTGGGTCAAGGTCCTAATGAAAGCAATTGCTGTGCATCCAGGATTTCTGATACCTTTAAACATTTCCATGATTTATGCATAGTGTGGATGCTAAGTGCTTAAACAATTATAAAAACAATATTGTGCACATGTGGAAAACATCCTTTCAATGATTTTCAACTACCATTCTTATGCGGCGTTGCACGAACCTAGCACCGAGGAAACCCTTGTGCTACTAGGCCCTTATTTTATAATTATTCATCGACCTATATGGCATGCAAACAGAAACAACAATCTTTTCATCATTTGACTCCACATTTATACACATTCTAACTACTCTACCCTCCCATCGATCAAATGTTGCATTGTTGTATGGATTTATATGGCATTTTGCCATCATTTTATGTCTAAAAAGCGACAAAAACACACTAGAATAAGAAGGTGGGGTTGAACTGAGGAAAATCCTCATGCTTCAATCCCCCCAAACATTCACAAACATTGTTCTTAATTTTCATTAATTTTTCGCACCCAAAATGTATTTTTCCCCTATTTTTAGTGATTTTTCTCTATTTTCCTTGTATTTTCCCTTATTTTTGCATTATTTAATTACTAAAAATTCAAGATAGGTTATGGGTTGTGGCCCTTAGTTCCTTCTTGCAGCAAAAATGAAAATTTAGTTGGTGTTCCTATTTATTTTTCCATTTTTATGCCCAAAAACATCATTTTTCCTTGATTTTTCATATTTTACGTGTTTTAGTGTATTATTTTGAGTCATAAGATGCATATTTTTCTCATTTTTTGATTATGATCAACAAGTAATCATGGAAAACAACAACATAAACAATTTTTAGCCCACATGAACAACATTTTATCAATCAAAAGCCATGAAATCTCAAATTTCCTTTGAAAAAATTGAATTACCGCTTATTTGCGTGTTTAGGGTTTCATGTCCATGGCTGCAAATCTGAAAATCAGCAGCACTTCATGCTCATGACGATCACAAATCACCATTTCCAGCCCGTGGAGCAATCCGATCCATGCCGGACAAGCCTCCACCATTCTTTCTTCTTCCCACATGAACTCCCTCTTAGAGGAGAGAGAAAGAGTAGATCTGGTTCTCTTCATTCAGTCCACCATTCTACGGGCGAAGTGCGGCGATAAGATCGGCCAAGAAGGAGAAGATCAGCCCCAATGTCTGTTCCATGGGGTACTCACAGCCCACAATCATGATGAGAGAGGAGAGAGAGCGAAAAATGCGCCATTTCTTGATCACGCCATGTCTTCCTTCTCTCTCCACGTTTTTTGATCAAGAGGTGCATAAAATTTTGGGTGGGAGGGTCAAACTCAAAAGGCATGCTCAAATTTGGCCTCCCAAGTGTCCACCTTTTCAAATCTTGCCCAACTTCTTGGCCATTTCCCCGTCCGGACTCGGAATTGAGCTCTGAAAAATCCTGGGCGTCCGGCTTGGCATCCCGCATTGGCCAGTAGCTCGTGTCAACCCGCAAGATTGTCTGAAAAAATTATGAAAAATCAACAAGTGTCGCTCGGGCACCTTTAAAGCACTTTGGTGCTTAAAATCATCCTAGATCGAGTCGTCGCCTTTGACATTGAATATTTTTTCCTTGATATTCATAATTTTTAGCTATTTTTAAGCACTTCTCGGCACCAAAATTCCGCTCTCAATTGCTTCTCTACAAAGTGTCCACCATATGGCTTATTATGGCATGCCTTTAACACAATCCAGACCTCATCTCCTGCAACACATCTCCACAACACATCTCCACCATATGGCTTATTCATTAGAAAGGATAGATCTTCATGATCCACATAAAACTTGAAGTGCATCGATAGAAGGTTGTGTCAAAACTTCTCCAAGGTAAACACCATTGCAAGGCACTCTAACTTAATCATTGTATAGTTCTTCTCTCTATCAGTGACTTTTTGGCTTGCATAATAAATTGGTTGTGGTCTAGATTTGAGGAGCCTTTCTGACAAAGGACTACGTCTAAGCCCTCTACGGATGCATCAATGTACACATGGAATTCCTTTGTTCAATCAGGGGGTTACATGATGGGTACTTTAATTAGACACAACTCTAGGGTTTTAAAGGCTTCTTAGTGATTGTGTGTCCAAATATACTCTACATCTTTCCTCAAGAGCTTATGCAAGCACGAGAACTACCTTGGTTGGTACTGTCAAGGATGAAATCTTCTCAATCTTTGTTGGATCTCTTGCTATTCCATGTGCAAAGACAATATGGCCCAACATAATTCTTGAGGAGACTCCAAATATAAATTTGTCGAGGTTAAGAGAGATCCCATACTCCTAGTATTGATCAAAGCACTACTAGAGGTGTCCCCAATGCTTACAGAGTGAAATAAATACATAGAAATCATCCAGATATACCTCAATGAAATCATGTAGGTGATTATGGAATGCGACCATCATGACTCATTGAAAGGTAGAAGGGACATTACAAAGCCCAAATGGCATCACCATATAGGCATAGGTATCCCATTCTATTATGAAGGTTTTCTTGGATTTGTCCTCTTTTGCTATCTAGACTTGGTTGTATCCACTAAAACCATCAAGCAAGGAATAGATTTCATGACCTGCCATTGTGTCTCACAATTGGTCGGTGAAGGGGATAGGAAAATTATCTTTCTTTGTTTTGGAATTCAACTTTTGGAAGTCCACACAGATATGTAACTTTCCATTCTTCTTAGGTATGACCATGATGGACAAAACCCATTCACTATTCGCCATTGGATAGATGAACTCAGCTTCTGAGAACTTCAATAACTTTGATTTCACCATGGAGGAGTAATTTGGATCTATGCACCTCTATCATTGTTGTACGTGCTTAGCATTAGACTCTAGATCGATGTAATGTTGACATATAGTGGGATCAATCCCCTTTAAGTCATTGTAAGACCAAGCAAAAACATCAAGGTTCTCCTCTAATAGGTTATGAAGGGTCAATGACTCCTCTTCTAGAAGGCTGTTGCCCACTTTGAGATGTCTTTCTGTACCATCTACATCCACAAAAGTCAACATCTTTTCACCTTTCACTTCTCGAATGAAGGTCCTCCTTTAAGAGAGTGATCTCCTCATTTGATGCTCCATTGGAACCAGCTTTGAACTTCAGAGGAGATTCATCTGGCTCCTTGGAATATTGAAATGGTATCAAGACTATTTCTATTTTTGTTTGAGAGTTAATTACTTCTTGAATTGAGAACTCATCTTTTGAGGATGCATCCAAAAATGTCACATAACATGGACAACCACCTAAATTCTATTCGAACTGCAGGATTGGTGCTTGTTGGTAAGGTGCATCATCATCATTCTTTCTGAAGAAGGGTACTTTAGGGCGATAAGAGCCATTGCTAAAGTAAGGCTTATTTTGCTTAATCCACTTAATATAAATCCTTTGCTTATGATGATATTTGTTTATTAGCCCAAAGGGTATCATAGTCATTCTATCAAACAACATGGGATCTTCAACTTCTATGGCCTCTAGCACATCCTCCTCATTAGTATCCTCTTCTGGTTGGATAGATTTTTCCATGTCTCTTTCATAATTTGCATCTTCACTTTTATCATCATCCTCTTTGGACTCTCTCTACATCTATAAGGGCTTTGTAGGAGAAGAGCAGACTCTCTATTGCATCTTTTGCTTCTACTTCTATATCTGCTTATGCTTATACTGACTCTAGCTCTACTGTGGCCATGTAATAGGGAGAGAAATCTCATTGTTAGAGGTAATTTCAAGATTCATTCCTAGTTCTTGTAGGAGGTATTCACCCATCAACAATGACTTTGCATCTTTGGGGAGTTGGCTTTTAGTACCCACAATTAGGGACTGTGCTTCTAGTTTCTTTGGAAACATTTATTTGAAAACGCCATCTTTGAATGATGTTCCATCCTCTACTTCATTCGAAGAGTCAGATAAGACTTTTATGGATGCAGATCCATGGCCTTTCTACGAACCATAGAGCTTCAACACCACTTTGTTGGGTTCTCTACCTAGGGTTAGGGTTCCTTTAAACCAATCACTCCTCAACCTTACTTCAAATAGCCACGGTCTTCCGAGAAAAAAGGGAAAGATGCACCATAAGAGTTTGGCTTCACGACCAAATGTGTCATCCAATAATCTCTCCTAGCAACTATGGTCTTGATGTAAGGAAGGATGCCTAAAGGCTTGATTTTGCCAATTTGATGTCACTAAGTTGGTTGCATGCCTTACAGGCCTAGATCTTTCATCGTTACATCAGTCAGTATGTTCATTGAAGAACCTCCATCTATCAATGCATTTGCAATGAAGTAGCCTTCTATCCAAACGCTAGTCCTCCTTTGGTTGTGTGCTAAGATCCAAGAAGGCATTGGCTACATCCACTTCTTTTATAGGCTCTGGGGCTCTGTTGGGTTTTGTGACAATTGTAGGGTTGGAACTCCTTAGACCACATCATTGCGTGAGAATACTTTTGAACCTTTTTTGGTAACTAGGGGATAACATTAGCAGTTGATGGAATATCAAGTTAGGATGGAAGGTATCTAGATCTTTGACCAAGTCATATTCCTTTATTAGATCCATTGACTTTTCCAATCGACTAGGAAATGGTGCTATACCCACTTTTATTTTCCCTCTTTCTTCAAGTGAGGATCGCATCACCACTTCTTCTATCATGGGAGGTACATCCACCTCTTTTATGTCTTGGACCTCTGGTCCTACTTCTGTAACTGTCTCTGTATCCATGTGTGGCATTGGACTGCTTTGTACTGTACTGTTCTGTGGCTTTGTTTTGGGAGCTTGAACTTCACAGCTTTGATAGGGAAACATTCTCTTTTGTAACTATTGGTTCTCTTTTCTTGGCACATGTGATTGTAACAACTTCTAGTTCTACCAGATTGGGGGTAGGTTCTTGGGTTTTCTATTGGTCATCAATGGTGCTAGCCTTCATAAGAGTAGGACTAGGACAATTTTTAGTAGTGTGGCCTTTACCTTTGCATCGACTATATAAGGGCTTGTAGTCCATTGATCTTCAATAGTGTGGCCTTCACCTTTGCATCGACTATATAAGGGCTTGTAGTCCACTGATCTTTAGTAGTGTGGCCGTCACCTTTGCATCGACTATATAAGGGCTTGTAGTTCACTGATCTTCTAGGGTTTGGATAGTTTGGGGAGATATGTCCCTTCTCTCCACATATCTCTAGAATTCCACTTTTGATCTCTATCAAAATATATTTCTCTGCAACTTTGGAGGCATGGAAACTCTTTGGGCCAGAATTAGGACCAAGCTATTTGGGCTTTTGGCAGATAACTTGGGTTGTCATCTCGAATTCTAGCAGGTTGAACCTTGGTTCCTCATCTTTCTTCTTTCTTTCATTCATCACTTTTAGAGAGTAGATATCCTCGTGTGGTTCTTTCTTAAGTAGTGTAAACAAAAGGCTCCAAGAGTAGTTGGTTTTCATGTACATTTAGTGGCCAAATGTCCTGCTTGATGGCACATTCTACACCATGTGTTCAATCACATCACATCTCTTCCACCTCCTATAGTATTGGATATGCTAGTGGTATTCACTTTCAGTTTCTAATTTGTTCTGTAATCACATCCATAAGATCTTTCTTGATGCTTGCAATTGAATTGGACAAATAGTCCTTCAAATTTTCTCCTCCTGGAGTATTTACACTAGGGTTTTGGGAAATATCTATAACCACTACATAGACTGGTTGGGTTTGTCCAGAGATCCTGTGTTCTAATTCAGATCTCCTATTGGGACTGTTGGTTGTTGCTAGTTTCAATTGGTAGAGTTTCATTGTTGTGGTTGAGGTGCCATCGTGGGAACTACTTGAGGCTACTGTTATTGTAGTTGAACCATAATTTGAGGTGATGCTTTCTATGACCACTGTGGATTTGGTGCACTATACTGCAACATTGTTTGCATCTATGGTGGGAAGGGATAGGGAACAATCCTTGGAGCATTTAGTGGGTATACCATTCCTGGCATGGAAGGAGGTAATACTCCTCTTTCTAAGATCATCAATAGCCTTGCTTCAAATTCATCATATAGTCTTGCACCTTTCACTATAGCCTAAAGTTTGACTGGTCTTCTTAGCTCCAAAAACTTATGAATTTTTGTTTATAGGTTCCTAAGAAAAATTCCCTTCTAGATGCCTTCATCCAAGTTATGGTTGGTCCATCTCTTCAATATGGATTTCATTCTAAAGACATGCTTCCACCTGTTCTCTAGAGGACTAGCTTAAGTTCATGAACTCCTCTTGTATCCACTCTTCAAAATCTTCGTGCCTAAATTTGGTGAGAAAGGCCACCTTTTTCCCATAGTCTAAATGTTATTCTTACTTGTCTCTCATACCATTGAAATGCTGCACCTTTGAAAGTGGCAAAGAATATTTCTAGCCAATGCTCTAGGGTTTTGGCATTGTTGGTGACACATGCTACCATGAATTTAGCTACATGATGATTGGGGTCTTCATTGTATTTTCCCTTAAAGACTGGCAATAGGACTACATCTGCTGGCATGTCATCAACATTTTCTAGATGGATATGACTCATAAGGAGACATTGGTTTGCCATTGGGACTTTAGAAAGAGTGATGTAAGGGCATCAAAGGAAACTTCTGCTTGCTAGCTTGTTCTTAGCTTTAATTTTTTGCATTATTTCTTCTCATGTACCTTTGGATTCATTTTACTGCTTGCCTCTTGATCATGTCATTCATCAGGGACTTTGCTCCACCTAGTTTGTCTAACATCTCTAAATTTGACTTTCATTCCACTATAGAGGGGAAGTTTATCTAACAATTGGTTATAGTAATACAAATTTTTGTAGCTTCAAGAGATAGTGGGATCAGTCTGTCACATAGAGATTGCATCAAGATAGTGACATATCTCCACCATTGAGAAATGCACTTCTTGTAGAAAAGTGGCTTTGGAAATTATCTCCAATTCTTCAACAACAGTAGGAATTCTACAAATTTCCATTGCTTTTCTTCCTCTTCAACAATACCATTGTTTCCATTTTTGGCCTCTATTGGTGCTTGTTGATTGGCAATTTCCCCAATTGTGCACCAAAAACATGGAATTCCAAGAGGAATACCAAGAAAATTGAAACAATACTACAAGAAAATCTATCTTATCGCACCAACACGCATGTTCTTTATACTTTAATCAACCACAAGAAGAAAAAGAACACCAAGAACCACCAATCTTTACGCAGCATCATATATTAAATCTCCCATAGATTTATCGCAATAATCTTCAAAATATTCTTCATAAAAACCATCCAAGAACTAAAAGAACACAAAGGAATGATCAAATTTGAATGGGAATCATCATATAGTATTCATTTTTCATCATCTTCATAGTCTTAATAGTCTTTCTCTCAATCTCTCTCAAGTAGATACAATGTTTCTTCATAAAAATTGACTATCTCTCATACATTGTCTCTTTCACATATAGTCCCTCTCAATTCCCTCTCAATAGTACATTGGAATAACAAAGAATAACACTCAATAATCCTCTCTTGGTTGTGGATGCCTTTCCCAAAAGGTGTGTCTTGTATGAAAGGTCACCAGAGACACTATAATGACCCTTGAGAGCTCACTATTGTCATTGTCACTTCAATTATCACTCAAGTCTTCATCAGCCACTTCTTCGAGCTTCCATTCATCTCTTTCCAAGATTAGAAAAAATATCCAAGGTCAATATTCATCCAACAAAATTCTCACAAAAGCGTACAGATCAAAACAGAAGTTTGGTAGAAGCTCTACAAACACTTGACAGAAGGTCAATAGAAGGCATAAAAACCATATACCTCAAACCAAAACCAATTCAAACCATCAAAATCCATCCAATTAACTCTCAATCATTCCTCAAGACACTCATTAACAATCATAATCTCTTTAAGAAAAAGAAAATAGATCAAAACAGACCTATTAGAACCAAATAAACACATCACAAAACCAATCGGCATATCATATTGCAACAAACTATCATGAGCTTTTCATGAATCATATCAAACCATTTGAAACCACTTCAAAACACTTCCAAAAGAAATCAATAAACCACAAAATCAACCATTCAGCTCATAAAAACAACAAAAATTAGCTTTAAAAAAACCCAATTCAATCCTCAATACATCCCAAACCTGGAAGCAGATTAAGGAAATAGTCCAAGGAAGATACCTATCCCTAGCATACCAAATCCATAGAATAAATGAGTTATTTATCTTAAGGCAACAAGTCCTAACCATGGAGGGATATTGTTGGAAGATTAGAGTGAGTGCATAAAGCTTTGTGCACAAGAGAGAGAAGAGAGCTCAAGTACAAGAAGGAAAACTTGCTTAGCAAGTTGCTCAAGTACAACTAGGGTACACTCTCTCTATTCTTGAGAGTGACCTCTAGGCTATTTATATAGCCTCATTGTGGACTAGGGTTAGGGTTTTCTTTGCCTTTTAGCTCATTCACACGTCACCTTCCCTCATGCACCCTTGCTTACTTAGGGTTCCCATGCTATACTTCTAACACCCTCCCTCAATGCCAAGGTGGAATTGGATTATATAGTTGCTTACAATATATCCTTTTTTATTGCAAAAGGAACATTTAGTAGTCACAGTATGGACTAAGAGTTAGTTTGTCGAGGTAGATGCTGAGTTGGTGTTGCTTTCCTTTTCGTTTTTTTTCTCTTCATCCAAACAATATTAAATGATATCTTCAAGTGTAGAATTTGGTACACTTGTTAGGGTAGTGTGACCAGAGTTAAAAAGACTTTCCTTATGGATTTCAAAAATATTGTAATGGCCTCTTCTTCAACAATTAGAGCTTGTATTGAAGCTAATTGAGCCATCAGACCCTTCATGTGGGAAATAAACTTTCCCAAGTCTTCTTCT
This sequence comes from Lygodium microphyllum, assembly GCF_053477565.2. Lineage (NCBI taxonomy): Eukaryota > Viridiplantae > Streptophyta > Polypodiopsida > Schizaeales > Lygodiaceae > Lygodium > Lygodium microphyllum. The sequence goes on along the minus strand of NC_141150.1, from coordinate 114,272,985 downwards.
TGCTTTGGACCATTTTGGATGCAATGGTGCTATCGCTTTTTCCCAATTCTCCACCAAAATATTGATTTTGACAGTATCATTACAAACACTAGGAGGCCAATTTATGAAGGAGTTAGATGGTGATGTCTAGCACAATATGATAAGGCATTTTCAAACAATGTAATTACGTCCAAGTTCTAGTTATAATCACTAGGTGCAAACTAGTTGCACTAGCTCTGTGGGACAATAGAGCCTTATCATACCTAGACCCAACATAGGGGTATATTAACATGATAGAATTAACAAAGAGCATATCGATAGAGTTAACTACCATTTTGCAATTATTGAGACAAATAGTAAATCAAGAAAAAAAAATCTTATATATTCCATGGAGAGTATTAGGGTTTGACAATAGACATTAGAATATAGAGTATATCTCAAAAGGTAACTACTTAGAAGAAATACATGACAATGGACTAGAATAACTCGAGTGCCCTTACAATGTTACGATGTATTGAAGGATTATATGGTGATCATTAGTGTTTAGCAAAGTTTAGAACCCAAAAAATGGGTTGAAGGAGAAAGTAAAGAGGAAGAAGGATGGGTGAGGAGCCAAGAGGAGAGGGAGGAGTGAGGGGTAACCAAATGAATAGTCTAAAAGAGAGGAACGGATAGGAATACATCACTTCTTTCTTAATCCTTTTATAGCTTCCAATGCTTGTGGTGGCATGAAATCCTTCTACTCTATGGCTAATATGTCGCCTTATATCACTACACCATTGCCATCAAAATTCATGGTCACTTTTAGTTTCCATTCCATGAATGCTATTTCGCATTTCCAATCAAGCCATCTTGCACCTAATACATGGCATGCACTGAGGACTCAAACCCACATGAGTCACTCTTCAATGGTACCTTCATCTTTTGGAGTAGGCCCATCTTTTGCATGGTTTGGTGGTGTAGGTACTAGGTTGAGATTAGGATTTGGTGGGATTGGGAGTGGCCAACTAGGTGGGGCGGATAAAACCGGATGGGAAGGGGGCCAATTTTGGGGTGGGGTATGGGCTAGGAGGAGCTGTATATGTAAGGGCAAAAGCAGGAAGTAGTGGAAGCTATTGTGCTAAAACCAAGGTTCACATGGGCCCAATGCAAATGTTGCAAAATCCAGTGATTATAGAGTTGGGCATTAGGATTTCCAAGTAGTAGGCACCAAGCCACATAGCTTACTGGAGAGGATCATGTTGAATCTTTGCCACTACAAGCTGGTGTGTTGATTGCTCAATCCATTCATATTGTTAACTAGAAATATATTAGAGAGAATAGATACATATCATGCACTTGGATGCTAGGGCCTCAAACTATGTTAACCTCCCTTTCAGTTGCTCCACTTCGACATGTAGCTTAATATTAGGCTCTACATATTTTGTCTCTGTGGGTCTCTATGTGCTAGTCTTTGCCCTCCTCCTTGGACTTCTTTAGCAAGGTGCGCTTCTTCTAGACCATGCTAGTAGTAGTAGACATATGAGATTGGATGTGAAGGGCTATGGCTGTGATTGTGGTTGGGTCAAAAGAGATGACACCCTGCTGCATTGTTCAATCCAAGGTTTTTCAAACTCATAGCAAAATGTGCTTATAAAAGTACACAACCTCCATGTCCGCATAATCCAACAGTTGGTGATGATCATTTTGGAGCACTTGCACTCCACAATCTCATCACATTGTTGCTCAAGGACCTTGCAATGCTCCATGAGGATAAGCGACTTGTGATCTTCAGAGGAAGTATGAGTGGCAAAGTCAAAGAAGTCCTTGGCAAGGGTTTCTTGGGGAGCTTCATCATGGTTGAGGGAAATGGGTTCCTCTTTGATGATGGTCTTCCCTTTGCTAGCTATGGTCTACACTGAGGTGGTTCTAGGCTGTGTAAAGGGTGTTTGCAAGGCATGCTTCCTTTCTCTATATAGCTACACTCGAGGGATGACAAGGGGTTTGAGGTCTCCTCTACCTCAAGTTACAACATTTGTGGCTACTATCAAAGTGAGAGAAGGGGTTGCTAGCACCTTACCAAGTTCTGTAGGTGCACCTTCAGTAATAGGGGTTGGGGGGGATGTTATAGTTACTGCTAAAGTGCTTCTACCAAGCCAGTAGTAGAGGAAAAGGCTACAGGGGCACAAAAAGAGGGTGTGATAGTAGGAGTCCTCCTCAAGGTGAGCTAGGCCGGAGGGTGGGACAAAGCATTGGCATCCAGATCATCTTTCGAATGTGGCAAAGGTGGTAGTTAGGAGCAAGGATCTGAGAAGGTAGCACGAAATTTTTGGACTAGTTCCTCCTTGGTATCCTACAATTCTACCTAGAAGCTCATTTTTGTAAGCCCCATAGCATATCCAGATCAAGGAACATTCCATTCTCTTTATGGGTTTTCCTCATAAGAATGTAGAATCCATTACCACTCGTTCAAACTAGTCCTAGAGAGAGTTGGTCAAATCTAAGAAACCTCATGATAAATGTGGAGATGTTTCCACTGCTCCTTGAAGCTCCTATTGCTGCTACTAAACCTAGGTTGGTAGGGCCTTGTTGTCCAACTACACTTGCTGCACTTCTATTTGAAGTGTTGTAACCTATTGTAGCAGTAGTTGGTGGTATTGGAGATCTCCTGCCATATAGTTCAGTAGCATAGAGAAGTTTTTGGAAAAAAAGTTGTTGAAATCATGCTTTTCTTGGTAGAGGTGATCTGTGGGGGCATGGTGGCCATGGGGACTACCTAGATAGCAGTTGTAGGGCTAGTTTCAATGGACTAACTGCCTGCAATTCCTCCTCTATGGGGTGATTTTGGGCACAAGCTAATTGCTTGAGCAAAGTAATGTGAGACTTGAAGTCTAGCTTGCTTGTTAGAGCTTGAGGGGCCTAATTTTTATGTGGTTGGGAGGTGGCCTAGTTAGTCCCCTAGATTGTAGGCATGCATTTTGTGGCTATTTGTTGGAGATGTTCCACAGAAGTATAGCCTACCTCCTCCTCTACTAATTTGGTTGTCCATATGTGTAATAATCCATGCAAAATTATTTAGGGATGAAGGGGAGGGTTGGTCGGCATTAGCAATGTGAAGGGAGCAAGCAAGATCCACTGTGGTAGGGGGGAAAAATAGGAAGGTGAAGTGTCGGCCACACATGACCCGCAATGATTTGATGTTGTAGGAGCATTAGGCCATATCCTTATACTCTATGCAAAGGTACTCTAGAAGAAGCATACTCACATGATGTTTGGGGTATCAGGTAGGAAGAATAGGGAGGCTACCTTGCACGAGATGTTGAAAGCCTTGGCTTTTGGATACAAGGCTTTAGTAAAAAATTTTGAGTACCTCCAACTTTGATTTGTGGCATTTGGTGATGGTGTTGAGGTGATATTTGCCTTTTTGTGCCAAGCCAAAGATTGCCTCCATCTCTCTACTTGGAAGCAGGTTGGGGGCCTTTGCTGCATCGTCCATAGGAAGGCAAATTTTCTCTCACACATGTTGAGGGGTAAGCTTGTAGTCATGGCCATTGATGTGAACATGGGGACCTTTGAGCAACTAGATCAAGATAGACTCTACATCAAGGTGCATTGGGGTTGTGTCCTGTGGTAGGGTAAGGAAGGTTCCAAAGTGTAGGCTATGGACCCATGGGCTGACAACATCCTTATACTCTTGAGTGAGAAGGGGAACCGTGTTAAGGCAAATGATAGATGAGAGCACAACCATTCTTAGTGAGAAGTGAGCAATGATAGAAGATGACAAGTGTGAAAATGCATCAAGTGCACAAAGTGGTGAAAATAGAAATCACAATAAAGAGAAAGGTGATGAAAATTTTTCTTTTGAGGGGGCTCGATGCATGTTAGGTGGAGGGTATGAGTGTAGCAAATGCATGTTTGCCATGTGAACACATAGGGCCATAAGGAACAATGAGTGTTGTGCCATTCTCAGTACATCGTACTATGGCCTATAATAAGAACCAGGTAATGGTATGATGAGGTATAATTAATAAGGGCCATGTCACCATAAGTGGTGATATTAGAATCACTTTTAATTTGGATTCCAAGGATCAGTGAAGATTTAAAACTTGGAGGGGAGCTCTCGAAGGCATGTGCAGAATCTGGTGCTATTGGGTCAACAAGGCACTCTCGAGTAAGTGGGAAGGGGCATACCGATCCATCTACATAGTGTGCTACAATCGGAATCTAGTGATGGGTTGAGGAAGAAGATTTTCCTATAATCAATAAGGTAGAAAGAATTAGTAGTGGCTGTATGGAAGATTGAAAATGGGTTGCTCCACCTCATTTTTAATTTTTCTAGAAGCTTGCCCATCCGTGTTCAGAAGATCATGATGGCTTGGCCACCATCAAAGAACTGCTTCTTGGGGAGGCAATCCACTTGATGCTTTTGTCTAGACTAGACTTTGGATGGGAGGTAGGAACTCTAAATTAGATCCTCATCTATCTCTACCAGATCTTCTAGGTAGAGTGGGAGGGATTCGTGATGAAGAAGGCAATCTTTGATAGCCATCTAAAGGTTGGGGACTATAAATTCCAAAGGAATAATTGCCTCAATGATGCTATAGGTAAGCATGTATGGGGTGAGGCCTATTGCCACTTTGAAGGAAGTGCGGTAAGCCCAAAGTGCTTCTAGGAGCTCAGTCTCCGAATCTTTCTTGTGATGCTTAACCGGCTTCAAAAGTATTTTGCACAGCTTCTTGTTGGCAAACTCGGCCAACAAGACCCAAGATCATTGGCCTACAGATAATATGGAGAAGATTTCTTGTGAATTACCATGAAGATTGAAGTTATATGCTTAATGACATTATTTACAAAATTACTTTCTTGATCACTAAAATATTCAATCAAACAAGCATAGCAAGTGAAGATATCTTTGAAGAGGCACTTTGCTATTGCTTGCGTGGAATTATTGGACAGTACCCATGCTTTGACCCATTTGGTGCAGTAGTCCATTGTAGTTAGGATATACTTATTTTTTGTGTAGGATGCCATGGTTTTGATGACAAAGTCTAGTCCCCATTTTTAAAGGGTTCTTGCAATAAGTTTTGGCGAAGGTAATTGATCCCAGGACAAAGGTTGACCAAGGCATTGGTATGCATCACACTTTTGGAAAATCTATAGATATCTCCATGTAAAGTAGGCCACCATAGTCCACCTTCTTAGATTTTCTACATTGTAATATCTGCTATGCAATGTAGCCTCCTTCAATATCCTAGTGAGATTCTTCCATGGCCACATCCTTCTCCATAGGGAGAACACTACATTGTAGTGCTCTAGATAATGTTAACACTCTTGCAGAGCTGGATTCAAAATGCCAACTTCAAAGAGCCAACTGTTTGTGTTAGTCCATTGAAATTGATCCACAACTTGTCTTGAGTCCAAGAAGACCAGCAATTCCTCATACCACATCCAAGGAGGATTAGGTGGGTCAAGTTCAAGATTTTCAACTATTATATGAAATAGTTGGGTATCATGAAAGTCATATTCTACTCCGATTGGAGCTTCTCCAAAATCAAGTTGGGATAGGTAGATAGCAATCAGACCTTGGGCTCCAAGTGTAACGTGCCCACCTATCGGCTGTCTAGGCACACTTTTAGCGGTCGATCGAGGGACGAGTCTAAGCGACCCTACCCGTCACTCCCATGGAATGTCACGGGGTTTGTCTGCCTAGGTGTTCAATAGTTATCTAATTAGGACCTATCACGTTTACGTGTGACATTCAAAACCAGGTTACTTAATTAGGTCTTTTTAAGGAACAGGGTTTGTTTGCATAATTTACAGCATTGACACAAAAACAAAGCAAGCAATTCTTTTTTGACAAACAAGTTCAAACAAATTCCTTAACTTATCTTCACGTTAATCTTTGTCGCGCATACAGGAAAAATTATGTATCCCTTCTGTCCAATAGAAGTACCCGATCCAAATCAAATGGTACCATAATTTTTTTTAATCCAGTATCTAGAATAGGATCTTCCAACGCCCTAGACATTGGGCTCATGATAGTCTACAACTCCGTTCCGGACTAGGCAAGGGGTGTCTAGAGCTCCCAAGCAACCTAGGAGTGGGACACAAATTCTGTGTTTTGTCCCTCTCACCACTCGGCCTTCAGCTTGTGAATCGAGCAGTGCCCTCTTGGGGTAATCCGTGGTGCAATCTTGGAGATGATTCACCCATGCAAAATATCCTTCCTTAATTAATTCATTTAGGAATCAAGCACGAACAAGGCATTCAACCCTAATATCATTGTCCAAGAAAACACTCATTTATTCTCATGGAAACTTGTCATCACAGACCCCTACCATGCATTTACCATCAAGCACAAGCACTTGGAATAATCATCCAAATCACATCCCAACAAGCAGTTTAATGCAAAAAGCATTTATTAAGATGATATTAGATCAATCAACAAAACAATGATATCATTTTCGAACATTGCAGGAATAGTCACGATAACCTTTCCATTCCGTATTTGCTCTCCCCCTTGGGATCTAAGCGATTCCATGTAAAATTTACTTAACACTTCGGTTAAGACACATGCCAAGGTCTTACACAACTATGCAAGAATGTAAATTCTATTGAGTATATTTATGTATAGCATCTAAATACAATGGTCTTCTCTTGATATGCACATTTGGGGAATTTAGTCTTTCAAATACTTGCGATGCAATTTATCATTTTTAATGTCCTATTCTCGTACGGGTCTGATGCATCTCATGTGGGAATCAAAGCAAGCTTTTATCAATTTGGAAATATGTTACTCACGACCGATATCGTTGTTGGATGGGTAGTGATGTCCTCACTGGAGGCTTTCATTGCAGGATTGCCATATCCGTGTGTGGCATCTTTCGCTTGGGGCCCATTCCCGATCTTCGTCTTCCCTAGATGTGAATCACACAAGACTTCCATGCCTTTTCCTTTGTTATCGGGGGCCGAATTGGGAAGAGAATTAAACTACAGTGGGGAATACTTTTGCGGAAAAGGGGAGTAGGTATGTGTCGCCACCCTCTTCGGAGGGGAAGAGAAAGAGTCTATTTTCAAAAGGCTCTCTCCCTCTCTCTCTCTCTCTCCCCCCTCTTCTTCTTCTTCTTCTTTCTTATTCTTCTTCTTCTTTCTCCCTCTTCGTCTTCTTCTTCTTCTCTCTCCCTCTTCTTCTTCTTCTTCTTCTTCTTCTTCTTCGCCTCTCTCTCTCTCTCTCTCTCTCTCTATTTCGGCAGTAAAGGGGGGGGCAAGAAGTGGTAAATCTTTGCTTAAGGGGGGGGGGGCGCTCCCCCCCATTGATTCCATCGTCGACTTCATCTCCATGATCCCCAACGCTGGCCTCGACATCACGTGGTCTCTCATTCGTCCCTGGACTACTGGCCGTCGTCACTCCTACTTTCCCCCACGTCACCATCGTCCATATCTTCGGCGTCTTCTTCAGCTTCCCCTCCCTCCCGCCAAGTGGCGGTGACAAGGGGGGGTTATAATAGGGAAGGTGGCAGAATGTTACACCAAGTCTGTATACAACCTTGAAATCTAATTCTTGGAGTAATAGAATCCATCAAACCATTCTTCTATGGCATTCTGCTATTTGACCAAATAGATTAGAGTAGAGTGATCCATGTGAAAGAAAAACTAATCGCCAAGTAGGTAATGGTTAAATTTCTTCACAAAATAGATCATTTTGAGACATTCCCTTTCTATCACAAAGTAATTTTTCTTAATATTAGCGGAGAGTTGTCTGTTGGCATAGAAAATTGGTTGGAACCAACCATTGTCATTCTGTTGCATAAGCACACTACCTGTTGCCATATTTGAGGCATCCACAAAGACATCAAAAGGCTTTGTTTAATCCAATGGAATTAGGATTGGGTCCTTGGATAGAAGTAGTTGGAGACTTTGAAATATGAGGTCTACCGAATGAAAATATACTTTGAGAGTGTGGGCTAGCTGATTAAGAGGGATAGCTACATGGGCAAGGAGGTGAAAATGCCATTTGTACCAAGGGACTTGCCCTAGAAACTATAAGACTATAGTTGGGGAATCAGGAATGGAAGCCTGCGTGATGGTAGCTAGCTTGTTGGGATCTATGGCAATACCATCACTATAGATAATGTGACCTAATAGGATGGCATATTTTATTGCAAAGACACATTTCATGGGGTTTAGACTTAGATTAACCTCTTGCATTGGGTGAAACAAAGCCGAAGATGATGTAAGTGAAGCAAGAGTGTGTCGAATACATGAATTCATCCAAGAATGCCAGCGTAAAGTTGGTTAGGTAGGGCCTAAATATTCCATGTGCATATCTTGCTAAAAAGAAGCTAGGGTATTCCCAAATCACATTACTTATATATAAACACACCCCAAGCCATGATGAAAGAAATTTTAGCTTCCTGTAATCTACACAAATTTTAAGCTTCTTATTTTTCTTGGTAGCAATGACAATGGGCAAGATCCACTCTCTTTGATCCACTGGAGCAATGAAGGCAATTAGAGGAGTTTGTCTCAAGCTCTTCTTTAACTAGCTTTGCCATGTGGGGATTCATTCGATATCGTTGCAAGTGAATTGGCATAGCATCTGGTGCTAGTAAAATAAAGGATCTAGTCCCTTCATCTTGGAATAATCCCATGCAAAAATATCTTTTAATTTTGTCAAGAGGGTGACTGGTTGCTCATGAAAGTCAAGCTATAGGTGCACTGATCTTTATAGCTTTGTTTCTTTCAGACCAAGGTAGGCCATGGTGAGAGAATTCTCATTGACTCTTGTGACTTTTTACATTTGAGATTCAAGGTCTCTTTCTTATCTAAGCACATCCAAAATTGCAAAATTGGCTATAGAAATGGCTTGAGCCACTTCTACCTCTCAAAGTCTTGGGTTAATTCTAGCTCCTAGGCATGGTTGAGTAGGGAGTGCAAATCCAAGTATTTTTGACTCATTTGCATGATATCCATGAGACAAAATGGTTCCAAGTGGCAATTAGCTGCCAAGAATGTAGCTTCCTCATCATCATCCAAACCATCCACCATGTTGACCGTTTCTACGACTAGTGATTGCCAGGTTGCTAATGGAGGTGAAATTTTATTTAAGAAGATTTGGATTTTATTGTGACCTTGGTGAATGGCTAGAAAGTCACAATTCTAATTGTGACTGACCCATGCTTGCTGCAACTAGGGTTATTTGAGGAATAGGTGGTAATCTTCACCTGCATGCTCCATGTTGAGTACTACTAGGGAAATCAAGAATGGCACTCTAGCAAACTCCATGAAAATTGATCAGATGATGCTCAATGGCTGCACTCTTTATTGGCTTGCCATTCAAACTAGGAATGGGTTTGTCTTCCAATTCATCAGTCCTAAAGAGAGATGATCAAAATGCTAGGGTTGGGACAATGGTCCTGATTGGATTGGCTCATGTTGCACCTTCTAAACTTTCTCTTCTAGTACAGATGCAGTCAGTGCAACAACTTTGGGCTCTGGTAGATTAGATGATCTAGTTGGATCATCTTTAGCAAGCGGTCCTTGAATGGTGGGACTAGATTCAATAGGTCTCCTAGGGGAATGGTAATGAAAAATAGACCCCATAAAGTTTGGGTGTTCAATTCAATTAGAACCGCTTGTGCAAAGGACGAAGCCTCAGCTTAGGTAGAAGGATGATTCCCTTCCATCCTCATGAGTTGTGTGGGACCAAGAGTTGGTTGCGAACAATGCATCATGCTCATTACTCCAGTGGTCACTTCCGATCTTGAAGATATTAGTTTTGGAGCTCAAACTAGTGATAGTCTCTATTGTGGTGCCGATGTTCCTGCGGTCTCTTGTGCTCTTATGGGTCTTGAGTTCGATATTAGCAGTAGTTGCAAACTCTCAGTATTGCTAGTTCTTTTGCCATGGTGGAGTTTCTCCTATTCTACTGCCCACGAAACTCTTGTGGGCTTGTCCTCTTTTCCTTTTAGCTTCTTGCTTGATCGGGTAACCACATTGACCTTAGGGAGCTCTGATTTCCACCATATTGATAGATGGAGACAAAGTATGATCGGGTAACCACATTGACCTTAGGGAGCTCTGATTTCCACCATATTGATAGATGGAGACAAAGTATGATCCTGACTTTGCTATTTTTGAGAATCATACTAATAGACTTCGAGACATTGAGATCTCCTATGACCTTCCTATAGAAAAAATAAATATTGTTTATTTGGGGGGCGATAATATCCTCCTTTGCCTCCCAATGTCTACCTCATCTTATGCATCCTATACTGAAAGATGGATACTTTTGTTGTGTATATGACATTGTTATGGCTGCTATTGTAGATAGTATGGGGTGATTCCAATTGGCTGGTTGGCTCCTCTCTCACCTTGCTAGGACCTGATATTTCCCATTTGACTATGGGCATTATATCAACAACTTCAGTATTGTGGGTAGCCATGTGGAAAATGCCACACCACTATTGATTTAGATCGCATTCAGTAATCAAGTGACCTAAATTACTACACTTGGTACACTAGAGGGTTTTGATGGTAGGTTTTTGAGTATTCGCTAGGGGTTTGTAGGCCTTATCCTATCTCTTGAACTTGGTTAGCTTTTGGCATTCCTCTTCCTCAGAGTCCTCCTTCTCACTACTACTTTGGTCCTCTAGGTTTGAATCCATATTTGATTCATTAGGTTCCATATGATGGTGTTTGGCCAATTTCCTCCCTTTTTCAAGCTTCTCCTTGGCCACAAATATCTCAATGTGGAGAGTGAACTAGTAGAAATAATCTAGATTGTTAATGGATAGGTCTTCCATAGTAGGGATTTTTAGATTTTCTTGTTTAGGCCTTGCACATGTAGAGAATGCAACATTTTGCCATTGGGTTGGGTGTTCTAGTCAAGACTTTAAACCAAGCTATATAGCTCTGGATTGTAGCACTACCTTTGAACGATATGCTATTCAAACATCATTAAACATTGCTCAGTTGTTTTCTATTGCAATCCAAGTTATTGGCTCTTTTTGTATTGATGAATCAAATATGATCATCTTATGGGCATGATCTAGTTGGGCACAAAAATTCACTGTATCTAACCACCTTGAATTGCCTAAGAAAGGCATACATGTCCTCATATAAATAGCCAACAAATTTTGAAAACAAAACTTGTCTATGGGCAGCCATCTAAGTACTAACTAGAATACCACAAGGTGAAATGTATAAAACTACTTATAATTGATGCGATGTAAACAGTCACCCCGCTAGGTTTAATGTCATTACAGTAGCAATTGGTGGAGTAGGGTGCACATTTGGATGCCTAATGATATAGTGCAAGCACTATTTATTGGACTATGGAGAGGATTTTTCAACTAAAAAATCGGCAATGCTAAGGAATCAAGTTCCCTTAGGAGACTGTATCCAATACCAATGCTTATGCCTAAACCACCATGAAAACACAAACTAGACATCTGGTGGTGGACCTTGTGAGTGCAAACATATGAAGACTAATGCACGTGGAAAAGATCAATGTGGTCACCATGTATAATCATGCCCAAGATTTTTTCAAGGAGAGAGCTAAGAGGTGAGGGAAAGAAGAGGAAAGGAGAGAGAATTAGTGATGAGGAGAGAGAAAGTCTAGAAAGATAGAAAAGAAGAGAGAGAAGCCATAGAACCTGTGAATAAGCATATGAGGTGAGAGATAATAATTGTATTATTGCCAAAAGATATCAAAATTTACATATTTCAACACATTTTATCCCCATGTTAGTGTGATAAGGTATTATTGATAATCTCACACTAAAATATATATTCCCATCCATCCTTGCCCAAAGGTTTTTGCCCACAAAAACAACTTGCAATGGCTGAAAAGGATGGATGAAACATAATACGACTTTGATTTAAGTTATTCAAAGTATGGGAAATGAATGAAGGATTGAAGATGTATTGATTGAAATAAAGACATTAAGGAAAGTCTCCGCTATATAAATTATATAGATATCTTCAAAAAGAAATTGGAGCCTTTAGCTCTTCAAGAAACAAGATTAAGAGTGAAGAGATAACTTGTTATAATAAGAACAGACCATGCTGAATAAAATTTTCCATAACTTCTGACAAAAGTATCCAAATGAAGTGTATCACATGTCAAAATTTAGTTATTGAAGAGTACTTTGACCCTATGTAGGTGGTATATTTCTAAAAATTAGGCAAAATAAAAACTATTCTAAAATAGACAGTTGTCTAAACCCTGTTTGCACCATAACTGGCTCCACTGTAGCTATGCCTCAGCCACCATTAATGCATCTTGTAGATAAAGAAACACATCTAATATAGTTTCAGGTCTCCAAGTAGTTTCTTCAGGTGGAAAACCTCTCCATTTGATCAAATAATCAATTATGGAATGAGAGTGAAGCTTCTTCTCATACTGACCTATGGTCTCCTCAAGGATGTACCGAATAAGACATTTTTCATCTATAGAAGGTAGCCCATAAATTTATCCATATGAGTATTGAGAGCTAAAAAGATGAGTGGGTTGCCTCTTACCCACCTAGCCTCCAATCCTCACTAAAAGAGCTAAAGAAGGGCACCACCTAGCCAAAGGGAGGATGGGCTAGGACATCCCTTTCCACAACTTCACAAGAGAGAATTGGAGTGAAAAGAACCAAAACACAACTTCACAAGGGAAAATTTGTAGCCCATCTTAAGGGAAATGAAGATGAGAAGGTTAAGAGAGGTGATGGCTCCTAATTTCTCCCATGAACATATATATAACATGAGGGAATAAGGATTCCCCACCAATAAAGCATATGGCAAGTCTTACTTAATAAGTTTAAATATGAATGTAGAGGGAGAATTAGAAGATAGTACATATGATCTAGACACCATATGATCTAGACATCGTATTAGAATATGAGAGAGAGGGAGAGAAATGAGAAGAGAGGGAGACAAGAGGAGAAGAGGTAGAGAAAGCTTGCCATTATGTATTCATGGAATGCTACATAAAAAAGAGACTCGCTCATAGCTTACCTCAAAGAGATGGGCTAGCGTAAGGGTGTTCCATAATGTGCTCTTAGTGGCTCCCCTTTGGGCTTGGTGATCTAGAGTGCTCTCATGTGCTTGTGATTGTGTTTCTTTACATCTCCATGGGCACCTTACATAGCATCCATGAGGGATTAGATTAAGCTAATATTCTCGATTAACATAATCCTAGATAATGCATGGCATCTTTAATAAAATGGAGAATAGTGAATGGGACAATTCCCCACCTTGGTCATCATGCAATAAGCCAAGGGTGGTGGTAGACAAGCTAGAGAAAGGGAGCTAGATTACAAGAAGTGGGTGCCCAAAGCACATTATTATAATATATTTACAAGAATGATAAAATGGAAAGTTGATGTGATAAGGGTGAAAGAGAGAAGAAAATTGCTTGCAGCCAACAATCTGTGCCTTCGTGACTTCGAATCGGTGAAGAATCTGAAAAATGTTTCTTCTGCAACTTTATAGACCAGGTCAATGCAAAAATTTTCTTGAAATTCTATTTTCCTTGGGATTTATTAAAATTATTAAAAAATACTTCCAAAAGCTGCTTTGACTTTAATTTCTTATATACATATAAGCATGTGATAGAGGGGGTCCATGATTGTAAGCTTTTGTGTAAGATCCAAATGACACCATGATGTGGACATTGACTTGTGTACAAGGGTGAGGTGTCCTCTAATGATGGTCATAGATCCCAAATCTTAGTGATGTAGGTAGAACCCAAGTGCAATTGGAGGTTAATCATTTGAAAAAATATGTGCACTCACTCAACCCCTAGGTGTAATCCATTTCCACCTTCACTAAGATAACCCATCCCTTTCACCCTTTACATTGATATCCCTCCTAAGAACTTGTTTCTCCACTTTCTAGAGTTATCATAACCTAGAAGCAATGTAGCATACCTAGTGCTTGAAGAGTAAACCCAAAGTGATAAGATGTAAGGTTTAAGCTATGGGTAAGGCTCTTGATAGGGGTTTTGGCCAAATTTTGTGGTAGAAATCCGGTTTGTAAAAAACCCGGATCAAGTACCATAATAAGGCTTGAGCTAGCTGACATGAAACACATTATGGAACTTAGTAGAAGAGGTCACTTCTAGTCTATATTCCAAGTCCAATGCATTTTAGGATCCTATAGGGTCCATAAAACTTGTGAGCAAGTTTGTTTATGGATCCATCCTTCAAAGCAGAGTAACAAGACTTGAGTACCTTTAGCAAAAATAAATCTCCTTCTTTGAAATCTAAAGGTCTCTTTTCTCATCAGCATACATCTTCATTTGATCTTGACCCTTCCTAAAATTCAACTTATACTATTGATTACATTCTTTCCAATTCTTCTTTCCCATGAGGGTTGATCTTCTCATTAAAAATGATAGTGGGTAAGGATACATTATAACCATACATAGCCTCAAAGGGTAAAACTCTAATACTAGTATGAGTGGAGTTATGATAAGTAAACTTAGCTAAATGCATCCAAGAATCCCACGCATGTTGTACATCATGACAGAAATTGCAAAAGTAGGCCTTCAAACACTGATTAACCCTTTCAATCTATGGATGATATGCTATAAAAGAAATTTTAACCCCAATACAAAACAAGAAAAAGAAAATCCAAAAAATGGAATAACATGGAAAAATGTAAGCCAAAAAATGAATAAGAGAGAAATGATCAAAAGTGCAAAAGGTCAAGTCAAAGGCAAAGGCGCATTTTAAAATACAAGGTGTCACCAAATTTTTGTAAAAGAGCACCAAGCTCCCTCCTATGAAAATTGTAAAGTCTAGATGAGCATAGGTGAAGGGATAAGGCAACTAGAAGGGAATAAGGAAAGAGGACCTTGGCAAGATCCTTGGTCATGTAAAAAAGGGGATGGGTGCCCACGTGATAAGTGAATGAGAAGATTATTCTTTGGTGTGTGGCTAAAGTGGTATCTTCTTTTTCTCTTATTCTCTCCTTCTTGCTTGCTTGTGTGTGCTTGAGAGAGGGAGTGTGAGAGTGTGAGGGAGTGAGTTTGTGAGGGTGAGGGACTATGGTGGAGAAGCTCTCCATCTTCTCCTCTCTTCCTCGTCTCTTCTCTTCTCTTGCGTGCAACTATAGAGGATGGAGCTCAAAGGAGGAGGCTTGAAGTTGCTTGAGCTCACATCTCAAATCGTGGAGCTATCGGCTTGCTTGAGGGATGAGGCTACTCATTCGGGTATCAAGGTAAGCTCAATACAACCATGTGGAATCGTAGGCGCAACAACTATAGGTGAGAGATAGCCATTTGTGCTAGCTTGAAACACTTGAAGCGATAAGTGGTCTATGGGTCTTGGTAGTTGAGCATGAACTCCCACTTCATTTTGGTTCCATTTCCGAGATCAACATATTCAAGCTTGAGCACTTGCGTGCTTCAAATCGAGCGTCGAAGTAGGGCTTCAGCCTCAAACCGGTGCTTGATATAGGTAGGCGATTTGGGGTTTTGATCTTCAGAACAAGCAAGTATTTTGGGTTTTTTATAAATAGACAAGTAGGATAAATCATTTCAGTATTTGGCTTTTGATTTATGTTTCATTTAGAGTAGTATAGGATCAAGAAATCGAAGTGACTCACTTTAGGGTTGTTATTGTAAAACAGGCCCAAACAGGGCACAAATAAGGGAAAATGGGAAAAAAGAGTGCTTGAATGTATTGATGTCACAAGGGGAGAGACTAGAGAGGTCAAGGCTGAGTGGGGCAAGGGTTCAAGACCCTAGAGAGCAAGGGTGAAGCTCATTCTCACTTATAGTAGTGAGAGAGAGAGCTTGAGAGAGAGAGAGAGAGACCTAGTGCTCTCTCGGCGGATTGATCATCTTCCACATGCATTTTTTTACATATACCAAGTATATACAAACCTTTCCCCTTATCTATTCTTGCTTTCTAGAAGGTTGTGTGGCTTGGCATGCCCAAAATCATTGCCATCGATTCAATTTTTGCATCAACTACCCACAGCTGTCAGAATCGGACACAACTGATAGAGTTTGATTCCTAGAATCAGAATCAAACCATCCAATATCGAATAATTGGACAGTCTGATTTTGCAAATTGGACCACTTGGACCACCTACAATTAAATAATTGGACAATCAGACACAATTTAATTATCAAACACCTACAATTAGACACGAAAATCAGAAGAGGTAAAATTAGGACCATCCTCACTCGGATATGTCTAATTCTAAGGATTAGACACTACAAAATCAGACACTATAGAATTAGATAAAAAATCTGACAGCAAAAGATTGACAAATCTAGCACATCTTGGGCAAAGCAAAACACTCCCGCAACAGGGAAATCCTCTGACAGCCTTACAGATGCATTTGACCTTAGAAATTGCATTTGGGCAACTACATATGACCATAATAGTCACGTAAACTTTTAGCCCCTCTTAGAGCCGCAAGCTGACATGCAGACCCTAGTAGACCTTGACTAAGTTGAAAGATGCAACATAGACCCTAGAGACCAGTGAGAGTGGCTAGCAACCAAGCCTAAAGCTATATTAAGTCGAGAACATAGACAGGAGTGCGGAAGCTGCACTTACCATTCTACATTGCACCCCACATTGTTTGACACTCGAAGTGCACTTTTTAAAAAAATAGAAATTGAAAGCTTGATTTCGCACTGTGCACAAAAAGAGCACCACACATATACACAAAGTGAATGTAAATTGAGGTCTCTTTGTAAATAAGAAGGAACCCACTCAAACTTCACAAGTAGAACAAACCCACCAATACGAGATGACCCTCAAGCCTAAATGGGTGATCTAGAACCCCAACTTGTGGGAACCAGGAGAGAGACCCGATATGAAAATCTAGATGCATAGAAGGATCAACACCATTGGAGGCGCATGCTATCCGACTTAATCAACCTCATCGACAACTTGGTGGAGCAAGAGACCACAAATATGGAAAAAACCAGTACAAACCGCAACAATGAAGAGATCAACTTGGAAGATTTCTCAGTCAAAATCCAGCCGATGGCAAATGAATACGATGTGCACACGACGATGAAACACCACATTAGGCCATCATAGGACATCATAGGGGACCTCAAAGAGGAGATGAAACTAGCACGGAAATCCTTGTAAAGAAAAGTGGTGTAGACCTAGGAGCAACAAGCTAGGAAATTGTGCCAGGACATAGAGATGCGGGGAGTCGTTATCCCTAGCAAATAGGAATCAAATAGGACCGAATATATATATATATATATATATATATATATATATATATATATATATATATATATATATATATATATATATATAGAGAGAGAGAGAGAGAGAGAGAGTACTAGAGGCAGACCTAACGCTGAGCGAGCTTCTCACGAAGCAACTAATAGGAAATACATCAATAGAACAAAGTGCAGCAGCACTAGCAACCTCTTTGCTTACATGATTAGGAGTTGACCAGGGCCCCAAGAGCCAATCAAAAATCCCTATAGTTGTTGCAAAGCAGTTAGATAAATACTAGCCAAAAAATGACCCTATAGCTTTGTGGAGCAATTTGAGCAGGTCTATGAGGCCAATGGCTTCACTGATCTTGCTCAGTACTCGCAATCTTTCAACCTATGCCTAGGCAATAAGGGGAGGGCGTGCCAAGATGTGGACATTAAAAAATGATTGGATCAGCCATAGTGATTATATATTAAATATTTGGTGCTCATGAAATTGTGCACCATATAACTCCTTGGAATTTCCTACAATGGTCTCCACTTCTATTCCGTTTAACATAGGGACATGGGTTTGATGTTTACACATATTCCATGTTTGTGATCAATCACAAGTACAACATGCCTAACTACAATGGAGATTTCAAACATGGTACCAATGGCCATCTCTTGTGTAACTCTATATTGAAGCGTGAATTCTATCACCATGAATAAAATTCACATGAAAATCTAGTATTTCTTTAGCTCTTTGAATGGAATTTTCTATGACCTTTAAAACATTAAAGTACTTCTTGAAATCCACATCTTGTAGCATATCTTAGTATCAATAGTATGTATGATAAGAGCAAACCAACTTCTCAATCAACTAGTTGATCCGCTGACCATGCAAGATATATTTCTCACTAAGAAAGTGACTCTTCAAAACTCAGTGGTAGGACTCAATGCTACCATTTGTCTCTTGATTTACATGAGGATTAATTCTTGTAACACATATCCACATTCCTACGATAATAGTATCTATTGGTTTTCATCATGCTCTAGCTTAGTTGGATTCCATATATTAATTGATGATGATGTCTCATTGGTATTTTGAAATTCTTTAGCATACTTTGACTGCTCTCTTCCAAAATTGAAAATTCCAAGTTGGTCTTGAAGATGGTTGAACTCATCATTAGTAATCCCCAATTCTTTCTCAGCATCCTTTGCCTTGTTGAAACAAAGAGAAAGGGCATCCCCTGCATCAATAAACTTGTCATATGCAATTTCAATGTCCAATGTAAGTAACTCTTCATTGGATTCATTTTCAACATCAACTATGCCATTTGCAGTATCAAAAGCCTTTGCAATTATTGTTAAAAAATAATCCTCCTTGAAATTAAAGAGCCTTTGGATGTCTAATATTAGTCTATGTTCCTTGACCCTAATAGGAAAAGTTGGAAGAGAAGGAACAATATAGAAAGACCGGGATTCAGACACAATATCTACATTTGCATGGGTTTCTTCAATAATGGTCTCAGCTTTGAATTGTGCTACAAGCATACTATTGTATATAGGGTTACCTATACAATATGACCATGTATCCTTGAAGTACTTGATGAATGATGGTTCCTCTTGTATTTTTCATAGAACTCTGATGTGAATGATCCTAGCACTCTCATGTGAATTAGGTGTACCTTGCATGTTTATAATGTTGCAAAGTGCTCTAAATATATCAGCACAAACTTGAAAATTATCCACCTTATGCACAAGTTTTTAAAGCCAACTTCTTCTCACGTGCCATATACATAGATATATAGGAACATCAAAAACCTCCCTATGAAAATACAAATAGATAAAACCACTTTGTGGTTAACCATGATGAGAAAAGACAATCAATGTAATTGTCGAAAGAAACCTTAATGAATAGCATTGATTTATGCTTAAGCATCATCCACCATAAAAGCATTTGGTTCCCATGAATTGTTATAGTCCAAGAATTGATTTCTTAATGCAATTAGCCATGATGTAACTAATGTGGTACAAGAAGAGGACGTAATTGTCCATGCCACAGGCACTCCATTGTGAAAGTAATCAAACATAAGAATTGTATACAAATGGAACTGCATAGAGAATCTATTTTTAAAAACTTAGGGATAACATAATTAATTAAAGCTAAGAAATAATAAGAAATATAGTGCCTTATAGTTATTAGTGCCAAATGTTGCATCCATTGCTAGCAAGCTATTATGACCATACTTATTGAGCATTTGAAGTTGCCATGTTGTTTGGATATCAAGTATCAAAGGATTATCTCCATCACCATAAGGTTGATAAAAGAAGATACTACCAAGAATGGCTAAAGCCTAGTTCCGAACACTTTTTGTAGGCAAGAATAAGGAAATGTGACTCAAGAGGAGAGAGGAATTTGTGCTTTAAATATCAATTATGTGGCCTTGTGTGATTGGACAATTCTTGGTCACCATTTTTTCCCTCACACAAGATTGGATTAAGTAACAATTTCTTGCTAAAATCTTGAAAATTCCAATTTTAATAGAATACTCCCTCTATTTTTGGATAGTTTACATTTCATTGGGAGCTCCAAAACGGTGATGGATGCATGATATATCACATATCTTCATGTCAAAAAACAGCAGTAGTGTGCAATATGATATTTATGTAGTGAACTATAACGTCGATGTCATTGATAGAAAATATCCAAGGTCATTTCAAAAAGAGCAAAAAATCAATTTCAATTACAAAAGCATGAAATCAAAATATCGCAAAAATAATGCATTCGACTTGTCCCCTTGTTTAAAATCCATTCTTGGACTATTTGTTGTCCTTAAATTGCCTTGAGGTCTCAAAGTATTGAATGATTGATAAGTTGGCGCTCTAGATCCCCCACTTGGTGCATGATTATTTCCATAAACATTGCCAACCTCTCCCTATTTTAAAATAGTCCTTGAATGATTGATAAGTTGGCACTCTAGATCCCCCACTTGGTGCATGATTATTTCCATAAACATTACCAACCTCTCCCTATTTTAAAACAGCCCTTGCCTATCCAAAAGTAGGCTAAAATATAGATTCTCTTCTTTACTTACTTCCATATCATTCCACAATATCAATGGCTTTGAAAAGAGTGGTGGGGTTTTCCACCATAACACCAGTTGTACACATAGTGAGTTTGAGGAATTGGTTTGTATAATCTTGCATATTTAGACCTCTTTGGTTTTGTCCATACCATCTTTGTGCCAATTTCTTTTTTTCAAGAGGAAAAACAAAGACCTCAGTTGTAAGCGTCTTAAATGCTTCTCAATTCTCCACTTGCATGTTCTTCTTCTTAATATACCTCCACCAAGTATGTTAAATCCTTCCAAATGTAATGAGGCAGAGTAGATCTTCATATCATGTAATAAACCCCCACCCCCCGGCGTCTTCCATAGGAACCCCCCTATAATTTTCCACTAAAATTATTGCAATTTTTTTAATCTCCTCCCCCTTGTCGATGCCGAACAGGTGGCGGGGGAGGGGGGAAGAGGAGAAGATAACAATGATAATGATGAGGGGGTAGGCCACACGGCCTACCACCCCCCCTGGCCCATCTTGACCAGTCTACCGGCCACCTAGGAGGCTGAGAACTCCCCCACCACCATGTGCTCAGTAATAGGTGGTGGGTGGGGTGAGACACCATGACCACCACCACCACCACCCCATAACACCTCCCCCACCTCCCCCATTATAAAACCTCCTCCCTCCCCCCATCGCAATAGAAAGAAGATGTATGGGCACACTTTCTATGTGACGAGAGAGAGAGAGAGAGAGAGAGAGAGAGAGAGAGAGAGAGAGAGAGAGAGAGAGAGAGAGAGAGAGAGAGAGAGAGGGGGGGAAAGAGAGACTCCTAGAAGGTTCCAAAAAAATCCCTTCCATAAGAGGGGTTCATATGCACAAGCCCATGTTAGCTTTCAGGGATGCAGGTAGTGAGCAAGACACAGAGTGAAGCAACATGCTTCCTCTCTCAATTCTTCTCATTATTCATTCAACACACACTTTGTGCATATACAACCTAAGGTCATAAAGACCATTCACACCAGAAGTAGAACCGACTTATTTAATGTACCTAACTGATCTAGCCAGACTAGCTGTGTCCAGCTCATGTCGGTCAAATACACATGTAAGAGCTTGATATTCTAAGACTCCCCCTCAAGCTCAAGACAGCATCTGTACTCCAAGCAGCTGTCTAAAACCTTAGAACTTATCTTTACCCAAGGACTTGGTAAAGATATCCGCAACCTATTCATCTGTCTTTACATGCATAAGATCAACTTGTCCTGCAAGAACCATCTCTCTGATGAAATGATAGTGTACCTCTATGTGTTTTGTCCTGGCATGATAGACTGGATTCATAGCCAGGAGTACACTACTCAGATTATCACATAGTAACTTCACTGGAGCATCTATCTGTATGTCCAAATCAGCCATAAGCTTGAGTAGCCATGAAATCTCACATGCTGCCAATGCAGCACCCCTGTACTCTGCCTCAGTACTCGACAAAGCAACCGTAGGCTGCTTCTTGCTGCTCCAGCTAATCATGCTGCTACCAAATCCAAATGCATATCCACTCGTAGATCTACAATCATATGAGTAACCTGCCCAATCTGCATCCATGTATCCAGTCAATATCAAGGGCTTATTTCTGACATAGAACAGCCCATACTCTAAAGTAGACTTAACATATCTCATAATGCGTCTAACTGCATCCAAGTGCGGCTTTCTAGGCTTCTGCATAAACTGGCTTATGAGCCCTACAGCATAGCTCAAGTCAGGCCTATTGATGGTCAAGTAAATCAAGCTACCAACCATCTGCTTGTACATAGTCACATCCTCTACTTCAGCCCCAGTGTTCATGTCTAGCTTGGCATTCTGATCAAGAGGTGTATCCAACGGTTTGCATTCATCCATGCCATACTTCTTCAGCATCTCTATGGCATAGTGCTTTTGCATCAGCCATAACCCATTGTAAGCTGGAACTACCTCAATGCCCAAGAAATACTTAAGTTCTCCTAGGTTTTTCATGTCAAATTCAGATTTCAACATCTTCATTACATGTTGTATGCCCAAGTCATCATCACCAGTGATTATCAAATCATCAGCATATATGACCAGCACTACCAAGCCACTGTCAGTCTTCTTTGTAAATAGGTTGTGATCAGCCCTGCCAACAGCAAAACCCAATCTCTGCAAGTAGTTACTGATCCTAGCATGCCAAGCTCTCGGAGCCTGCTTCAGCCTGTACAATGCCTTTTTTAGCCTGCATACATAATGCTGAAAATCAAGGTGAACATACCCTTCCGGCTAAACCATATAAACATCCTCTGCTAGGTCACCGTTAAGAAATGCATTCTTAACATCCATCTGCTACAATTTCTAGCCTTTAGCAGCAGCCAAGGCAATCACAGTGCGAATGGTTGCCATCTTGGCAACAAGGCTGAATGTTTCCTCATAATCAAGTTCATATTCTTGGGCATACCCCTTTGCGACCAGCCTGGCTTTGTATCTCTCCACACTGCCATCTGACTTGCATTTGATTTTGTAGACCCATTTGCAGCCAATGGTGTTTTTCCCTTTAGGCAGTGGCACTAAATCCCATGTCTTATTTTCAGCCAAGGCATTAATTTCTTCATCCATGGCTACACACCAATTCTCATCTTTCACTGCTTCAGCATATGTACCTGGTTCTTTGACCTCCATCACTTTTGTCATGTAAGCATAATGCTTTATGGAGTAGCCACTGTATGTCAACCTGTCAATAGGGTATCTGACCCTCTGCGAGCGTCTAAGCTATGGTGCACTACTTGATTCCCCTCTCTCATGAGGCGGAATATACCTGCTCTGCCTTGTGCCAAGCGTACAATCGGAATACCAAGTTCGTTGTCTAAAGTATCACCAGACTCATAGCCAGAAGTCATTCTGCCAGGTGTCATCATACCAGATGCATCCTCAATAACTTTCTCTTTTCCTTTGCTATCCAAGACATCATGTCTCCCCCTCACTGACATACTGGTGTCAGTGGACGGTGAGCTCCTCAATCTCCCTGTCCATGGGGATACTGTCTGACTACAAGGTCCTGTCATAGCAGTGCTCTCCTGTAAATCAACTGTAGAAACATGAGTGGAAGGCATATCCGCTGGCACTGCAACTGGTGATACATACCAAGAGCCCATCTCATCAAAGATAACATCCCTGCTTACCAAAGTCTCCCTAGTAGAGGGATCATAGCATTTGTATGCCTTCTTCTCCTGCGAATATCCAATGAAAACACACTTATGCACTTTGGGATCCAGCTTCTTCCTTTTCTCATCTGGAATATGCACATAAGCAAGACAGCCAAAGACTTTCATGTGACTTACATCCGGCTTATAGCCATACAGCTTCTCAAACGGTGTCATCTCATGAATACCTGCAGCGGGAGTCCTGTTCAAAATGTATATGGCTGTCATAACAGCCTCTGCCCAATAGTAAAGTGACATATGCTTTTCATTCATCATGGGCCTAGCAGCTTTTATCAAAACCCTATTCTTTCTTTCAGCTACTCCGTTCTGCTGTGGAGTGTAGCTGCAGGTGAGTTGCCTACGAATGCCATTTTCAGCCAAGAAATCATCAAATTCATTTGATACATACTCCCCACCACTATCAAATCTCAAACAAGAGATGTAGCATTCAAACTCCTTCTCAACCTGTGTTTTAAATTGCTAAAAAACAGCAAAGACCTCATCTTTTGTTTTCAATATGTAAAGCCAGGTATAGCGACTCTAGTCGTCAATGAAAGATACATAATATCTGGAATCTCCCATAGATACATTATGAGCTGGCCCCCAAACATCATAGTGCACTAACTGCAATGGACGTGTACTCTGTCTTACATGCCTAACAAACGGCAATCGTGACTGCTTACTGAATTGGCAAGCCTCGCATACATGACCAATATCTGAATATTGGAACTTGGATAAACCTGTAACCAGTTGTTTCTTTTGCATAATTTGCAGCCTTTGCAAATTGACATGCCCCACTCTCTTGTGCCATATTTCAAAATCCCTAACAGTGCCAGAACCATGGGCAAACATAGCTGAATTCAGCTCTGGCAAAGAAGCATCAAGAGTAAACATTCTGCCATTCCTGTGACCACGAGCTATCAACTTGCAACTATTGCCAAACTCTTCAATAAAGCAACCATGCTTATTGAATCTAACTTGCAAGTTCTGCTCTCGACAAACAACAAGTTCTTCGTAATTGAAGGAACATGCAAGACATCATGCAAATTTTTCTTCCTTCCATCATGAACCACAAGAGGCACTTTGCCTTTATGTTCAATGCTATGCTGCATGTCATCACCTGTGCATACATAGCCATGCGTTTCAGCCACCATATCAGTGAACCAGTCACCGTGAGGGGTCATGTGGTTCGATGCCTCTAAGTCAATGTACCACACTGCATCATCAGATGATTTTTCAGCAACCTTATCTTTGACATATTGCATGGCAAACAATCTATCACCAGAGTCATCTGCCTTACTGGACGTAGCATAGTGTCCATGCTGTTTACCTTTCTGGTTTCCCTGCTTCTTCCAGCAGTCCTTTGCAATATGCCCATACTTTTCGCAGTAATGACAATCCTTATCTTTATTTGGATTGTTTGACTGACGTTGTTGCTGCCATGAACCTCTGCCCACGGGAGTTAGATCTCCCCCTGCCTCAAAAATTTCCACCACCTCTTGCATTTAATGACTGCTGATTGCTATTACCATAGGATGCATTCTGCTGGCCTCCTCTGCCAGATCCATAACCCCAGCCATGGCTGCCACGGCCACGCTGATTCGAGTAAAAGACTGCATCCTTACTCTTTGAACTGCTTGACTCTATAGCTAAGCCAAGCTTCACCTCTTCATGAATCAATAATGCAACCAGCTCATTAAAGTCAGGCATTTTAGCCCGCACAGACACTGAAGTGTCAAAAGACTTGTACTCAAGACCCAAGCCATTTAAGGTCACTGCAACCATATCCTCATCTTCAACCTGTGAACCAATAGATGCCAGCTGATCTGCTATGGTCTTAACCTCTGTGACATAATCTTGTATGGATCTGTTCTTCCTCTCCATGTTATTGAATTTCAGCTTCAATTGTATCTTCCTGGCACTTGTGGTTGTGCCATAGTATTTGACCAATATATTCCATGCATCTACTGGGGATTTACAGTTCATGATCTGCATCACCATAGCATCCGAGATACATAATGACAACCAATGTAACACCCTGCGAGCTCTTTCCATCCAAGCTCGATGCACTCGTCTTTGATCAACTGTAGGATTCCTTTCTGGAACTTCAGGTTCAGCCTCAACACCTGTCACTAAGTCCCAGTATCCTTTGCCTATCAGAAATTTCTCCATGCGGAACTTCCATATTGCATAATTGTTGCTATCAAGCTTTTCTCCCACAATCTGGGTTACATATCAGTTCTATCAGCATTTGCCATGTTGTAGACCTTGCCTAACTACCTGCAAACCAAGATCTTCTTAATAGTTCTTCAGTCCAAAACTGTTTATGACAGTTTTTTGCAATTAATTGCAGTAAAAAACAGGGTATTTCAGCCCACTGACAATCCAAAACAGCCCACAACCAAGTGGCCTAACTTGTAGGCAAAACAGTCAGTACAGATGCAATGTATTTACTTCAGTTGAACCTCTTCCAACCTCACTGCCAGGATACATACATGCAATTTGAAAACTGTAATTTTGTGAATGACCAGCAGTGATTTCAAGCCCAAAACTGAGTGATATACATGTCATACATGTCCCAAACCTTCATAGACATCTGCTAGTACATGTAGCAATCCAAGCATAACCAACGGGGCACAAGTCAATGCATAGATAGCAGGTATAAGTATCAAACCTTCTGCTTACAGATTGCAATCAGCAATTTCTCAGTAAACCAAAGTCTATCCAGCTTCAAAACAGCCTCAACTCATGTCATACATTCACTTTGAAGTGTTAGGTTCAATACATGAGCATTCGGGTAACTATAGGCATCCTGTCTTCATGAATCCAATTCATAGATTGCATTTACTGCTCGCAACCACTGAGACAATGTCACTGTAGTAATTACCAGCCTTAGACTTCAACTTCCATGATCACTTAATGCTCAACTCAATCCATAAACCTCTAGTAGCAAACATATCCCATGTCATACATATGATAAATGCTAGCCAAGTGTTATGTAATGCTTCAATGGAAGCTAATGCTTGCTGCCCACTATTTTGAGACAGGTTTCTAGCCTGTTTACACTTCAGATTTGAGTACTTCCTTCAAGAAAGTTCAGCTCAAAGGCATGAGAACTGATACATATGTCTTCCAGAGTGCTCCTAGGCTCCAATGAGGTCCATAAAGCATGTCAGAGAGCTTCAAGCTCCAACCAAGATCAAATACAAGCTGCCCTATCACTATTTACAGCTGAACTACTATTATTTCAGATCTGTAGATCATATCTGTAGCTCATAACTGAGCACACATCCAAGTAATAGCATGCCAAGACCTTCAACCACCTTCCAAGGTGTATAAGCAAGTTGTAGATTGCTTGATGAGCTCCCAATGCCTTGTGTTGCAGTGAGATATGCCTTCAGCCACAGCAGGCGCAAATAGGCAGACTGGTCTGGAGTGTATAGCAGTAGCATTTCGATGACAATGATGACCATAGAGCACACTCTAGTGCTTAAGGATGCCCTGAGAGACTGCCCAACAAGCTATAACAAGCTCTTGCATAGATAGAATGCATAGACCCTAACACATACCTTGATAGAGTAACAATGGCAGTCTTGCTACTCCATAGATTCACTCTGTCTTCAAGCTTCAAGTCTTCTTTTTCAGTGCATTCCACCGGTGAGCCCATTCATGGCTCTGATACCATGTTAGCTTTCAGGGATGCAGGTAGTGAGCAAGACATAGAGTGAAGCAACATGCTTCCTCTCTCAATTCTTCTCATTATTCATTCAACACACACTTTGTGCATATACAATCTAAGGTCATAAAGACCATTCACACCAGAAGTAGAACCGAATTATTTAATGTACCTAACTGATCTAGCCAGACTAGCTGTGTCCAACAGCTCATGTCGGTCAAACACACATGTAAGAGCTTGATATTCTAACAGCCCGCATTAAAAATTAGTTTCCTTCATTAAACCTTTTAGGGAACAGGATCCGTTCACATAATTTATGGTATTGACACGAAAGCAGAATCAGGCATGTTCCTTGGAAGCAAACTTTATATTAACATCATAACTGAGATACAAATCTTTTCCAAAAAGGACAGATTTTGCAATCCATGGGGATGTGTCTTATTTCCTCCAAGTTTCCACCCTTCTACTAGTAACAAGGTCTTGAGAGACTATCTCAAGTCACGTAGATCGTTTGAGTAGGACCCGAAGGCAGGGAATTTACAGCTAGAGCGCCCCTAGCATCCAAGCATCCTCCTACATTCAAACTAACGCATGGAGAGGCCTCTCATGGCGGGTTCGGTCCACGTTTCCTTCATGATTATTCAGAACCCCTTTGGCTGGGGTTGGCAACCAGCTAGGGGTAGCTTGGCACACCCTTCATGAATTCAACCTAATTCATTATTCAAATTTCTTTTGTGAGCTTGGGTCATACATTCCTTTCATAGACATTGAATCTAGATTTACAAGCACAAATAATGATGAAAGTGAGTGCTCAGAACATCTGCTAAAGTGGAGTCCTCATCTTTGAATGCTTAGCGATGCCCCTCTTGGGTCTTTCTTGCCTTGGCATCAATTCCCATTATCTTCTGAGAGATAGAGAATACCCTCTTTTCGACCTCACTCCTATGTAATAGGAGCAAGTAATTATGCTATTGGATTTACACTCGATAGTTTTCGGATGGTAACTTTTCCTAAGTTGCTAACCTGTGGTTCTTATATTAAGGTCTAGGTCTCATATGTTTCAACTATGATTTCAATTGGTCAGTTAGTAACCATTTTCCCACCTTAGGATTTTATCGGGGTTCTAAGTTTACCCTAGGGTTTCCTTCCCTCAAGATATCAAGAACTTTTTTTTATTCCTCTTGCAAGCGTAGCCTAATCCCATTTACCATCCTTAGATAGTTGCTATCAAGAATGTAATGTGATGAATAGTCATTCTTCTTGTGGATATGGCATTTGAGTTTTCTTGTGTTAGCTTTGAGATATACCATATTTTGAAAATGATATTCCCAAGAGTGTTTTGGACACCCTTCGCAACTGGTTATTGGGATAGAGACCAAAAGAGTATGTTGACTCTAAGCCAAAATATGGTCATAAAGACAACTTGGCCTATTTGAGTCGAGCTAAATCTTAGCTTCACTTATCATGCAGGATTTCATTTTCCAAACTGGACCTTGAAATTAAGCTTAACATTTCACATGTGCATCTTAAATCTACCTTTTTAGATGCATCCCTATTATGTGATGCAACTGAGGCTATTCATGATGCCATGCAAATCTCAATGCAAGTGTTTCCTGAGTTGACAATACAATGTAGGATTCCCATTCATGAAAATTCCTTCTAATGAATTCATGTAATTCACAAGGCATGACCTAAATATTTAAATGCGAGTGTGCATGAGTTCATTGTAAATGCGAGTTAATTCACTACAATAGACTACGGGATGCCCTTGACCTATACTGAATATTTATGTACACTGGCAATATATGAAAGTTCAAACCTAATACTTGACTTAATTAATGAAACAACTCGTAGATGCTTAATCTATTCACTACAACTCATGGTTATTAAGCCATTTTCAACTACCTTTCAAATTATGCAAGTTACTCGATGTGAGGTATGACTTCTTCCTAATGATGTGCATGCTTAAATATTTGATTTCAATTACTAGACACGGTAGCGGTACCTGGTTTTGGAGTATTGAGTTAGAGTTCACGCTTGATAACCCATTCGTGTTGATGGTGGCATCTTTTCCCGATCCTTCCCTTGTAGTCGCGGCTTTTCCAGTTACTTGGGAGAGTTTACACTTTGGGGCCATTTCGAAACTAGAATGCGACCTTCAGTTCTCTCGAAGAAAACTTTGGTGTGCCGGAGTTCCCTATGCCTTGTCTTGAATTTCACGATCTCCTTGTCCATTTGAAGGCAATTGATGGAATGGTTATGAGACTTGCGATGGGGAGAGAGGGGGTACTCGAGCCTTTTCCCAAGAGGGGAATTGTCCTTGGGCCTCTTCTCTCTCTCTCTCTCTCTCTCTCTCTCTCTCTCTCTCTCTCTCTCTCTCTCTCTCTCTCTCTCTCTCTCTCTCTCTCTCACTCTAGGTTCTCCTTCCATCTCCTCTCTCTCTCTCTCTCCTTCACTACCTCTCCCTCTCTCCTTTACAAATTGGCAACAAGGAGGGGGGGAGGGGGGGAAGAATAGCGTGTATGTGGCAAGGAAGGGGGGGAATTTACAAAGGAAGAAGGGTAATAGTTAGGGAGAAAAGGAAGAGAGGAATTATCGTCCTTGTTAAGGAGGGGGGGTTTTATAGGGGGAGGAAAGAAGAGTATTATGGGGAGGTAATGACACGGGGCCCCCTTCCTCTGTCTTCACCCCAACGGCCATATTGGCCCTCTCGCCATGCAAACTTAGACTCCTAGAAGGAGAAGGAGAGATAGTGGGGGGGGGGGGGGGGGGGGGAGGTTTTGGGGTGGCACACGTGTGCCCTTCCCCCCCATTGTTATTATCATCTACAACTGGTTCATCCTCTTCGTCATTATCTTCATCTTTGTTGCCATCGCCTGTGGTTTTCTTTTGACTTGTAGATCATCTCTTCTTCCCTCACCCCCTATGACTTCGAGTTCAACTCCCCCTGTTGTCATCATCACAACCTCCTCTGCCTGCCACGTCGACACCCCGTTCATCTCCCCCTCCCTCCGCCAGCTGGTGGTGCTAGACAGGGGGTCGATAAATTTTTTTTCATTTTTATTTGTTAAAAGGAAAAAAACAAACTTATAGCGACAGCAGACGAAATAGGGGGGGATCTAATGGTGATAGAATATTACAATGTTTGATAGATTGGGACCTTGGTGATGTGTGTAGTTAGTACAAGCAATGATCATAAGGATTAAAACTAAGATGCCTTGAGATCCGTCTGATAGCTACTATTTTCATCAATCCAATTCAGAGTTAGGCTAGATACAAATAGCAATTCCAGGACTCAAAGGCAAGTGAAGAGCTCAAGGATTAGGAAACCCCAATACTTTTATACTTTTTGGGAAGAATGTCGGATTGTCTATCAATGTAAGTGATCAATAAAACTTACATCTTATATAGCTATATGAGACCTTGACATACACCTTAGCCAAAGGAAGGGAGTGTTGAGTAAAATTATGCATAGTATTGCTCTCGCATCCCAAGGGGGAGAGAGAACATGAGCGAAAACTGATATTGTACTTATTCATGCACCTTTTGAAGAAATGCAATGGTCTTGATGGTTGAACAAACATTTGCCAGTTGTGCTTTCAAACTAATGATTGGTTGCGGTTTTGGACAATCATCCAAGTGCTTGATTAGTTATATAATTTCATGGTGGGGGTCTATGATGAAAAATTTCCATGGGAATAAAGGAATCCTTTCTTAGAAGATGATATTAGGGCCAACTGCCTTGACTATGCTTGATTCTTAAATGAATTAATTAAGGAGAGGTTGGAACCCCAAGAGGAACACCAAGGAAAAGGGAATTCTCTTGCAAGAAAATCTATCTTGTAACAGCAACAAGCTTTTATTTCATTTTTTTGATAACCAAAACAAAGAAAACAGCAATTCTTCACGCAGCATCATAGTAGATATCTCCCACGGATTTGATAGAATCAACCATAATCTTCAACATCTTCATAGAATCCATCAATATAACAAATAACACATCTTCAATGTCTTCATAGTTCTCTCTCTCAATCTCTCATATATAGTTACACTGTTTTGATAGAATTGACTATCTCTGTCTCTCTCTCTCTCTATCAATAATACATCATCTCCTCACTAAAATACTCTCATAATAACCCTCAATAATCTTTCTTACGTCGTGGGTGCACCTCCCAAGAGGTATATCTGATATGAAGAGTCACCAGAGCCACTATAGTGTCTTTTCATAGCTCACTACTGTCACTGTCACTTAGTCTTCTCTTCAGTCTTCAGCAGTTGCTTCTTCCACTTGTTTTAGCTCTTTTGAACTTAGATTCATCCTTTCCAAAGGTTAGAAAACTTTCCCAAAGTCACAAATACATTCTACAGAACACTTACAGAAGATCTACAGAACAGTACCAGAGCAACTACAGTACAATTACAGTACAGAGACAAAGCAGAGACAGAGACTCTACAGAGGGTCTACAGAAGGTCATCAGAACCTCATAACTCATACTTAAATCATTCCGTACTATTAAAAACTATTCAATAAGCTTCCAAAAGATCTCAATCTTCATCAATCATCAATCCATGCTTCATACAGAAGACAATTAGAACAAAACAGAAGCTATATAGAAGGTATACATAACCAGTCAGAACCTATCAGAACATCACAGAGTTTCATATCTCCACTTAGAATCATTATGAACTTCCAAAACATAATCAATATAATCCAAAACACTCTCAAATACTTCCATTAACAACCATACATCACTCTAAATCCATAAAAAATCAATCATTTAGACCTCAAAAACAACAAAAATCAGTCAAAAATTCAGTCTTTTTCCACTCTCAACGTATCCCCACACTTAGAAAGGAAGCGTCCTCACGACCTAAGGAAACGATGAATATAAGTTCATTAAAGAGCTCAATTTTATCTTCCGTCGGATCTTCAATAATCTTGCTAAACCACGACCCCAACTTATTACCTGTATATGATAGAAAAAAACTACTAAAGGGAAAACTTCGTTATTCATTAACTCATTTGATTAATCATTTAAAAAGCCATAACAAATATATAAAGGATATAAGAGGTTCTCTTTAGCTTTCCACCATAGGCTTTCCATCCACCATCAATCATTTGAAAAGAGCTCTTGAACTAATTATTCTCAATCAGTACGAACTCATCACATACAATTATTACAACACACACAAACAAAGACTAACACAATCATCTGAATGACACCTCCAAAAAGAGATATATCATTAAGAATCATCCAAAATACATTGCAAAGGTATCAATGAAAATGATCCCTTTTGAAGGCTTGGTGGTTTCGAAAACGATCCATGGAGAAGGATTCATCTACAAATGTCTTTGGAGGATTTTGAAAGAACTGCAGGCAACATATCCTTTCTAGCAAAACAAGGTATCTGCTAGATAGACATAGGGCATGAAAATATAGGACATCCAACTGGTGGGAGTCAATGTTCACATTGACATTCATGCAAAGTTTTGGAATGGCCTTTTAATCATTATGGGAATGCCTATGCATGTATGCTAGATACCAAGCAAAATGAGTTGTCAATCTCACTGAAGGATCTAGAGATTGTGAATATTGATGAGCAAAATGAAGGTAGTTGTGGTATGCTTGACTGGCAGTTGTCCAATCTCTTGAAATTACTGGCATGTTAATTTGAGGTCCTATAAGAGAATCAGTCGAGCTCCATCCTCTTCTTCTTGGAATCTTCTGATCAAACCCTTTGTATTCATTAACCAACTGAGGGAGTTGAGAGATAGAAGTGGCAAGAGATGGAAGTGGAATAAGTAAAAGAGGATGAAGAGATGGGTATGCAAAATCATAAAAGGAGGAATAAGTTAAAGAAGGAGTCGCTGAAAATTTAAGGGAATCACTTAGGAAGGGTGTTAATTGATAAATAGGAAAGGTAGAAGGTATATGGATAGATGGAGAAGGGCATGGTGGAGAAGGGGAAAATACTCTATCTTCGATAAAAGAACAAGAGGTAAATATGAGAATTTGAGGAAAAGATTGAGGTTAGAAAAGAAGAGGTAAGATTGCTGTTGAATTGGTTTGATAAAGGGAAAGATAGGTATCATAGCGATGAGCCATTTGTTGGTAGTACAATAGGCTAGGAACAGAGCGACCTAAGATAGATCTTCTCTGATAGGCATCAAAAAAGGTTGAATCAAATGGATGGTTTTTTGAAAGGTGAGCTAAGAGATCCACCCTCAGTTGGTTAGTGCTCTGCACATAGGTAGAAGCTGTGTTTTGACGTTGATTCAGGATCACAGAATCAATCATTGAGTGCCAGGAATTATCAGGACAAGTAGCCACTTTTGAGGAGTAACTCTGAAACATGTCATCTATCCGCAACTCCAAATAGTTGACATACAAAACAACTTACAAAACCACGTCTCCCACATACCAGGCCATATCTACTTCATCTGGAATCAATAGATCACCTCATAGATACATATATGACAGCAACATGGTATCCGTCGTCACAAAATCTTCAAACACCATATGGACCACTTCTGTCAACAACTCTGGAGACCAAGCCCCACTCCAACTATCCTCTGGAAGAGGAAGATCCATCGTTGAAAGCTTCATGTAAAAGGCCAACTTTTGCAATTGATAGTGGACAAAGAAAGAATGGTCCAAAGGAACATATTCCTGGAAATGCTCAAATGTCGACCATAATAGATCCATCCTGGACTGCAATCTTTCCACTTTATCTTGGAATAAAGGACACAAGGTAGCCTGTCTTTGGAGAACTGCCAAGTCCTGCTTTGAGAGAGAAGGGATCAATGGAACATTAGGGCTTGGAAGAACAGACCATGACTGTGTCAATTGGTGCTGCAACTGCTTGACTTGGGAAGCTTGTGATTCCACTGTGTCATGAGCAGTCTATAAGGCTGAGAGTTTTGCATCAAAAAGAGTTTGAAACTCTTGAGCTTCTTTAGACATCTTCTCCTTCTCCTGGGAGATTTTAGTGACCTCTGATTGAGCTGCTGTTAACTGAATCTGCAAAGAAGATATCTCTTCTCTTTGGGTCTCAATCATTTGGGTTTGTTGCTCCATCTGCTTAAACAGATCTGCTACTGTGTCTTTAGTAGAGGCTAACTCTGATGTTGCCTTATGCAACTGGTCTTTGGACTGCATCAGTTCATCATAAAAGGAAGCATACAGGTGTTGAGCACAGGCTGTCACTGAAAGTTCAATCGAACTCTGGATGTCTTTACAGAGGAATGGAATGGCATCTCCCGACACTAGACTGTTCAATGAAGGGACTGATATGTCCAAGGAACCCTCTCTATGTTCTCTGAACAGGTTGTTACATGTGAGATAAGTAGGGAGGTCACTGCCAGATGTAGCAGGAATTGTGACTGAAGGAAGAACTGAAGGAGCTTTATCTGCCACACGCTTCAAGCACTTTTGCTGAATGACCATTGGAGGAGGAGAATCAAGATCCTCTATATCAATAGGTTCTGACTCTTCTGAGGTGGTGGAGGAGGTATTGGATTAGATGGAGGAGGTGGAAGCACACCCTTCTGTAGGCCTGAGTATGTCAAGAAAGCATACATGTAGGATCCATAGGTGACATTTGTGACATTTCCCCTGGTTACTTTGACAAAATGTTGATCCTTCTTTGTAAGCAAGTAAGTGCTCCAATCAATAGCCACTCCTTTTTAACACCATCTTGGAAGTTGTAAAGAACTCTTTGGACAAGTAATGGGATTGCGTTTTGGCAGGCATAAACCTGTCTTGGAGAAATTGGCAGACCAACTTCCACACAAGATCAGTGATCATGGAAAAAGAGACTCCTGAAGTGTTGATGACTTTCTTGACATCCTAAATTTCCTTGGTCTGTTTCTGTAACAGCTTGAAAATCTCATCGTTGGAGAATCGTTGTCTAGCTATAACAAAGGTCTCTCCTTTGTAGGGAAGAGATAGAGCCTTCCCTAACCCTCGAGGTGCCAATGTCATGGAAGTTCCATGAACCAGTCCCGACTTCTTGCTGTATGAGGCAAGGAACTCATCACACATGGATGGATCTTCTGGAATCAAAGGGAATGAAGCAACCACGAAAGTTGCAAGTCTGGCTTTCGCTATAGGCTCAAAAGTTAGTAGGGAAGAGTAATCCCTGCTGACCATGGGACATACTGGATAGGAGGAGGAGCGTGAGGCGCCATTCAGATGGAAAACACACACACCACAACACAGACAGTCACAAAGAATGGCTGCAAAACAACCAAAGGGCGATAAAAAAGAAATCAATTAAAATAAGGACACACATACATAAACGTAACTAACCCATTTACCACCCCAGACAATACACATCCTAGAAAAAATTCGGTATGACCTCTACACATATGCAATCGAAAACTTCATGCGATGCAACAAATAGGCACCCAAATCCCCGTAGCAGGCAATAAAGAAAGAACTACACACCGCACCCGTAATAGTAACACATAGACAAATCATAATACCATAAAAATGTAAATCAAGATCGGACCATAACCTTGACCATCAGTGTCAACTTAGAAGACTTTACACGCCCATCCCACGAAACATGTTTATTAAAAAGGGAAAAAAGTGTAGTGAGGGGGAATTATTTTAATGAAAGGTTCATTTTAAGAAATTATTAACAATGGGTGACATTTTATTAGGTTATAAACCTTAATAAGAAAATGGCGATTCCTTCTTAAAAATTTAATTATAATCTATTAGGGTTTAACGGTGCTTTATCGCAACCCAGACTACGATTCCCAGACTGGGTCTCTAAATGCAAATTCCTTAATTAAAAATTAATAGTGATGTGGAGCACTTTTTTGCTAGCGCATGCTTTTTTGTGACGGTTGGTTCATTTTTATTAAAAATTAAGGTACCTCTTAAGCGCACATAGCGCGTGCAAAGTGAATAGCTGGTTGATTTTTAAAATTATTAAATTGTGTGTTTAGTGCGAATGCACGTGGAAAATGTGGGTGAATAAATAGTTTATTTTAGCAATTAATTGTGATTAAGGGGATAATGAAAATAAATAAAGCTCACAAGATAAATACTTGGTAGGGGTGTGTATGCAATGGATTGAAGGCGCACTGAGTAGTCTCCCAAAAGCAATGAATCCAGTCAAACAAAATTAAAGACCACTAATTGAACAAAAAATAAAACACCTTAGTGTTTTTTTTTGTTTTTTTTAATTGTTAATTTTTCGTTATTTTTTTAAAAAATTTTAGGTGTGTTTGTTTTATGTTTATAGTTTGGTTAGGTTAATTTGTTTTATTATGTTTTTTTTCTATTGTATGTGTTTTTTTTAATAATAAGTAAATCAGGATATATAACATATGGATATATGATGAAGGGAAAAAATGAAATTTCAGCCATTTAGGAAGTGGCCACAATTGATATTAATGCAGCCATGATTTTTAGATGATTGGTAGGAATTAAAATGAATTTTTATGATGGGTAGTATTAAAATTAGAGTTTTGGTGCTTCAAATAATATTTTTTCCTTTTATGGAGATATTCTTAATTGAGAAATTAGTGGAAAAAGGACAGGGGGTTTTTTGGAATTTTTTGAAATTTTTGTGAATTAATTTTTGTACTTTTACTAATTTTTAATGAATTTTATCCATTTTTCATGTAATTTTGAATGAATTTGCTGATTTTAAATTTTCTATAATTTATTTGTTTTAATGTCCACTTGAAAAATATTACAAATAATTGCAAAAATATTAGAAAATTTTTAGAATTTTTTTGTAATTTTTTTTATTTTAAATGAATTTTTAGAATTAACTAAATCAATTAAATGATATAAATCAGGTTAGTTGGGTAAGTGAGGTCAAGTCAGGTTAGTCTAGGTAGGTCAGTGAAGTCAAGATAAGTTAAGTCTGATCTGGTTAGGTTAGTCATGGTTGATTAGGTTAGTCTGAGTTAGTCTAGTCAGGTCTGGTTTGGTTAGGTAGGTCTGGTTAGTCTAGTTTGGTTAGTCAAGTTAGGGTAGTTAGTCAAGTCCTAACTAGAGGTGGTTAGACTAACTAACCAGGGTTAGTTAGTGGGTAGGCAACTAACCATGAGTCAGTTAGTAGTGGGGTGTAAACTAACTAGGGGTTAAGTTAGTGTGGGTAACTAACTGGGGTGAGTTAGGGGTCCACTAACCCTAGGGAGGTTAGTGGTGGAAACTAACCCTAGTGAGGTTAGTAACTAACCCTAGTTAGGTTAGTGGGGTACTTACCCTAGTTAGGTGAGTGGGGGGTGGAACTAACCTTAATGAGGTTAGGTGAGTGGGAGGTGGAACTAACCTTAATGAGGTTAGGTGAGTGGGAGGTGGAGGAGGAAGGGCATGGGAAGGAGGAGGAGGAGGATGAGGAGGAGGAAGAGTGGGCGGGTGGGAAAGAGGGAAAAATAAAATAAATAATAAAATGGAAAATGGAGGGGCAAGAAACACACCCCTGGCCCGTGCGCATGCGTGGGCAGCAGGGATAAAAAAATTTGCAGTGACGGGGTCAAATGGGCAGGGACGATGACATGCAAACCAGGAATGCCATGGGGACGTCCTGAGGTGCGTAAAACCAAAAACAAGCACATTCACGCACGAGGCGAGAAATGCGATTAACGGGAAAAATGAAGAAAAATTAATAAAATTCAAACTGTTTGTCCGATCAAAAATCCATAAAAAGGAAAAATGTGTCAGGATGCGAGGAGAAAATGATGGAAACAAGCAACATAGGTTCCAGGGCAAAATCAGGGTGTTCACATGGAGAAAACGCAAAAAAAAAAACCCGAAAACACATATGTGTATTAATATCGAAAAATCCACGCATTGAAACGAAGTGCAGAAAGAAGGAAAAGTGTGCAGAACAATGTGTTCGACAACCCTATCATGAAAAAACACAGTTCCAATCGAGATAGGATGCGTTCACATGGGAAAAATCCCAAAAATGGGCTCGAAAATGGACTCGAAAATTGATACGGGAAGAATTGTGCGTTGGAATAGCAAGCGGTAAAAAGGAAAAAAGTCGGAAAGAAAGGAATTCATAAGGTTGGTGCATCAAAACTCAGTTTGGGAAGAAATTAGGAGGGGTTCACATGGAAAAAACACAAAAAATACATCCGAAAACACTTAGAAAAATTAATAACTAAAAATCTGACAGTCGGAAGAGGGGAGAGGAAAAAGGAAAAAATGGGGGAAAGGTTGATAGGGCATGGTTGTCAAGTTAAAATGGAATTTCGGTGAAAATAGGGTAGGTTCACATGGAGAAATGTGAAAAATAAGCACGAAAAATATCCCAAAACTTGTAAAAATTAATAATGGATGAACCATGCATCGAAATGACACAGAATAAAAAGAAAAATGCCAGAGGAAATGGGTAGGACAGGGCTGGCATATCAGATCAGGGTTCCGAAGCAATAAAGATGCGTTCACATGGAAAACTGTCTAATTTATGAGAATTGCTTCAAAAATTAATAACTTGAGATCCGTCTGTCGGAACAGGGGTTGGTAAAAAGGAAAAATAGGAATTTTGAAGGGACGAACAGGACTGTAAGGTTGTATTGGGATTTCAGTGAAGGTAGAGTACGTTCACATGAAAGAAGCGCAAAAATAAGAATAAGGGCAAATTGTCAAGAAACAACCCCTAGGACAGGGTGAAATAGAACGGAAGGGTGGGAAAGGGACCCCATCACGGTAAAATAAAATCAAGGCATAGATGCATGACCAGAACATGGTATATGCATAGGGGTATGCAACATAGACGCGCAGGGACGCGTCCCCACACTTAAGACCTTAACAGGAAGGGTAAACCAAACTTCAAGAACCTAGTACCTCACATCAGACCAACCACAAACATCCCCACACTTAAGACATAACCGATACTGAGAAACAGAAGGTATAGGGTTAGAAAAACTTGGCCTATATTGCCGAGGAGGAATGTTGACTATCGAGGTTGCATTTAGTGTCGTCGTCGGCTGCAGGAGGTAACAAGGTGTCTTCACAGCACACATCCTTCATCCTTCGTGGTAGGGACCAGGCGGCAGCACCCAGGGAGGTAGCTGGTTGAAGGAATCACAGGAAATTTGTCGATGGCGAGGGATATCGCACTCAGCTCACGATCACTCAAATGGATTGAAAGAGCAGTCACTCGCCCCATTACTAATATCACTCGAGGAAATAAGGATGAAACCCAGAGCTCACACCCGATTTATGAATCGACAATGGAATGGTGCGAAGAGAGTATGCCAAGGTGCACAATTGATGGTGCATTAGTGTGTCCAATCCCGTCTAGCATAGGTGCAAGGAGAAAGGCTAGGGAGCCTTGTAGTGCAGAGTATAGAATAGAGTGATGTGTCCTGTGCTGATGGCAGAAACGCAGCCCACGGGTGCATAGGAAAACAAGAATGTACCTAACTCCAAAGGTCGTAACGTCCCTCAATCCTCACCTCTCGATCATTGATTGAAGAAACACCAGTCACACTCAGCCCACCCTCTATCTCGCACTCTGTTGAATATACAGAGGGCAACCCTTTTGTGAACCCCATTGATGTAATCCTCACGGTCGCTTATGCAGAGGTTGTATGCCTTGTGTGCAATTGATGGTGCAACTGTGCATCCCACCCTATGTCGGCATACAGTGCAAGAAGGAAGGCCAAGGAGCCTTATGGTGCAGTGCACATGAACAGATCAAACTTTGTGCATTGAGAGGCCCATCCCATGCGTGCAACACTCTGTTCACACATCTCACCTCTCATTTGATTTAAAGGGAAAGACTGGTCACTCACCCCACCCTCTGTCTCATGCTCTGTTAGATACAGAGGGCAGCCCATACTCACGTTCCCATCCTGTTAGGATGAAAGCTCACATCACTCCAGGGATTGGTAATAAAGATCATGTCGACTGTTGTTGTCATGAGGATCTTGAAGACGAGGCGTAACCAGGGAGGCAGCCTACAAATCTTGTACTTCAATGACTGGTAAGAAGAGTCATCTGTTAAGCAGGGCAGACGTAGTGATGTTACAGAGACAGCGCACCAAGGGAGGTGGCTTTAAATTACTTGCCAAAAAGATTCTGCTGGTGAGTCAGCTCTCCTGAACTACGGGGTGTTACCACCTTTTCCACAGTCAGCTTCCCGCCCAAGGGTGTTTCCACCTTTTCTTGGAATGAGGCCTGTTATGACACGGAATTTCTTCCTTTTCTCCCATAACAGTTTTGTTTGTTTTGTTTTTTCTTTTTTTCTCTCTCTTTCTTTTTTTTTTGTTTTTTCTTTTTCTCTTTTTTTTTCATTAAGAAAGAGAATGGTAGAAATACCATGTGTCAGGACCAACCTCGCCACCGTTGTTGGATCAGACGAGAAGAGAACAATGTCGGGTTGAGATGTTTCTACGAGGGGGTAGTAGAACGAGACCGCCTCATGAGTATCATAATGGCTATCAGAAGCACGACAAGAAGGACAGTGCGATGCCCAAAAGGGAAGGGGTAGATCGACTGTGGTTGTCAAGATCCCCAGGGAGGAAAGTACATCTTCAGGCGATAGCCATTAATGAGGATGCAAGTTTCTGCTGCTTCAACAAGAAGAGGAAACAGTCCACCACATAGAGCATGCATCATGATGGTGATATGTTTCCACCATTGTGGGATGAAATTCTTGTGGAAAGTGGCTTTGATAATGAGAATTTCCAACTCTTCAGTGGAAGAATGAACTTTACAAACTTCCATTGAATTCTCCTCTTCTTGGCAATGCATTTCCTTCATTTTTAGCCACTTCTGGTGCTTGTTGATGGCAAGTTTTCCTGGCTGTGCACCGAAAACATAGAGCCCCAAGAGGAACACCATGGAAAAGGGAATTCTCTTGCAAGAAAATCTATCTTGTAACATCAACAAGCTTTTATTTCAATCTTTTGATAACCAAAACAAAGAAAATAGCAATTCTTCACGCAACATCATAGTAGATATCTCCCACGGATTTGATAGAATCAACCATAATCTTCAACATCTTCATAGAATCCATAAATATAACAAAGAAAACAAAATAATACACCATATTTGAATGGAAATAAATCACATAATATTCATCTTCAATGTCTTCATAGTTCTCTCTCTCAATCTCTCATATACAGTTACACTGTTTTGATAGAATTGACTATCTCTGGTTCTCTCTCTCTCTCTCTATCAATAATACATCATCTCCTCACTATAATACTCTCATAATAACCCTCAATAATCCTTCTTAGATCGTGGATGCACC
This sequence comes from Lygodium microphyllum, assembly GCF_053477565.2. Lineage (NCBI taxonomy): Eukaryota > Viridiplantae > Streptophyta > Polypodiopsida > Schizaeales > Lygodiaceae > Lygodium > Lygodium microphyllum. The sequence continues at coordinate 114,231,668 of NC_141150.1, read as the reverse complement.
TCCCAAGAGGTATCTCTGATATGAAGAGTCACGAGAGCCACTACATTGTCTTTTCTCCAGCTCACTACTGTCACTGTCACTTAGTCTTCTCTTCAATCTTCAACAGCTGCTTCTTCCACTTGTTTTAGCTCTTTTGAACTTAGATTCATCCTTTCCAAAGGTTAGAAAACTTTCCCAAAGTCACACATACATTCTACAAAACACTTACAGAAGGTCTACAGAACAGTTACAAAACAGTACCAGAGTAGCTACAGTACAATTACAGTACAGAGACAGAGCAAAGACAAAGGCTCTACAGAGGGTCTACAGAAGGTCATCAGAACCTCATAACTCATACTTAAACCATTCCATACTATCAAAAAGTATTCAATAAGCTTCCAAAAGATCTCAATCTTCATCAATCATCAATCCATGCTTCATATAGAAGACAATCAGAACAAAACAGAAGCTATATAGAAGGTATAGAGAACTAGTCAGAACCTTAATAGAACCTATCAGAACATCACAGAGCTTCATATCTAAGAATCATCATGAACTTCCAAAACATAATCAATATAATCCAAAACACTCTTAAATACTTTCATTAACAACCATACATCACTCTAAATCCATAAAAAATCAATCATTCAAACCTCAAAAACAATAAAAATCAGTCAAATTTTCAATCTTTTTCCACTCTCAACAGAGGTTCTTTGCACGGGTGGATCATCCCCATGATTGCACTATAGATCAACCTGAAAAGGGCACTAATCAATTCATGGGCCAAAGGTCGAGTGGTGAATAGGCCAACCACAGGAATTATGTTTCACTCCTAGGTAGCTTTCGGGTCAGGGCAGCTCTGGACACCCCTTGCCAAGTCCGGAATGGAGTTGAAGACCTCCGTGGCCCCAACGTATGTGGCATTGGAAGATCCTATTGTAGATAAAGTATGAAAATTATGATGCCATGTGATTTGGACCAACTACTTCTGCAGAGGGCAAAAGGGACATATAAATTATCGTGTATAGGCAGGAGACAAAGATTGACTTGAAGATAAGTTAAGGAACTTGTTTGAACTTTTTTGTCAAAGGACTGCTTGCTCTGAATTCGTGTCTATGCTATAAATTACGCAAACAAACCATGTTCCCTAAAAGGCTTAGTAAGGAAGCCGATTTTAAATATCACACATAATTGTAGTAAGACCTAATTAAATAACTAAAGAACTCTTAATGAGGAAAGCGGGTGGGAAGAACCCCTGATGGGTCCACCTTATGACAGGGTGGTCCCAGAGAACTGGGAGGCTTCTGACACTTAGATATTGTTAGGTTAGAACCTTGATTCATACAGTTTTAGGGGATTACAATGGGACTATGCCCTCTACGGGTAGAGAGATTAAGGGACACATCCCTCTCATTTCCCATTCTCTTTGAACCAAGGCTTCTCACAAGGTTTTATGTCCAATCCTTAGAAATTGTTAGGTTAGAACCCCAATTCATGCAGTTTTAGGAGACCAGAATGGGACTATGCCCTATGGGCAGAGAGGTTAAGCGACACATCCCTCTCATTTCCCATTCTCTTAGAACCAAGTGTGGCATGGATCTGCTTTAGCTTGGGTATCTCTATATAAAGTAGAATATCCAAGTCACGACGCTAGAATGCTGTTAGGAAACCTTGACCATTAGGGACCCGAATTTCAGGTTGATCTCAATGGGTTTAGTCGTGAACGTTCTATTACGAGGTAGACTTGAGAAACCCTAGGTGACAAACCCCGTAACATTCCATGGGAGTGCCGGGCAGCATTGCTTAGATTTGTCTCTTGATGGACCACTAAAAATGTGTCGATAGGCAAGCACACTACATATCATCAGTCCTAGGAAATATGTCAAAATAGGACTCCAACTTTCAAATCCATTCCTCTATGTCGAATGATGAAAATAAATTCCCATTGTACTTTACCAAAACTATTGTTTATTTTAACTCCCTCCCATGAAAAGGTTGTTGTTCCAAAATAGCTGATCATGATTAGTAAGCATTGGACTTCCAATATGTGACATTACTCTTCCATAAGGTGGTTGAGAATTAGTTTGGAGCCTTCTTGATGGTGGTAAAGGACTCTTAGAAACTTGAGGATTCAGCCTACAACCTCATGGATTATGAATCCCATCTCAAGAAGCTCCTTGATTTTCTTAGCCACTTCCTCTTGCTCACATTTGGATAATTTGTAAGGTGGCTTATTGATTGTCTTTGAGTTGGGTTCCAAATCAATAGGGTGATCTACTGCTCTCTTGGGAGGTAATGAAGTAGGCACCTCAAACAAATCCCTATACTCCTTAAGAAGAGCTATCAAGGGTGGATGACTTGCTGAATTGTTGGGGTGACCGTCCATGTCTTTATTCAAATGCAAAACAAATATTTGCAAACGCCTCTTCTACTCCCTTTTGAGTTGTTGAATGGTGATAAGCTAAAAATCTGATCTACTAGAAAATCCCTGTAAATGGATGAGCTATCCATTGAAGATAAACTCCATATACAATTCTGAGAAATCCATAGTGATTTTTCCTAATGTCATCAACCAATCACAATCGAGTACAATGTCTATAGGCCCCATTTCCAAACTAATTAGGTTTACTTTTGCTTCAAAATTTTCAGTCAGCTGTAAAGAAACCTGTGGGCATATTTGTATGTTGATTTCTTCTTCACCATTGGCCACTTGAACTCTAATGGCCTGCTGTAAAACAGTGGGAATACAATTCAGCTTGTCCATAATGGACTTATTCACAAAACTATGTGTACTACCACTATCTATCAAAATGAATACTGCCTTTCCATGAATGTTACCCTGCATACGGAGTGTATTAGGGCTCTTAGAACTTGTACAAGCATCCACGGAAATGAAACAACTAGTGGCAGCAAGTGGCTCATGACAAGTCTCGCATGGGTCAAAAGAAACACTCCCACCTAGATCAAAAGGAAAAGAGTCAACTGGATCATAAAACTACTCTTGCCCAACTTCTTCCTCAAGATCATCATTTTCAGCATTAAGTTCGATTGCATTGGCTTCATCAATCTCATCTTCAAGATCCTCAAATACTAACATACTCTGAAGCTTGGGTTTGAAATTTTTGTATACACACTTTGTGGCATGATCAGGTGTATACTTTTTCCCACACTTGAAACATAAGACTTTTTCCTTTCTTTCGTTGTAAAGATCCATAGGAATAGACTTAGGATTCATGTTGGCTGAAATGGATTTAGGCTTGTTGTCCCCTTGTTTGAAGTCAACTCTAGGACTGCTTGCTGTCATGAAATTACTTTGAGGTCTTGAAGCATTGAACGGTGCATAAGTTGGCACTCTTAAGCCCCCATTTGACACATGATTGCTACCATAAATGTTACCAACTTGTCCCTATTTTAAAACAATCTTTGGCTGTCCAAAACCAGGCTGAAATGAAGATTCTCTTCTATATTTCCTTCCATAGTGCTCCGCAAGCTCAATAGCCTTAAAGAGGGAAGTAGGGTTTTGTGCCATGACATCAGCTGATAAAGATGGCTCTAAGCCATACATATACTTGTGGAGCTTAGCCTCATCACTGATGCTCTCTACATACATGGTTAGGTTGAGAAATTGGTTAGTGTACTCTCTTACACTTAGGCCTCTTTGCTCCAAACCATACCATCTCTGTGCAAATTTCTCTTTTTCAAGAGGGGAGACAAAGACTTCAGCCATGAGTGTCTTGAAAGCTTCCCAATTCTCTACAAGTATGTTCTCTTTTTTAATATATCTCCACCAAGTATCCACAAATCCCTCCAAGTGCAAGGAAGCAAAATGGATCTTCATGTCATCAGTTCTAGGAAATATGTCAAAGTACGATTCCATTTTAAAGATCCACTCCTCTAAATCAGATGGTAAAGATGACTGACCATTGAACTTGGCCAAAATGATCTTATCTTTCAGTTCCCTTTCATGGAATGCTTGTTGTCTCAAAATAGGCTGATCATGATTGCCAGGCATTGAACCCCCAAAGTGAGATGAAAATCTCCCGGTAGGTGGCTGAGAACCACTATGCAATCTTCCCGTTGGTAGAGGACTCCTAGAAAGTTGAGTATTCAGCCCAAAAGCTTGAAAGTTGGCTCCATTCAAACTGCCCAAATATTCACCATGCCTTTGTGAAGTCTCGCCTACTTCATATTGGCTATTTGGGATGCCTCTTCATCCAATAATTCCATGATCATGATGACCATTTTGGTTAGGTGGCTGAAGTGGAACTGAAGACTCACTGTTTGAATAAGCTTTCTCCTTTGCTTCTTTAGATCTCATTTGCATTTGCATCCATTGGGAGAATTGAGCCATAATTTGAGCATTGGATTCCACCAACTTATCAATAGAAGCCTTTTTTTGAGTTGTTGAACCACTAACTTCTCAATGGAAGTCTTTGTTTGATCTGTAGATAAAACCATCTGCTGCATTCTTGATAATAGGGCCTCATGACGTTCTCTATGCCTTTGTTCATGTGCACACAAGGTATCATTGAGTACACTGATTTTCCCTTGTTTTTGAGGCTCTTCAAGGCTCTCTTGGGGTATATTCTCCAATGTGGAATCTCTGATTTGCTGAGCATAATCATCCTAGACCTTATTTTTGCATTTATGCCCTGCCATAATAGTGCAGTCCTGCAGTACGCCCTCTCAAAAAAATGGCTATAACTTGGGATAGGAAACTCCGATTCCAAATTTTTTTAGTTAAAATCAAAGCTAATAATGCCCTCTTTGAGATGAGCTATAGCACACTATAACAAGTTTAGGACATAAAATTATGCAACTCAATCTTTGAGTCTGAACTGTCCAGGCCTACACCTTGTTTTAACCAATGAATGGCATGTTTACACCCTGTAAGGTAAAATGGTAACCCCAAATGGCTTGCAAATCCTGTAGAAGGCTGAGTAGGACCTATGGGTATCCTATAGTACCTGCACCTATACTTTAGTAATGAAGTTTGTACATGTATGGACTTGTAAATGCCCTATAGTGTCCTGTAAAATCCTTGTTTTACCCTGTTTTGATTCTAAAGGTACTTGAGCCTTTGGAAACTCTTCAATCTTCAATTCTCCACTTGTTGTACTTATGTGAGGGATAAAACTGCATGACAGGATCCCTACATGGGCTCCGAATCACTAGGAGGTGGACAAAGTTCCCCCCGGGTCGGTTGGTTGCACCCCTTCGGGATCTTTAATAGTGAGGGAGGGTCACCTCTCTTTTGTCCCACTATCTCCTAGCATCCACCTTTTTCCTCGGTGGGTACATCGACGTGGCAGTGGCATTCTATTCTAATCAACAACCATGAAGTGCATTTCTGAAGTATTCATTCAGCCCCTTTCATGAGATGCAATTGAATGTAATCTGGAAAAATTGGATAAGGGAAGGGTCTTACAGATGCCAATTCAGCGACTCAGTGAATGCTAGTACTTACCCTTTTACAAAATTTCAACTGGGGCAAAAGAATTTAGCCAAACAAATCAAGGTTATACATTAAACTTGGTAAATGAGACCTATGATGAGATTATGATTGAATCAATGCTGAAATTCAATGAAATGGGCTGACATTAATGGGAATAATACTAATCTCTGATCTATTGATCAGTTCAAAGAACTAATTGATCAATAATCTCTCATCAACAAGTGGAAAAGCATTAACAAGTGGATTATTGAGAGATTTCAGAGATTAAGCAAGAGAAATACCTTGACTAAGCTTGAAGAGGATGGTAGATGTCAGCTTCAATCCCATTAATGGAAGAGTTCTCCATAATCCACCATGAATCCACCGCAAAGCTTGAAATATCCTTGAAATCAGTCCATATGATCTCCAATATGATCAAGTACATGAAGAATCAATGCCTCGAGCTTGCTTGAACTCTTGAATACCAAAGATTCAAGCTTTTGAAGGAAAGCCCCAAAATAAACCTTCAATATGAGCTCCAACATGCTCCACGGGCTGAAATCTCTACAATGTCTTCAATCTTGGAGTCTATTTGACTTGTACATGGTACTAGAGAAGCCTTGGAGGTCGAAGAAGTCCAAAATTTGAAGAAATTTGAGCTTCCAAGTCTGTTTCTATGGCTGCCCTACTGTGTTTTAGGGTTTTGAGCAAAGAAGATGAAGATCAAATTCATCTCTTGCTGGAAGTTGCTGAATATATGCCTGATGAAGTGCTTCAAAGCATGCAACCAATCTATAGGAGATGTAGAGCATATCAGAAAGAGGATTAGAGCAGGGAATTCAACGTATTTTTTGGCGCAAATTTCGAGTTGCTTGCAGCTCCAACTACTGCATCAACCACTTGACCAGCGTACTCAATCTCTGAAGCACAGGAGATGAAGGATCTTTGCCCCATGGTTTGGTTGTGAGAGATGATCAATAGAGAGGGATCTTGAAGGATTTCTTAGTAGCCACCATTGAAGCCAAAAGCATGGAAGAGAGAGAAGAGGAGCTCCCTTTTGAAAAGTAACTAGAGTTTAACCCAAAACTAAGCCTAGCTAACTCTCATTTAGCCTTGTTACCTCCAGATTGCATGAAATGTTAATGACGACCTGCTACTTTAGCCTCCTGCCGCCATATTCAACCTTAAAGATCTCTAGATATAGTCTCTTACTAACTGTAGATAGTCTACAACCCTCCACTAGTCATTGTCTTGTCTAGTACTTGTCTGAAATTGTTTTTGATGGAGAAAAATAGGACTGAAAATAGAAGGAAAAATTGATCAAAGACCAATGCTCTGATACCATTTGTCAAGAAGAGGACTAGAGAGAGACAAAGAGGAAAGAGAGAGATTGCAAAAGAGAGAGAAAGACTGTAGGAAGAGAGAGAAAGAGAGTGATGAGGAGAGAGAAATACTAGAATTGGAGAGAGAAAGACAAGAAAGAGAAAGAAGTCATAAAAGTTGTGAGCAAGGTGAGAGGAGAAGGACAACAATTGTATTAATTTGTCAAAAAGATGAGAAAAATTACATGTCCTCTCCTTTTATACCAATGTTAGTGTGACATGGCATAATATCAATATTATTTACATACTAAATCCTTATTCTTCCCAGCTTCTTACATTGACGCTCTCACTAATATAATCATTAATATTAACATTACATGTGTTTTCAACAAGAAAATCATTTTTATTTTATTTTACTCATATTCTATGGTTTAATCAATGATGTGTGACCATTTGCCAAACTTTCAACGTTATCTAAAAAGATCAATTTTCTTTTAGCTATGCCCTAAGTGCAATGTTGATTGTTTTTCTAAAAACTTTATTCCAAGCAATGCAAAAATCATAAGTGTGATTTTTCTTTCATATTTTAGACATCGAATTATATTTTCATGCACCTAATTTATACACATGTAGTATATATTTTTATATACAATTTTTTATTGATTTAATGCATTGATTATTTCATGATATTATCTAACTGATTTTTTATAAATTATTATCAAATTCATATATGTTTGTTTATCATTAGAAAAATGAAACAGAGATAGCCACTTTCAAGAGAAAATTATAAAATATTCCATTCTCTAGCAATGTCTACTAATTTTTTGTTATTATGATCACATGCATCATTAATGAAATAATAATAAATATAGTGAAATAAATTATAATTAAGATATTTTTTAAATTACATGTATATAATATTTTTCCAAGTGAAAGATTTTTTCACTAAATAGATAATTATTATATCACTTAGGTTATTTTCCTAAGTGACAGTTCATATGCATTTTCATTAGAATGTGTTTATAATAGTTTAAAGCCAAATAAAGCGATAAGCTTATAAAACATTAATTTTTTCCAAACCAACAAGATGTTACCTCTCTCAAGTTTGTTGCTGTAACAGGGGTCTTGCCAATTCCTACCACATCATTTTCACCATCGACCATGTTTCTTGCTTCCCTTGCTTCAAATGTGCTTTTTGAATTTCTGCGACCTCACAGAGCCATGGATGTCAAGCAAAATTGATATGGTAGTTCAAGGAGAGTTGTGGTCATCCAAAAAAAATTCGCCAACATTTCACTTAGCGGAATGGTCATATGGGACAAAGGCATAGTAGGGGGTAAAGAAAATGAAAATGAGGTAGAAGGGGGGTATTTTGTTCTTTCAAGGATCAAGCTTCAATGGATAAGAGAAGTAGAGAAATTTTTCCATCATTAGGAGGTCTTCCTTATTACTTTTTTTGTGAAGAAGATGGGGTATATTTATAGGTATGAGGGGAAGCATGCAATCGACTAATTCTTTTGGCTACTTGTCAAGAGCCAATTGAGCTTTATTAAATATTCATTTTGATTGCCTACCTGTTGGATGGTCACATGGGGATAATTTTTTAATGCTTTCTCTCCCTTCAAGCATTAAAAATGTCATATATTTTAGTCTATTTTTTAAAAACATATTTTTTTCTTTAAAATGACTTCATCTGGTGGTTTTTGGCCTAGTTTTTTCATGACTTATCTAGTATATAAAGTCATGTCATACTCTTTGATACTTAGCTTACTCAATATAATGCTCGTTCTTGTGCATTCTTCATCTACCAATTGAAGCTTTTGCGAATTGTCTTGCGGTTACGAAATCAATGTGATCCTCGACACATTAAATGGAATCGAAAATGCCAAATCAAATATAATGCATGAAAATTTATAATATTATTTACGAGGATTCTTTGCTTTTTGTTGCTAGGAACATTGAGGCATCTTCTCATGTCGAATTGCGGAATTAATTTAATGCGAGACTCAATGTCAAGAAAATTAGGTGTGGTCACTTATGTGATAGCTCGATGAGTAAAATTTAAAACGCATCAAGCCCGAATTTGTTTCTTAATATGAAGTGTTGTGGTGGGAATATTACATCCTCACCTCCTTAGAGATCGAGACGTCCTCATCTCGAAAAAAACTAGGGAAACTATTTTTCTAAAGTTGTCTCTTATATCCAGGTGGCATTCTCCTTGGGATAGTCTTTCCACTGGATAAGATACTCTCTAATGGTTCTGTTTCTCAAAGGCTTTTCTTTTGCATCTAGAATCTTATCAGATTAGAGTTTAAGGGTTCCTTGACTAGGCATTACAATTGTTTGGACATCAAGAATATGATCTTGATTTGCCACATAAGCTTTCAGAAGACTAATGTGAAATACATTGTAGATTTTCACATGATCAAGAAGTTACAGTTTATAGGCATTAGCTTCTAGGCATTTGAGAACCTTATATAGTCCACAATACCTTGGACTCAACTTTTTGAACTTTCTTAATGACAAAGAACTCTTCTTTCGGCATACACAAATGAAAACCATGCCTCCCTCTTGCAAGATACACTCTTGCCATCCTAGATCAGCATAAGCTTTCTGGCAGTCTTTGGCAGCTTGGATGTCTTGTCTAATAGTTTCGACCTGATCATCTAATGTCTTCTAGCATTTTCTTAGAAGCATCAACCTTTAGGGTTGGGACAGAGAAATTCAGTGGTGTCAAACAATCTTGCCCATACAATGCTTGAAATGGAGTCATTTGAATACTCTAGTGATATGACACATTGTAGAAAAAATCTACTAAAGGGCAAATACTATATCCACCTTGTTGGTTCTCTGAAACAGTAAGCTCTCAGTATATCTTCAATGACCTGATTAACCCACTTTGTTTGACTATCAATTTGGGGATGGTAAGTTATGCTAAAGCAAAGCCAAGTTTCAATTACTTCAAATAGGCTTCTCCAAAAATGTGACGTAAACAGAGAGTCATGATCACTAACAATCCGTTTAGGCAATCCATGAGCCTAAAGATTTCCTTTATAAACAATCGTGTAATATTTGAAGCTTTGTAATTGGTCTTGATATGAATAAGATGAGTGATCTTTGTCAGAATATCTATAATCACCATGATTGAATTATACCCTCCTTGAACAAAAGGTAAGCCAACTACGATATCCATACTAAAGAACTCCCATTTCATCTATGGAATGTCAAGTGGCTAGAGCTTGCTTGGCATTTTGACACACTTAGCTTTTACCCGGTAGCAACTTAGGCATTCAGTTGCATATCTGAGTACATCATACTTCATTGTTTCCCAATAGTAACTTTTCCTGACTGCATTAAGATTTTTTTCACAGTTAGGGTGTCCTGAGAATGGTGAGTCATGGGCTTCCCATAATATCTTCTTTTTCTACACTTGACTGAGAGGAATGCAGAGCCTTGTCCTGAAATAGACAAGTCCATCATACACAATCGAATTTTGGTATTTGACTTTGAGCTTAGGATCAGTGTCCTTAGCTAGGATTTCTCTAAGGATTAGCTTATACTTAGGATCCTTGTCTATCTCTTCTTTGGCTAGCTCAATGACTGGATTGTTAGGCATCAATATAATGGTAGCTAAAGTATCTCCTTTAATGGCTCTTCCATGATAAGTGCATTCAGAAAACCTTTATGACTTAATGCATCAACAATCACGTTCTCTTTTCCAGGATTGAACTTGATTTCAAAATCAAATTCTTGCAAGACTTCAATCCACCAACACTACCTCATGTTGAGGTTTGGTTGAGTAAAGATCCATTTGAGGCTTTTGTGTTCAATGAGGACCAAAGTAAACTTGCTTCCAAGCAGATAGTGTCGCCACAATTTGAGAGCATGGATCATAGCTAATAGGTCAAGATCATGGGTGGCGTAATTCCTCTCATAGATTTTTAGTTTACTTGAGGAATAGGCTATTGGATGACCTTGCTACATAAGCACATAACCTAGTGCAAGAGAACTTATGTCTGTTACAACCTTAAAATCTTAACTTAGGTCAAGTAGCTTTAAAATGGGTGTTGTTACCAAAATTTCTTGAGCTACTCAAAATTGGCTTGCTCAATGGGCGTCTACTCAATAACAATTTGCTTTTTCAACAAATTAGTGAGAGGTGTAGCTACTAGGATGTAATTTTTTATGAAAATTCTATACCATCTAATCAACCCTAAAAAACTTCTCACTTCCTTAACTATCGTTGGTGGTTGTCACTCTTGAACATCTCTAACTTTGGCTGGGTCTACAGAGATTCTTTCAACAGATACTATGAATATGAGATATTCCATCTATCTTTTGAAAAATACACACTTCTTTTTCTTCATATAGAGCTTGTGCAGCCTCATTGTGTCTGGCACAATGCACGATTGCAGCTCATGGTCTTCGTCTCTCTTGGAGTATATTAGGATGTCATCAAAGAAGACTAGGACAAACTCATCAAGATAAGGTCAAAAAATGTCTTGCATTAATCTCTTAAATGTAGCAGGGGCATTAGTTAGACCAAAAGACATTACAAGAAATTTAAAATGACCATATCTGGTATTGAAGGTAGTTTTGGGGATATCTTCTTCCTTGATCCTTATTTGGTAATAACCATATCGGAGATCAATCTTGGAAAAGATTTTTTCCCCTTTTAGCCTATCAAGTAGCTCATCTATTCTTGGGATCGGATACTTATTCTTAATTGTTACCTAGTTTAGTCCTCGTTAATCAATGCAAAGGTGGAGAGTTTCATCCTTTTTCTTTTGAAATAGTATTGGGGCTCCCCATGGTAAATTACTAGATTTGGTGTATTCTTAATCCAGTAAATTGCTTGAGTTTCTCTTTCAACTCAATTGCTTCAAGGATAGATATTTTATATGGACTCTTAGAGATTGGAGCAGCTCCTGGTTTAAGTCTGATCTCGTGATCAACTTCTCTTCGAGGTGGTAATTCAGTTAGTTCTTCTGGGAAGATGTCATCATATTCCTTCAGCCAATATGGCTCTCCTTTGTCTTGATTATTCTGCTCAATCTTATTTAATTTTATGAGATACATAGGTAATCCTTTTCTTAACTCTTCTATTATATGAGATGATTTGGCTAGTTGAACCTTGGGTTTTCTTGCCTCACCTTGGGTCATCACTTTTTGCCCCTTTAAGTTTTGAAAAGTCACCTAACCTTTTCTACATTGAATATATGTGTCATTCAGGATTAGCCAGTCCATATCCAATAGACATTCATAGGCCCCTAAATTCATGATCCTAAATCCCATTTTAGATATATTGCTTCCCAAGCTAAATGTCACTTTGCAAGTTTGCTGAGTGGACATGATTTCTTTTCCATTGGCAAGTTCCACGAACAACCTAGATGCAGGTATTGTGTCTATACCTAATTTCTTGGCACACTTTGGTTACATGAATGAGTGCGTGCTTCCACATTTAATCAGTATTTTAAAGGACTTACCCTGATATTATGCTAGTCTTTGAATCACTAAAAACTAGTGATTTGGGCCTTTCTTATGGAGGGTGGCATGAATTGATGCCCTCTCCATATCAGCTTCCATAATTGGATTTCCCTCTTCTTCAAGCTCTTTAAGAATTATAGTAGATGCTTTTCCTTTTACAATTAAACATTGGTTCTTACCTTTCTACTATCCTTGATGAGGAATTCGCCCAAGCTTTGGGCATTGCCATTTGAAGTGGCCTAGCTCATTACATTGGAAACATCTAGGTACTCTTGAATTACTTCTCGTAGGTATGAAGTTTTCAACTACATTTTTTTTGGCCCTCTTTCCTTGACCAAGAAGATGCTGACCTTGGGCTCGCTTAACATAGCCTCATGAAGTCCCTTTGTTTTGATTATAGAACCTATTATTCCTTGGCTTTGACTGAATCTCCTGAACAAGAGGTGTTGTGTGAATCAAGCATCTTGCAGATTAGTTGGGCACATAGATTCAAGGCGTGTGTTCAAAGGAGCATTAAATCTATGATAAAACTTAGACACCTTCTGAGCAATAGTCATGGAAGGTGTGTATTTAAGCAAAGAGATAAACTTTGAGTAATATGCCTCCAATCTCATTCCCAGTTGATTTAAGTTAAAAAACTCATTCATTTTTAGTGTGCGATAAGCTGGTGGTAAATATTGACCATGCACAACTTCTTTCAAATTTTCCCAGGTAATAGCTATCTCAGCAAGTCCCTGGTCTTTACACCACTGTTTCCACCATAGGCATGCCTCACCGATCAATTTCAACTTGGCAATCATAGCCCCATTAGTAGGGGTAGTTTTCACGGTAGTAAAGTAGTCCTCCATGGTCTCAATCCAAATCTCTGTTGCCTCGGATTCAACATCTTTGCCCTTGCCATTGAATTCTGGTGTCTTAACCTGCTTAAGGAGATACTTCTTCTCCTAAATTTCAGTCGAACTAGCAATAGCAATATTACCCTGGGTTATCATAAGTTTCACAAAGAGCTTAGCACATAAACTTTTCAACTTCGTTTCCACATTAACAAATCTTAGTAGTTTTTGTAAAACAATGATGTGCCAAAGAGCATAATATTTTTTGCAAAATCTAGCCGTTGTTATCTTTTATTATCTCAGTAGTCGTAAGCTATGATTTTTACAAGGGATATTTACAAATGGCAAATATTTACAAGTAGAGATATATCAACATTGATAGGTCAGGCTGGATGCTATGTACAATTTTCAAAATAGGATATCATTATTTCTTTCTTTTTCAAGGATGGATATTAGTTACATTCATGTAGAAGAAAGTAGGACAATTGTTGTCTATATCCAGAAACCTGTACTGTGGAAATGGTAGGTTTGGAAAACCATGGATACGGTAATCTCGATACTTGTGACGTCCTTGGATTATAATCATGTCGGCTAAGATTACCTTCAGTACCTTATCATAAACATAATGGTCTAGATGTATCTATTGACCCCACTGGTAATCATAAGTGCATTCCTTTTGGATAGACAAAAGATAAAGGCCTCAACTACTTTTAAATTTTCCATCCATTCAAGGCATTTCAGATTAGTCTACATGTTGAAGAATTGATCGGCCTCGATGTAATAGTAACGCTCATTCCAGAACCATCTTCTTTCGCTATTCACAAGGGATGGATTGTATAGGTGATCGAGTATCCTCATCATTTCTCTTCTCCATTCATCATCCGTGGAGTTCAACACAAATGTGTACATTGCTTGAAAAACAAGGAACTGGCTCTAGGCTTCATTATTCTGCCAAAGTTTATCCCTTAACAATTAGCAGACTGATTATTACTTAGAAGAGTTGGTCTTAAAAATCATAGATACTTTTAATTTCAATTATGCTCTGATACCACATGTCATGTGCCTGCCTAACAATTCTCTGGCATCATGTTTTAGTGGTTCATTGGGGAACTATCCTAAATGGCTTCGCCCGGCACTCATGAGAATGCATGGGGTCTATCCTTCAGGTTTTCCAAAGTCCACCCCATAATAATGAAAGGTATTGGTCGTCCCCTCGAGGATCAACCTACAAGCTCGAGGTCCTACTTTGACGAGACTGAGGTCTCGATACATCAGTTAGTTCCATCGGAGGTGTCCCATAAGGGCTTCTTGTCTGACTGGAGTGATCATAGTTACCCTTGGTTCATGGAGTGCAACACTTTTTTCCAATAAATTGGTTAGTATTCAAGAAACCCTGATGGATTTCTCACACAACCGCTACACCTTTCCCCTAAGATAATTTCTGATCAGGGTTTTAAGACCTGACCTTAGGTAAGTCAACACTCGGCTCTTTCATTCAATCTCTTGAGGGAAACTCGCAACTTACCGGGACCACCCATCCGTAGGATGGATCCGTTAAGGATCTCACCCATCCACTTTCCACAAATGGTTTTCTTTAGTTTTCTAATTACCTATCACATTAAGTTATGGAATATAAAAGTAGCTTCATTAATTAACCCGTTATCACAAGTTTCTTCGCATAATTTTACAGCACAACACAAAGATAGAGAAAATAGTTTTTTGACAAAACATATTTATTTATTATTTCACAAAGTTATTTACGATGATTTTTTCCTTTTGCCTACACAAAAGATAAACCTCTGTTCATCGAAGAATCCCTTTTGTTTGCATAGAAGAAAATAAACCCTCCAAGATTTTTGTCCCTTTACTAGTACCGGGGACTCTAGGATCCCATCCTGATTTGTGTGAGGGTCAGGCAGTTCCTAAGAGCAATCGAGAGATTTACGGCCAAAGTCCCCTCTAGCACTCTTGCATCCTACTACCTAGTGGATTTCTCACTAAGAAACCTCTTGCCGCATCAGGACCAGGTCCAAAGCTCCTCGTGGAGGTACAAAATAATCCCCCTTGGAGTAGGGTTCCGCGTGTGAAGGAGGCTGTCAAGAAGTGAACTGGAGAGAGAGAACGAGGAGAGAGAAGATTGCAAAAGAGATAGAAGAAAGAGTGTGGAAGAAAGAGAAATAGAGCGACGAGGAGAGAGAAATACTAGAATAGGAGAGAGAAATACTCGAAAGAAGAAGAGAGATAGCTAGAACCCATGAAATGATAGGAGAAGTTAGAGAGATGAAGGTCAAGGATGTATTATTATGTCAAAACTGGTTACAAAATGATTGGTACCTTCACCTTTTATACCTACCCTATATAGCCTATTTTCCATCTCTTACATTCCATCCCCACTCATATAGGCATAAATGCTTGCTGAGTTTTCCATAATTGTAATAGACAATTTTCAACATGTTCAATGTTGTAACTAGTAGTCAAAAATATTCTAGATTTAGAGCATTTATATCCCACAACATCCCAAGAACATCCACATCACATCCCTGATATATGTGGCAAAGATCCAAACAAGTTTAGGTACCAAACAAGCATCATAGTGTTTCAACCTTCAAGTGTTAACTATCATACATTCAATGATAGATTTTAGATTGCAATTTTTAGATCTAGGTTTTAAACTCTTCAAGGCCATCCCCAAATGCATGAGAGATAAGGCATATACGTTGCCAAGCATTAGTAGTAGACAACAATGGAGTTCAATATAGCTCCCAATAAGCTGCAAACTAAGTAGATGTATACTATCTCTGTATGATTAACAAAAGACTTGCTCTATTTTCTAATCAATGTCTAATTCAAACATCCCACACATGAGTTGAGACCCAAAATGCCAATGATATGGAGTCTTCTACAATCCTTGACAAGTTGTTTATTAACCAATAATAGAGTGTGTTTTTGGTTGCCAATGTTCGAGTTTGAGTACAAGAGAATGATCAGCCTACATGGTGCGCAAATCGAATGTTGTATGCGTACGTGTAGTGAGCATCGGAAGGTCCCCAAGAACAAAGAACTATACTTTTTGCTCAAAATCCAAGAGAATAGACTTGCATGACATGAAGTAAGAAGACCAATTGGGTATAATCTCCCCCCATGCCTTGTGTGAGCGCTCCACAAAGCATGTATTCAATATATTATTCATCTCCAAGCTCAAAAATAGCCCAAATTTACAACTAACATGCTATAGCTTTTGTGTTTGCTTTTGTCCAAATAAAGAATAAAGCGGTTGGGGGTGCCCCAAGAGTCGGACTGTGCCCAAATACAATGACCAATAATGAATATTTAAATCGTGGGCCCATACGCATACAAAATAATAAATATATATCAAGTACTTCAATAAATAAGTGCGTCAAAATAAATATTGGCACCATGCCTAAGACGCGTGCCCATCAAAAATGATAATTTCTTCTAAATAACTTGAATACACGCTATCACCCAGTGCTTCCCAATGCCACCGCTGCCTGCTCTACATATCAATTGAAGCATTCACAATTGTTAGAAATAATAAAATTAAATCGACAAAAGTGAATACCTAGTAGTCTTTAGCTATAAAATAAATAAATAGGTTGGAACTCTATCCTAATCTTAATTTAATACAAGTGCACACTCTAAACTCATAAACTTCTATTAATTTAAATATGTATTTTACGAAATCACCCACTTATAGAATCACCCGCTTGCACATTAAATTAACATGACGCCCGAAAAGGACAGGCGTCCCCATCAACTTTTCGCATAAGGAATCCACCTTATGTACGAGCCCCGGCAAATAAATATAATTTTACGAAATCCACCGCAAAACCTCACGGAATTCATAGTATCCAAATTGAGTTCTAAATGTAGTTTTGAAAATATCAGATGTGTCTAGTCGTACTTGAGGGTATCCAAATTTAAGATCTATTTTGCTAAATATTGTAGCCCCTTGTAGTTTATCCATGAGGTTGTCTACCCTAGGGATCGGATATCTATTCTTGATAGTGATCTTATTTAGGGCACGATAATCAATGCACATCCTATAAGTGTTGTTTTTATTTTTAACTAATAGAATTAGTGCACCAAATGGAGAACTACTGGGCCTAATGAGTCCTTGGGTCTACAATTCTTCAACTTGAGTTTGAATTTCTTTTTGTTCAATTTGATTATGTCGATAAGGTGCTTTACATGGTGGTTGAGAACCTGGAATTAAGTCTATTTTATGATCTTCAGGATGTGAGGGTGGTAAACCAGGTGGTAAGTCAGCAGCAGCAAAACAGTCTTTAAATTGTGAAAGAAATTGTGTATGCCTAGGATGCATCTTATTTTCCTTAAGTTCAATTTCATTCACTCAAATTAAGTAGGATTTGCTACATTTTCTTAATGCACGTTTAGCCTGTGTATGATTAAGTAAAGGAAAATTATCAAAAGTGTGCATGCCATGCAATGTGATTTGTTTCCCATGAGAATGAATCTTCATTGAATGCATGGAATAATCTATATCATGATTATACTGATGACGCCAAGGCATTCCTAAGATAACGTCACTAGATTGTAGAGGCACAACTAAGAAATTTCTATGTTCAACATAATCACCAATTTTAATTTCTAAGTCATGCACTTCTCGTGTTCCATTGTGTCTAGTGTATCTAGTGTTTAAAAATGCAGCCTTGATGCGATAATGAGTGGAAACAATATCTAAATTCAATTCTTTGACCAATTTTGCAGAAATAAAATCGTGTGTACTCCCATCATCATGTAAAACAGTCTTTTCTTTACCATGCACAAGACGTTTCATTGTTAATAAAGAATGGGGATTTGGTATACTTGGTAAAATATATGAAGTAGTGCCGTTATTGTCATCGTCTTCCGTGAAATCTAGCATTCCTTCATGGTCTTCATTTTCAGTCACTCCCAAATAGTTGATGTGAACAGTTGGCTTTTTGGATTGACAATTCACCACTAGATGTCCACGTTGATGGCGTTTATAACAAACTATGGATTTGGCTTTAGAAACATTATTGGTAATAGCAAGAAGTTTAGGAATGTTGGTGAAGAGATGGCTTAGGATTTGGATTTGTGTTTGATGGTAAAGCAGGGGGTCGTGTCCAAGATTTACGGAATGAAGATGGAACAAAGTGGTTTTGTTTGAATCTTCGAAAGTTAGAATTGAATTGCTTTGTACTGAAATTACAATTATTTGAGAATTGTTGTGGTCGCTTCTCTCGTCCTCGAATTTTGTCTTCAGCATCATGGGCCAAGGAAATTGCATCTTCGAGAGTTGTTGGCTTGAACATATTCACTTTCGCATAGAAGTGACCAAGCAAACCAGACATAAACTTGCGCTTGTGGGTCGCCTCAGGTACATCTTCGAGCATTCGTAGTTGCAATAAAGCATTCCAAAAATGCTCATTATATTGTGAAATAGGCTCGTGATCTCTGTTGCAGAAGATCCCACTATTTGATTGCTTTTTCGTGGAATTTGGGTGGAAGAAAAGTCTGCAAAAAATTATTTTGAAAAGTCTCCCAAGTAGAAGGACAATCAATGCTTTTGCGGACAACAGTCCACCATAGGGATGCTTTGTCCACTAAATGATTAGTGACACACTTAATTTTATCTTTTTCAGCATACTGTTCTTCATGGAAATAATCATCAAATTGACTGATAAAAAGCAAGTACAATCTTTCCATCGCGTGACCCATTGAAAGTACGAAATTTGAAATTTATTTTACTTATCTTGGTTTCTTTTTTAATAGATTGTGCTTCAAGCGTCGCCTCGATCATATGTCGTATAATATCTTCAGATTGCGGTCCATCTTGATTAGCAGTAGATTGTTGAAGACTGGCCAATTGAGTTTGCAAAGTTTGATATGCTCTTCGTTGCTCTTGAAACTACATCATAATTAGGTCCAGTTTTTATTCCATTGTTGGTTCCGGTAGATCACCTTCGGCCGTAAAATCTTCCATATTTTGATCAGTCATCCTGCAAAATTTCAAACAACCTCACACACTCGAAATCTTATTAGTGGGATGAGAGTAGCTCAAGGTTGGGTTTCCAAGGCTTGCTTTTTTTAAAAAAATAGTGGCTTTTTAGCAATCTTTCTTCTTCACGATTACGGAAGCTGATGTCGGCCTTCTTCCAAGTGGATATGTCTTTCGTATAATCTGCGTGTGATTCTCTGCTTACTGGAATTCGTCTCTGTCACAGTGCAGGTGTGAACAGGGGCTTGTAGGGAGGTCGAAATCCAATTTGGGATGAGATGAGTGCGAATGCCCACTATGAGAGAGATTGGAACTTTGTAATTTTAAACCTTAGTAAGCTTAATAAAAGCTTAGTAGGTTTTTTTTTTTGAAATCTAGGACGTCGGGAGCTGTTTGATACCACCGTCAAACTGCAGTACGTCTTGCCGCCATGCCGTCGTCAATTTTCAAAGCTTAAGTAAAGCTTAAACTCTTATAAGCTATTAAGCTTATCCTTAATGAGATTTAAACTTTTTGTATCTTCTAAGGTTTAAAAAATGACTTTCAAAGTGACTTCCCCGGTGGTCCTTCGCTTCCTGAGAGTGGTCCCTCGCGATCCAACTACGTAGAAGGGGGTTCTTCACTACCAGGAACACACTAGTATTGACGGATTATCGTGAGATTGATTGTAGATCCTGTTCATTCCAGGAGCTTCACCTTCGCGCGAGATGGTAAGCGATTAGAAGTCCTCAATCCCAACTTAATACCACTAGTGCACAAATTGGATGCCGTATGCGTATGTAGCGAGTGCCGGAAGGTCCCCAAGAACAAAGAACTCTACTTTTTGCTCAGAATCCAAGAGAATAGGCTTGCACGACATGAAGCAAGAAGACCAATTGGGTACAATCTCCCCCCATGCCTTGTATGAGCACTCCACAAAGCATGTATTTAATATATTATTCATCTCCAAGCTCAAAAAGCAATGAAAGTACTACAAACTTGGCTAAGCCTGCCTTGCTGATAAGATCTAAATCCAGTGATAAGGAGTAGTCATGAGACACCAACAAAATGTACTGAAGTGGGGGAGGAGTACGCGGTGCCATTCAAATGGATTACACACACACCACACACACATGCAATCACAACGAATGCTTGCAAAATAACAAGATATGAATAAGATATCTATCATAATAACTTATACGGACTTAGTGGACTAAGTAACCACCCTAGGCAGTCCACATCCTAGAGAAAATCCGGCATGACCTCTACATACGTGCGATTGAAAGCTTCATGCGATGTAATATAATCACACACCTTGAATCCCCGTTTTAGGCAGAAAAGAAAAAGACAAAGACATATCATATCCTTGACTCGCCCATATGACCAAGACAAAAAGACAAAATCGTAAAAGAACTAATCGCGTTGACATGACATTGGAATTGTTAATCACCATCAACGACAAAAGACACTAGACAAGAGTCCACCATTACCCAATCCCTACAAATCGCATTCATTAAAAAGGGAATGTGCAGTGTAAGGGAAATAAATATCATGAAGGATTCATTTTAATAAAGTTATTAATAATGGATAAAATTTTATTAGGTTATAAACCTGTAAAAGAAAATGACAATTCCTTCTTATCCTTTAGTTAAAAATTATTAAGTTTGAAACCATACTTGTTAAATAACCCATACTTTGAAACTTGACTGGGGGTCTCTAAATGCAAATTAATTTATTAAAATTTAATTGTGTGTTTAGCACTTTTTATTGTGCATGCACTTGTGACAGTGGGTTCATTTTTAAATAAACTTAAATGTGTCTGTAGCGCATGAAGCACGTATGAAGTGAATAATGTGTTGATTTTAATTAAAAAATATGTGTGTTTAGCGATGCGAATGTGCATGAAAAACGTGTGTGGATTAAAGTTCATTTTAATAATTAATCGTGATTTTGGAAAAACAAAAAATAAAATATTAAAAAAAAGAAAAACCTAGCAGGGGTGTGTATGCAACTAAAAACTTAGCGCACTCGTCCACTGATGTGATGCAAACATTGACTGAATGCAACCACAATGAAATCCAACAAGCATGCCAATTGGCTAGAAAATTGAGGACATAAGTGAAACAAAAATGAAACACCATATAAAAATTTCAACATGCTTTTAATATGGTGATTAGTTTTTCAACGACGGATCCATGGATATGGTATAGAATGTGTAGGCTTAGATTTGGGTTTGTTTTTTTTTCTTTGTATTTCAGGTTTTTGTTTTTTCATAAGGTTTGGAATTTTTAATTCTTTTTGTATTTTTTAAAGTTAATGTAGTTGAGATAGGCAAATTGGTATGGAAGTTTGAAGTTTTTGTTCATTTGAATTAGCAAAAGTGTGGTTTAAAATGAAACAAAAAGTCCCACTTGATTTTCCATAATTTCTAGGAAAATTTCACATATTTTTCGAATTGTTAAATTTTTTTTTAATGGAATCATTTAGGAGTTGATTTCTTATGGAAATAATAGTCTTTCAATGTGTTTTGAAGGTCTTAGCTCATGTCAACTGACCATAATGAAAAAGGAATTTTTTTTTGGATTTATGGGAATTTCTTGGGATTTTTTAACTAATTTTTAGTATTTGTCTTAGGAATTTATGAAATTTTATGGTTTGATGATATTTTTTTATGTTTTTCTATTTTTTAAAGTGTCATTATCAACTACTAGAAATTATACAAATTTTTCAAAACAAATTTGGGATTTTTTAACTACCTTTTTAGAAAATTTCTCATTTATTTTTTATTTTTAAATTTTCTATATGTTTAGGATGGGTCTAAAGCATGAGGGACATTGTGTTTAAATATCATGTTTTTTTTTATTTTTAATTTTTTTGGGGATATTTTAATGAAATTTTATTAAAATTTTCAAGTTTTATCAATTATTTTAATGAATTTTGCGTGTTTTCAGATTTATAGGATTAAAATAATCAAAGTCGAAACAACAAGATACTCGACAACAACTGCGTGTAAACGGTAGCTCTGTGGCACAGGCAAAACAAGACACATGTCCTTGTGTGTGAACGGGCATTGCCAACACGCAAAAAATCCAAGACATGAACTAGCACACGAACAGCCGTAAGAATGCCATCATGTAAGAATAGCACGGAAGCAGGAGGTGGAAGTCGTGACCAAGAGGGTGAGGGGTGGGAAAGGGGGCTTATGAGGGGGTGTAGTTTTTTTTTTTCCTTCTTTTTTTTCTTTCTTCTCATCTTTGCAGGTTGGGGTGGTATTGGGGGGGGGGGGGGGGGGGGGGGGGGGGGGGCGGTGGTGGTGGAAAGGGGGCCTACGAGGGGGTAGGGGGGTGGTTCCATGGAGGGTAGGGAGGGGTGTGAGGAGGTGGAGGTGGTGGACGAGATGGTGGAGGGAGGTGGCGAAGCGGAAGGAGGTGGCAGGGAGCGGCGATGATGACCACAGGCAATAGGGATGGAGGCAACACAAGGCGAGGCGCGTGGTGGATGGGGCGGCCATAGGGCAGCGCGTGGTGAATGGGGATGCCATAGGGTGGTAGGCAGGGCAGGGGTGTGGCATTGCGGGTGTGGAGGCGGCATGGATGCCCACTGCAAGGCATTGGCAGGGAAGGAGGAGGAGGAGGAGGGAGGGAGGGAGGGAGGGAGGGAGGAGAAGGGGAGGGAGAAGGGGAAGGGGAGAGGGAGAGGGAGAGGGAAGGAGGAGTAGAAGCAAGAGGTGGGGAAGGAGGGTGGGGAAGGAGGAGGGGAGAGAGAGAGAGGTTGGGGAGAGAGAAAGAAAGAGAGAAGAGAGAGATGAGGGAAATGGGGGGTGAGGGGATGCGGGAGGGGTAGTTAGGGGGGGATTTTAAGTGGGTTTAAAAAAAAGTGAAATAACAAGGTTTTGTTATTTTTTACTTTTAATAGATTTTTAAATAATAATAATAATAATAAGAAAAGACAAAATGTCTCGTGCATGTGCATGGGTGGGGGGGTTTAAAAATCTGTGGGGTGGGGAATGATGGAGGGTGCAAGCATGCGTAGGGACGGAGGACGACATGACAAACACGGCAACGTGCGTTAAAAGATGAAAACGAGGGTGCTCGCACGCAAACCCACATGACATCAGGACACAAAATTAGACGAAAATTAATTCTGGAAAATTGATCCTCTAGAATAAAGTGAAAAAAGAAGGAAAAGTAGGCAGAACAATGTGTCAGACATGCCTATTACATTAGAATGCCATTCGGATAGAGGTAGGACCCATTCACGTGGAAAAAACCATAAAAACATACCCAAAACGGGATAGAAAAATTAATATGAAAAGATCTAGTAGGCGAAACCCGATGGAGTGAACATAAAAAATGTCAGCAGGAATAGGTCAAATAGGATGGGTAAGGTCGAACGTGGTTCCAGGATGGTAAGGCGCATTTGCATGGGAAAAACAACAAAAACACAAATAAAACGAAGTCGAAAATTAATACGAAGATATCTGTGTATCGAAACATAGGGCAAGGAAAATGAAAAATGTCAAGGGAAGTGAGTGGAATAGGTTTGTCAAGTCAAAATGCAATTCTGATGGCGTTAGGGGGCATTCACATGGAAAAAAGAAGAAAAAAATAAAAACACATGGAAAAATGAATAATATAAAATCGGTGTGCCAGAACAAGGTGGGGAGAAAAGAAAAGTCATGCAAGAAACAAAGACAAACAGAACTATGCAATCAAAAGGAAAGTTCGACATGGTTAAGGCAGGTTCACATGGAAAAACAATCATAAACGCACACAAAAATACTCGAAATTATAGAAAATTAATAATGGACAAACTGTACATCGGAATGATAGGAAATAAAAAGGAAAAATATTCAGAAAAGGGCTATCACCTCAAATTGTTGTTCCAAAGGGAAGAAGGCACGTTCGCATGGAAACATGTGAATTAGGTAGAAAATTATTCAAAAATTAATAACTCATGATCCGTGGCTCGAAACAGGGGGTTGTAAAAAGAAAAAGTGGCCAAGTCAAAGGGAGGTTGAATATAGATTTCGGTGAACAGATGATGTGTTCACATAGAAAAACTTCAAAACAAGGGATAACGGGAAATGGAGAAGGAATATGTCTTCGGGAAGGGGGTGAAGAAGGACGCGTGGGTGGGGAAGGGACCCCATTAGAGTAAAATTAGGACATGGCATACATGCATGATCAAGTCATGGTAGATGCATAAGGGTATGCAACATAGACGCGTAGGGATGCATCCCCACACTTAAGACCTTAACGGGAAGGGTGAACTGAGCAATAAGGACCCAAGATCACACATTAGAATAACTGTTGATGTCCCCACACTTAAAACATGACCATCACTGAGAGATAGAAGGTGTAGGGTTAGAAAAACTTGGCCCATGTTGCCGAGAATCGAAGTTGATTGTCTATGTCACGTGCTGTGTCGTAGTCGACTGCAAGAGATACTAAAGTGTCTTCACAGTATACGTCTAGCATGGTAGGGACCACACCGCAGCACCTAGGGAGGCAGCTTTGCTGAGGGAATCATGAAAAATCGTTGATAGCGAAGGATATTGCACTCAGCTCACAGTCACTTCAATGGAATGAAAGAACAGTCACTCGCCCCACAACGGACATCGCTTGATTAAATAGTGATGGAAACCCAGTCTCACACGCGTCGATTTAGAAATCAACAAGGGAGATGGTTCAGAGGGAGTATGCCATTGTGCACAGCTAATGGTGCATTAGTGCGTCCCACCCCGTTTGGCATAGGTGCAAGCAGAAAGGCCATGGAGCCTCGTAGTATAGTGTACATAATAGGGTGACATGTCCTAGGGTGATGGCAGAGACCCATCCCATATGTGTGTAGTGAAATAAGAACATACATGACGCCAAGTGTCGTAATGTCCCTCAATCTACACCTCTCAATAATTGTTTGAGGAAACATCAATCATGTTAAGCCCTCCCTCTGTCTCATGTTATGTTAATAGATACAGGAGGGCAGCCCGTTCATGAAACCCATTGATATTATTCTCACTTTCACTTATGTAGAGCGTGTATGCCTTGTGCGCAACTGATGGTGCAACTGTGTATCCCTCCATGTGCCAACATACGGTGCAAGAAAGAAGGCCAGGGAGCCTTATAGTGCTATTCACATGAACAATTTTGTGCTTTGTGTATTGAGAGGCCCATCCCGTGCGTGCAACTCTTCATTCACACATCTCACCTCTCTATTGGATATAAAGGGCAAGGACTGGTCACTCACCCCACCCTCTGTCTCACACTCTGTTGACGAATACAGAGGGTAGCCCATGCTCACATCCCCATCTGGTTAGGATAAAAGCTCACATCGCTCAAGGTTTGTCAATAAAGATTAGTGTCAACAGGTTGATAATGTCACCTGGATTGGTTGATGAAGAGGCATACCCAAGGAGGTAGCCAACGAGGTTGGTACTTGAATTGCATGTTAAAAATTTTCTTCCTTCGAGAGTTGGCTTACAGTGCCCACTGTAAGGGACTGTGCCTCTGTTTTCTTGGAAAAGATATGTTTGATAGCTTCTTCATCTCCTGATGTACCATCTTCACATTGTTGGAGGAGTCTGTTACAACTTCGATGAATATGGATCCATTGCCTTTCTGCAATCCATACAACTTCAACACCACCTTGTTGGGTCCTCTGTCTAGGGTTGGGGTTCCTTTGAACTAATCCATCCTTGCTCTTGCTTCAAAGAGCCAAGGTCTTTCCAGTAGCAGAGGGTATGAGGTCCCATAGGAATTTGGTTGTCTTCACTGGATATGTTAGCCAATAATCTCTTCCTGCAAGGGTTGTCTTCACGTGCAAGAGAATTCCCAAAGGCTCGATTCTGCTTTGGTTTTCCAGTCTGATAAACCACTATGCAGGCTACATTCCTTGCAAGCCTAGATCCGTCATTGTCACATCCGTCATTACGTTCACTGATGAGCCTCCATCAATCAATGCGTCTGCTATAAAGCATCCTTCAATCCATACGCCAATCTATGGGGTTCCCGGATCCAAGAAGGCGTTAGCCACATCCACTTCCTTCACAGGTTTTGGGGCTTTATTAGACTTGATTGCTGTGGAAGGAGCAATCCGTAAGCCTCATCTTCTTGTTAGTATGCTTTTGAATTTCTTTTGATAGTTAGGAGACAATATCAGCAAACTGTCGGAATGTTAGGTTTGGTTCAAAAGTGTCTAGGTCTTTGACCGAGTCATATTCTTTGATAAGATCCACAGGCTTTTCCAATCGGCTGGGAAATGGGGCCGTGCCCACTTTTATATTCCCTTTTTCATCTAAGAGTGGCAACAATTGCACCTCTTCTACTTCTAGAGGTACTTCGACATCCTCTATATCCTGGACCTTCTTGTCTTTGCAATTGTCTTTGTGGTTCTTTGTGGCTCTATAGTTCTCTATACTACATTATTCTATGCTGCATTGTTTTGTTTCTCCCTAGGAAGGTTGAACTTCGCGGTCTTGGCAGAGGGAATGTTCTCTTTTGGAACTATGAGTTCTCCTTTCTTTGCATGTGTTATTGCAACAACTTCCAATTCCACCATATTGGAAGAGCAGGTTCTTGGGTCTTTTGTTGGGTATCAGGAGTATCTTTCACAGGAGTTGGACTTGGACAATCTTTTGCAGTGTGGCCTTCTCCTTCACATCGGCTGCATAAGGGCTTGTAGTCCATAGACCTTCTAGGGCTTAGATAGTTTGGTGAGATATGACCCATTTCTCCACATCTGCAACACTCCACTTCTAATATTTAGCCCCACTGCCAAATTCTCATCCTCTCTAACTCTGAGAAGGAAACCTCCCTGGACCAAAATTAGGACCAAACTCCCTAGGCTTTGGTCCAATGTCTTACATTGTCATTTTGGATTCCAGCAAGTTGAATCTTGTGTCTTCATCTTTTTTCTTCTTTCGTGCATCTCCAGATATCCTCTATATGGCTCTTCCTTAAACAATATGAACAGAAGGCCCCAAGAATGGTTGGTTTTTTGGTATATTTAGTAGCTAAATGTCCCGCTTGATGGCACTTTCTGCACCATGCATTAGAATGCATCACATCTCTCCCATCTCCCATAGGAGTGGATATATTGGTGGTATTCACCTTCAGCGTCTGTAGTTGTTCTATAATCACATCCATAAGCTCTTTCTTGATACTTGTGAAGCTCATACTTGTTTCAATAGAGCCTTTCAGTGAATTGGACAGGTAGTCCTTCAGATTTTCACCTCTCCTAGAGTACTTGTAGTAGGATTTTGAGAAGCTTCTATAATCACTGCATACATTGGTTGGGTTGTGACTCACAGGGTCCTCTGTTCTGGTTTTGATTGAAAGCTTTTGTAGAGACTGGGGGTTGTTGATTCTAGTGGGTAGGATTCCACTATTGTTGAGTCGCCATTGGGGGAACTATTTGAGGCTACTGTTGTTGTGGCTGAACCATCATTTGAGGCAGTGTCATTTGTGGCCACTGTGGATTTGGTGCACTGAACTACAATATTGTTTGCATTTGGGGGTAGGGGTAGGGAACTATCCATGGGACTGCATTTGGTGGGTATGCCATTTGTGGCATAGGAGGAGGTAGGACTCCTCTTCATGAGGTCATTGACAACCTTACTTCAACTTTGTCATACAGTCTTGGACCTTCCACCAGTGCAGCGTGCAAATTGATTGGTCTTCTCAATTCCACGAACTTGTAAACTTTTGGTTGTAGGCCTCTAAGAAAAACTCCCTTTTGGATGCCTTCATCCGAATTATGGTTGGTCAATCTCTTCAATATGGATTCCATTCACGAGACATAAGCTTATACTCTTTCATCAGAGGATTGATTTAAGTTCATGAACTCCTCTCGCATCTCCTCTTCAAAGCTTTCACACCTGAATTTAGTGAGGAAGGCCAACTCGGTGTCCCATGTGCCAAAAGTTTTTGCTACTTTTCTCTCATACCATTGGAATGCCACACCTTTGAAAGTGGCGGGGAATATTGCTAACCAATGCTTGGGGGTTCAGGCATTGTTAGCCACATATGCTACCATAAAATCTGCTACATGAAGATTAGGGTCTTCATTGTACTCTCCCTTAAAGATGCGCAATGGGACTACATTCGCTAGCCTATCATCAATATTTCCAAGACGGATTTAACTAGAAAGGGCACCTTGAGTTGCCATGGGGACTTCTGTAAAGAGTGCTTTTAGGGCGTCAAAGGAGGCTTCTCCTCTACAAGCTTGTTCTCGGCCTTGATTTTTGCCTTCTCTCTTCTCACGTACCTCTAGACTTGTTCTAGTGCTTGCCTCTTGATTGTGTCATTCATCGGGGTATTGGATCCACCCAATTAGCCTGTACTCTATTGGGGTAAAAGGCCCTTGGGCCTGCCCTTGTACATTGACCTCCCATATTCTTTATTCATATATATGAGATAGTGCAAAAAGGCTATCATATATAATTCTTGACAGCACCTACATTGTGTGTGCTCTTCTCTCCCACATCTTCCTCTTCTCCTTCTCCACTGCCATTGCATCCCCTTCAACTGGTATCAGAGCTTTGGATCAAAGTTGATCGTGGAGCTTGGCCTCAGCATTACTTCAGCCCGGATTGAAGAACTAGAGCTTGGAGCTTCAATGCCAGCCATAGCTTCTTCCCCCCGAGGTAAGATTTCATCTCTTGCCTCTCCCCGGCCCTCATAGGCTCTTTGCAGGTGTTCCTTGGCTTCATTGGGCACCTTGTATGCCCCCATTTTCTCCCTTATCCTTAGGATAACCAGCAAGCCCCACAACAACAACTCACATTTTTTTGCGCATGTTTCAAAATCTCTCTCAAAAATCCCATTTTTTCTCATATATTAGGCATTCGAAACCCGATTTAGGCAAGGTAAGAGTCTAACTTGGGGTTTTGGCATGCTCCGGATGCAATGGCGATGTTAGATCTGCCAAATTCTGATCGTAGAATGTTTTTGAAATAGATTTGAGTTGATTTACAACAAGAAAATGTCATGCTCTTAGCTTATGTGATGCTCTCGAGGCTTCGTATTTGATGCCCAGATGCTTTGGGGATGTTTGCCCAATGTCTTGAAATGCTTTGGGACTTGGTTTGAGCTTCCATAGCTCAATTTATGCAGGGGTTTACTATTATACATTGTTTGGGTAGCAAGGTTTTATCAGGGATGGCTTATGCATAATGTTTTTTGTTGACATTCGGGTGTCCTATTGGATGTATTGATGCTTTGGTCATCATGGTTTATGACTAGATATGCTATTTGAGAGCTATTAAGCCTTGATTTGGATGTGGACACTTTGTTGTTGGTTGGGATTTATGCTACCTTGGTTGACAAGTTATTTTACCTCCAGTTTGGTTATGCCTATGGTCTACAGGTGCTCTCGACTACTTGGGATGATATGTTGATGTATTTCGATAATGCCACTTTGATGTTTATGCTCCCGGATGCTTCTTGAGAAAAGAGTAGAGCTTAATTCTTAGTTCACTATTATTTTCTTTGCAGTTGGCATTTCACTTGACAAGGTTTATGCCCCATGCTACCCATTATAGAACTGATGTCTGATGTGGATGCTTTTGGGTTCGGTTGTAGTATGGCAGATGTTTGGGCTTGAATTGACTTGCATTTGAGAATCTTATGGAGAGTAGTTTACATTTGGTCGGCTTATCACTTATGGAGCTTGGATGCTATTTGGCCCTTAATGCCCCGAATATGAATATTGGATTTCCTTAGATGTAGATACATGTTTGAGCAGTGCTTGCTCCATTGTCTTGTCAATTGGTCGTTGAGCTTTCATTGCTCATTGATTCTTGGTTCTTTGCAGGTTACTCCTTGATCAGTGGACTTCTTGGCAGTGCTTGGGTTTAGCGGTTATGGCTTTGTTGTTTCTGTGTTGCCTAGCTTCTATGCTAGTTGGGTTACTTTTTCCCATACAGGTCAGAGAGAAGTTGCTCTTGATGCTTACTCGGCTATGCACTTTGTCTACTGTCATGTACCGTATTGTGGTTGGTTATGTCATGCAGTTAGCTACGACTCTTCTTCATGTGGGAGCTTTTGTATCCTTGGTTGATACCTTTATGTCCTCCCATCTGTTGATGTTTCATGAGCCTTTGCACCATGCTTCTACCAATTATGTACTTGCAAATGATTGTCTTTATGAGTAGGTTCCCTTTATTGGGACAACCTATGACTCCTTGAGCTCCGTGGATGCTATGGATACTCCTATTCATGATGACTTGGATTCCTTGTCATCTTCTACAGATTCTTCTTCTTCTTTTACAGATGTATGCTTCCATTGTGGGAATCTTGGGCATGTTAAAAGAAAATATTTTAGATGGATTATAGAGTAGCAGAGACAAAGATGGGGACTCGACAAGAGTAGAGAATCAGAGATACAGGAGATGCAGTGGGTGTTACCATTGTTACCAGTGGTGAGGTACATGTTGTTACCCATGATGATGCAGTTGAGCATGTACTCCTGTCATCTAGTTTCCCTACAGCTTTCTTGCTCAATGATATGGCCTATGCCTCAGATTGGCTATTGGACTCTATGGCATATTGTCATGTTACCCCTCATAGAGCATGGTTCTCTTCTTACAAGGAGGTTGACATATGTATTGATTTGGGCCTTGAGCAAACTTATGCTATTAGTGGTACAAGGGACATACACCTAGATTTGCCTGATGGGACTTCTCTTGTGCTCCATGATCTATTACATATTCCTATGCTTAGTAAGAGCTTGATGTATATCCGTCAATTGCATGATGCAGGTTA
The DNA here is from genome assembly GCF_053477565.2 of Lygodium microphyllum. Taxonomy (NCBI): domain Eukaryota; kingdom Viridiplantae; phylum Streptophyta; class Polypodiopsida; order Schizaeales; family Lygodiaceae; genus Lygodium; species Lygodium microphyllum. The sequence continues at coordinate 114,200,865 of NC_141150.1, read as the reverse complement.
CTATATTTCTCTTCAAGATAGGTCATGGAAGATTTGTCGTGGTTGCTTGGTTTTGGCCAGAGGTTCTAGATCTGGCTCTCATTACCTAGTGCATGTCTCTCCTGCAAGCACCTAGGCTTGCAACCAACAGAATCCATAAACTTGTCAAGCATAACTATAGCATCCTCAATTCGTAGCAAGGAAAAATCCCAAACACGATGGGTAGCATGATCCATGAAGGTCACAAAATGCAAAGCTCCACCAAGTGACTAGGTAGGCATAGGTCCATAAACTGCACAATGGACAAGATCTAGAGGATCATGCCTCTCATGATCACCATGAGCCAAAGGGGCTCTGCAAGGACCATAAGAACAATCAGGGCAAGAATCAAGATCTGCATGTGACATAGGAGGTAGCAATGAGTCTGAACAAGACAAGATCTCCATCTCTCTGTGGTGCATATGGCCTAGGTGATAATGCCATAACAATGCATGTGGCATCCGAATAACTGCAACCATAGAATCTCCTATATAATGAGAGTCATGCTATCTCTCCTAGTTTTCAGTCCTATTGTTAGTAGTCTGGCATTGATTTCCTATGCCCATGGTATGACGGGATTGCTCATGGCATGTGTCTAACTCTATAGGCAAAGGTTGCTTCTATGCTTACCACAATTGGGTTATCTTATGGATTTTGGGATGAGGCCCTTATGACAACAGTCTACTTGCTTAATAGGACATCGTGTCTAAATTTGGATGTTATTACACCACATGAGGCATGGAGTGGCATGAGACCCTCCTATGATTACTTGAGGATGTTTGGCTATTAGGCATTTGTATGTATGCCAGATATGCATATGTCACGTAGATGTATCCTCCTTGGTTATGGAGATGGTGATTTTCAGTCTTACAGGTTATGGGATTTGGATGCCCAGCAAGTTATACGCAGCCATCATGCTATCTTTTATGAGACGCAGACATCTCTCAAGCCTCTTGATGCATGTTAAGTGCACTTTATGGTTGATGCTACAACTGTATGTCAATATTCCACTTCGTTGAGGCTGCATACTATCTTGAGACCCCGCTTGACATGTGTCTGAGATGTTGGCCCTTCTTCTATGATTGACCTTGGAGAGTCTATGTGCTCTCAGCTGTCTCCTATATGCCATGCTAATGCTATGTGCTACTCTGATGCTTATGTATTACAGCCTTGTACTCATGAGTTGTGCTTGCTTCATGAGAAGTATTCTTGGATTGCTCCGCTATATGGAGCTACGGGATCACTTATCTCCTAGATGTCATGGACTTGGGGATGCTTGACTCTTCTTTCATAGAGGTTCCTGCTTATTGCACAACTTGCTTTCTGATTGGGCATTGGGCAAGATGTCATGATTCCTCACCTTGTCACTTTTCCTTTTTTCTTTGTTTTTTCACTCCCTGGCCCATTGGCCTTTTAGTGAGAGGTTGTTGGGGCCTGTTGTAGGAACCAGAAGCATTGATGAGGTTATAGGATTCAACGAACCAAGGGAGGCGGCTCAGAAACTTCTTCTGCAAGAGTTTTGCTAGAGATTAGATTGTCTTAGACTGTAGGGTGTTACCACCTTTTCCACAGCTAGCTTCTTATCCAAGGGTGTGTGCCACCTTTTCTTGGAACGAGGCATGTTATAATAGGGAATTTATTCATTTTCTCCCATAACAATTTTATTTTTATTGTTTATTTTTTCCTTTTCTTTTCTTTTGCCCTACTCTCGAGGGTGTTTCCACCTTTTCTCAAAAAATAAGTCGGTATAATAGTGACCTAAGTCCTTTTCTCCCATGACCAACATATCGTTGTTATTATTATTATTTCCTATTGGAAGAAGAGAATGGCACAAATGCCATGTATCAAAACCATCCTCACCACCTCTGATATATCAGATGGAAAGGAATCCAAGGAGAAGGGGAAGGTGGCTGTAAGGGATTAATAGAACAAAGACACATAATCAAGATCAACAAGAGGGTTATCAGGAGCATTAGGTAAAGTTGTATAGACCATCGGGCAAGGAATGAGGAAGCTATTGATAGTGATTGTCAAGATCCCCAAGGAGGGTAATACGCCTTGAGGCGATAGCCATTAATCAGGAAGGGATCATCTGAAGCATCGATTGTCTAGAGCCATTAGGATTGATGGCAAGTACCTTATAGGGACCCATCCATCGTAGTTGAAGCTTGCATCTAGAAACTTACCAAATCGAGAATCATAGGCTAGGAATAAGTTGCCTTCCTTGAACTCCTTCTGCTTGATGAAGCTATCATGATAGGCCTTTCTACGAGCTTGCATGGCTTCCATGCACTGTAGGGCCATCCTGCGAGTCTTATCGAGACATTCCAAGTGCAAGAGATGATGTTGCAGGGATTCATCATCTCCCAAGCATTCTTTGATGGCCATGCACAGAGAGGGTAGCTCGAGTTCAATAGGAAAGATGGCTTCTGTTCCATACACTGGTTGGAAAGGGGTTTGTCATGTAGCAGCCTTATGAGAGGTTTTGCAAGCCCAGAGGGCCTCTGTAAGTCGATCGTCCCAATCACGATGATGTGCAGCAATCATCCTTGTCAGATCGAGTAGAGAATGTGATTGGTAACTTTGACTTGGCCGTTGGCTCTGGGATAATAGGGTGTGGACTTATGATGATGGATCTTGTACAGTTCCATCAATTCTTCCATGATCTTGTTGAGTGAGGAAGTGAGTGCCTCTATCACTTACAAGCTCTAGGGGACTGTCAAAACAGGTGATGATGTTCTCGTACATGAACAAGGCCATGCTGTTGCCATCATCCTACTTCAGATCTTTAGCTTCACATCACTTGCTTACGTAGTCTGTACAGACCAAGTTGTATTTATTTTGTCTCCTTCTGGTTGGTGGATCAATGGGATCAACGATGTCAATTTCCCACTTCTTGAATGGCTTTAGGGGAAGGATAGGTTGTAGGGGCATAGCGCTGGATTTGGTAGGCTTTCCCATTCCCTGATAGGTATCACAATGTTTGTAGTAGTCATAGGCATCCTTGTGGAGAGTTAGCCACCAATATCCTACAAGTAAGACCTTTCTGGCTATTGCTTCTCCTGCGAAGTGTCTTCCATAGGGCTCGTCACGGCATGCTTTCAATACGATTTCAATCTCATCTCTTGAAACACATCTTCGTAGAACCTCGTCTTTTCCTTTCTTGTATAGAGCACCTCCTAACAGGGTGTAGGGGGACCCATTCCAACACAAGCTTCTTCTTCTCACAGTTGAGATAACATGGGAATACTATCGAGTTGCCAGGAGGTTGGCTATGTCTGCGTACCATGGGGTAACAGTTTCAACTAGAAACAGGGAAGCATCGAGGAGGTTGGATCATCTTTCTCTTCTTCATCATCGTTGACAAATGATCAGCTAGGACATGAGAATGACTGGGTTTGGTAACCACTTCAAAGTCGAACTCCTGAAACATAAGAACCATCTCATCATTCTTCCCTCTACATTGGCCTTGTTCATCAAGAAGGTTAGGGATTCATGGTCCACGCAGTAGAATTTGAAGTGCGTCGACAACAGATAGTGTCAGAACTTCTCCAAGGCAAACACCATTGCTAGACTTTCAAGCTCTGCCAAGGTATAGTTCCTTTCTTGGTCGGTTACTTTTCGGCTTGCATAATAGATAGGTTGATCTAACTTCGAGGGGTCCTTTTGTCATAAGATTGCACCTAGGAATTCAATTGATGCATCAATGTGCACGTGGAACTCCTTCGCCCAATCATGAGATTGTAGGATTGGTGCTTCAATCAAACACTGCTTTAGGATGTTGAACACCTTGTCATAATCATTAGTCCATGTAAAATCTACATATTTTCTGAGGAGCTTATGAAAAGGGGCTACCTTTGTTGCAAAGTATGAAATGAATCTTCTGTAATAGCCCACATGGCTAAGAAATCCCCATAATTATTTAAGGTTGGTTTGGTCTGTCAAGGCGGCAATCTTCTCAATCTTAGTAGGATTTGTTGCTATCCCCTGTGCAGAGACAATGTGGCCCAAAAGAACTCCTAATGAGACACTAAAGAAACGTTTGTCGGGGTTGAGAGAAATCCCATACTCTTGACATCTATTAAAGCACTACTCTAGATGTCCCCAATGCTCAGAGATTAGGTTGTAGACACAAAAGTCATCGTGCTACACCTCAATGAAGTCATGCAGGTGGTTCTGGAATGCATGTTGGGGGTAAAGGCGCCTCTGCCTAGCTGCCCGTGTATTACTACACTAACAGTCACTGCCATTGCATACTGCAAGTGGTGGGTATCCATCACTGTCACTTTATTATTTATTCTTTTAGTGACAGTTTGAATAAAGGAAGGCCTGGTCACACATTGTGACTATTGGAGTTCCCATTTCTAGTCTCTCCCTTTCTTGCTCTTGCTCTCCCGCCATAGCTCTCGAGTCCAACCTTCGATCTGTCGCTCCCTTTCAACTAGTATCAGAGCTTTGCTTTCCAACTCTTGAGCTTGGTTCATGGCATTCTCAGAATCCCATCGACTTCCTATTTGCATTGGGTCTCCTTCCCGACAGCCATATCCGACTCCTTCGAGCTCCCGTCACTCCCCGACGTTTCGAGCGCCTTCCCAGCATTGTTGGCACCTTCAAGGCATTACATCAGAGGTATTTGATCACTTTCTTTAGGGTTTACTTCAATTCTCAGGTCTCATAGGCTGTAAACAAGATTGGGGTAGCCACCATTGAAGCTCCCTTTTCATATCTCACTTGCCTTTGAACAAGACTTGTTGGAGCTTGTTTGAGGCCTTCCTTGGCTTTAACCGGACCCCTCCAAAGCTTGGCCACCATTTTTTGCAGCCCCAGGACCAGCATTTACAGTTGGCGGAATCACATAGCCCTCCCATATGTGTCTTCAGCATTGACAGTCACAACAGCAGCTCTCCCCCTCCATTGGCACTTGGAAAGGCTCCATTTTGGGCATATGAACATGCTTTGATGCTTGGTTTTGATGGTTGATGTGTTGGCATATCATTTGGACTGATTTAACACTATTTTGGGACTGTCATAACAGTCCACAGGTAGTTTATGATAGTGTTACACTGACATTTGATGCTACAACTTGTTTGGCATTGTCATTTGATGCCCGGTTGGTCCCATTTGATGCCTAGATGTTAGGGGAATGTATGCCTATTGTTTGGCAACCATTTGGAGCTGATTTTGGTGCTGAAATTCTCAGTTTTCAACAATAAATCACTAATGTACACAATTGGGATGAAGTCATTTCACTCATGTATACTTATGCCTATGCTTTTCGGGTTATGTTTCGGGCATATATGGTGATGTATTGACACTTGGGGCTCGAGATAGAGCTTGGTTTTGATTCAGGATCATTGGTTGAGCTTGAGCTCGCTTTGCAAAGCAATTGGATGCTCTGTCTTGGATGTACTTATGGCATGTATGTTGCTTATGTCTGACCGGTCTTGACATGCTTAGCCTATGCCATTACTACATGCTAGTTACATTGTTTGGAGGCTATTGCTACTGGAGCTCGGTCTTGGCTTGACCTTGGATTCTTAGAGATTACTTGAGCTATTTATTGGCTTGCCAGAGTTGTATCTTGGGATGTACTTGATGTCTTACATGCTTATAGATGCTACATACGGATGCTCTACCGCCTACATGTTCGAGATGTACTATTAATGTATTGTCTTGGACTTATGTCATTGGCACTGTGTCTTGCCTTGACTTGAGCTCTTGAGCTCGTACATATGGATTTTGTACCAGTGGGAGCATTCTTGAATGCTTATCAGACATTGAGCAGGTGGTACTTTTATGCATTGAGCTGTTATATGCTATTGAGTAGTTACAAACACTTGAAACTTTGGGACTTCTTACCTTTTGGGATGATACATCATATGTCTTGGTTCATTGTATGCTTATGAGCTAAGTCTCAGTTTTGGATCCGTACCTTTGTGAACTGACACCTACTTGTGTCAAGTTTTGGTAGTGGCAGGAACACTTTGCCCCGTTGCCTGGGGGGTGTGCCTACTCACTGGCAGATATTTGTATGACATACTTGGGTGTTGGATTCATGCTTATCGACCGTCATATGCTTATGCTATGCCCGCATGATGCCGGCTTTGGTCTTGGCAGTATCTGATTGCCTTGGGATCCGATTTTGACACTGTTAGCTCTCTTTTACTGAAATTTAAAATTTATTACATCAAGCATATATGTATGGACTGACATGGATTTTTCATGCTGAAACACTCTGAAATGATGTACTTTCTCTAGTACTTGGTGGGCAGTAGCTTTGGTTCCACTCTCTTCTCCATTTTTCCTCGATTTTGGTGATTTTTTTGTCATTTTCTGCAGTAAACAGCAAGCAGTTTTGAACTGTCTACAGTCTTCCTGTTTGCATTATGGCGAGTTCGTCCACTGATCATGCTATTTTCAACATCACTAAGCTTGATGGTACGAATTACTCTTATTGGAAGAGCCAGATTTGGCAGATGTTGGTGCAGAAATCGCAGATCAAACCTTTATGGTTAAGCGGGCATCCGCCTGCAACTATGCCAGATGAGGAATGGCTTGAGCTTGATGAGTTATGCAAGTCCACTATTATATTGTCTCTCATAGAATAGGTTCATTATAATGTCTTTGAGGAAGAACAAAGTGCATGGCAATTGTGAAAAAAGATAAAAAAATCTCTATGACAAGAAAAGTCCAGCGAGTGAGATGTATTGGCTGAAGCAGCTTATGGATCTGCACATGAAGGAGAATGTGACTATGTCTACTCACTTAAGCCACTTCCATGCTATACTCAAGAACTTGACTTCGCAGGACATCACTTTTGCAGAGGATGTCACTCCTCTTTTCTTGCTTGGTACTCTTAATGAGTCATGGGATGTATTCTGCACTGCATTATGTGCCTCTACTGCTACCTTAAAATTATCTGATGTTGAGAGTGCTCTTCTGCAAGAAGAGGTTAACCGTAAGAATTTGGATGCCTCTCGTGTGTCTCATGCTATGACAGTTAGAGGCAGGAATGATGGATATGGAAAGCATGGCAGTGGTAGTGGCCATGGATGGGATTCTCAGAAATTTCGGTCCAAGTCTCGTGGGAAGTCATGTAGCAAATCTCGTGGTAGGAACTTGTCACCATTGTGGGAAAAAGGGCCATATTAGGCCACAATGCCATGAATCGCGCAATGAAAGGCGCAAAGATAAGGGGAAAGACAAAGTGCAGGATAAGTCTTCTGATCGTAGCATAGTACCTGCAAAGTCCAGTGTTAAAATTGAAGAGATCAATGTTATGCAGCCTGAGAATGTTGATGATGATGATTATATCCTAATAGCTTCTTCTAGTGCTTCGCAGATGACAGAGATACACTCTATGTATGCATAGTGTTGTCCCTTGGACTGAGGTGCGCCCTTTCATGTGACACCTTGCCAAGAGTGGTTTCATTCATATCGTACTGTTTCGGGTTCTGTGCGCTTGGGTGATGACAGCTCTCTTGATACTGTGGGCACTGGTGATGTTAGGCTGCAGATTCCTTCTAGCAGCAGTTTTGTTATGTAGGACGTATGTCATGTACCTGCTTTGACACGCAGTCTCATGTCAGATGGACAACTTGATGATGCAGGATATCATGTATGTTTTGGAGACTCTGCATGGAAGATCACTCGTGGCAGATTTGTGATTGTGAGAGGTGCCAAGGCTGGCAGTCTCTACCCCTTGATTGTATCAGCTTTTTCCCTTGATTATGTTTTGTCTATGGGTTCTATCCCACATGTATCTCTTTGGCATGCCTGTTTGGGCCATATGTCTTTGAAGGGAATGAAAATGCTTTCTGGTTTGCAGTACTTTTACTGCCCCTTGATTATGCATGTTTTGATTCATGTGAGCATTGTCTTTATGGCAGACAGACTAGGTCTACACATAAGAAGTCTGGTAGGCCACGCATGAGTGAGCCCTTCGCATTAGTACATTCGGATGTTTGTGGGCCCATGCCTTGTCAGTCTATGGGTGGTGCAAAGTATTTTGTTACGTTCATAGATGATTTTTCACAGAAAGTTTGGGCTTATTCCATTAAGCTGAAATCCGCCGATGTCTTGGTTGTGTTTTAGAGATGGCTTGCATTGGTTGAGAACTAGTCTAGGTATAGGCTAAAATGCCTAAGGACAGATAATGGGGGTGAGTATGTCTCACGTGCTTTTGAGCAGTTATGTGATGAGAGGGGTATTAAGCATCAGTTGATCACCCCCTACACCCCCCTAGAATAGTTTGGCTGAGCGGATGAATAGAACCTTCTAGGAGCGTGTACGCAGTATGCTTAGCCATGCAGGCCTACCAAAGAGCTTTTGGGCTGAGGCAGTTAGTACAGCTGTGCATGTCATAAACAGATCACCCTCTAGTGCTTTGGATTTCCAGGTTGCAAAGGAGGTATGGACTGGAAAACCTCCCTCTTATGCGCATCTCCATGTCTTTGGATGTGAGGCATTTTTCCATGTGCCCACGGACAAGAGAAGTACGCTGGATCCCAAGAGTGTCAAATGCATTTTCATTGGTCATGGGGATGCAAGTGAGATGGGTTACCGTCTTTGGGATCCGCATGCATGGAAAGTCATCCGCAGTCATGATGTAGTCTTCCATGAAGACAAAATGCATAGGCAACCTGAGAGAGTTGTTGAGATCCGCAGGGTCATATTTCAGTAGGAGCCGAGAGCTCCCGCACAGCCAATTGGACAGCCTACAGCTGTAGCAGATGCTCATGGTCAGGGTGTTGGACAGGTAGTTGGGCAGGTAGCAGATCTTGTTGTGAGATGGTCTACTAGAGACAGACGTCCACCTGATAGATTTCAGCCCTTGATGCATTATGTCTTGGTTACAGATGCAGGAGAGCCTTTCACCTATGATGAGGCTATGCGTAGGGGTGACAGTCACTCCTAGGAGAGGGCTATGCAATCTGAGATAGACTCCCTGCATAAGAATGACACTTAGGATTTGGTTTCCTTGCCTACGGGCAAGAAGGCTCTGCCATGCAAGTGAGCATCCACGAACAAATTCCAACTCTTTTCTTTCTTGTTTTTATGAACCTCCATTGACCACAACTCTTGAAGCTTCTTCATGATCTCCCACTTGATGATGTCTCAAAAGCTATCAATGAATGCTGAATCTCCCATGGATAATCATTCTCTCTATTTTTGCACTTCAGTTTGTTCCCAAACAGTTTGCTACCAAGATGCATGTCTATGTTGCTTCAACATGGAGAGGAAATAGTCCACCATATAGAGCTTGCATCATGATGGTAATATGTTTGTGCCATTGTGGGATGAACTTCTTGTGGGAAGTGGTTTTGGCAACGAGAATATCCAATTCGTTAGTGGTCGAAGGAACTTTGCAAACTCCCATTGAATTCTTCTCCTCTTGGCAATGCCATTTCCTTCATTTTCATCTTGTTCTAATGCTTGTTTATGGTAGTTTTCCCTGGCTATGCACAAAAAACATGGAGCCCTAAAAGGAACACCAGGGAAATAGGGTTTCTATTATAAGAAAGTCTATCTTGTATCATCAACAACCATCTCTTTCATATTTTATATGTCCACAACAAAGAAAACAACACCAGGGAACAAGAAATCTTCACATAACATTATAGAAATAATTCTCCCACCACTTTAACTTTAACAAAATCCATCATTCTCTTCATATTCTTCATAGAATTCATTGATAGATATTGAAAACACAAAAGAATATTCCACTTTGAACGGAAAGATATCACATATGATTCATCTTCAAAGTTTCCATAGTTTTCTCTCATAATCTCTCATAGGTAGATAATTATTTACATAGAATTGGCTATCTTTGTCTCTCTCTCTCTCTCTCTCTATCAATAGTACATCATCTCCTCACTAAAATACTCAATAATCACTCATAATAAACCTTCTTTGGCCGTGGATCTCCCAAGAGGTGTGTCTGATATGAAAGGTCACCATAGCCACTACAATGACTCTTTGCAGCTCATCACTGTCACTTTACTCCAGTCTTCTCTTGAGTCTTCACTGTCACTTTACTCCAGTCTTCTCTTGAGTCTTCAGCAACTAATTCTTCCACTTCCTTGAGCTCTTTTGAACTTGCATTCACCTCTTTCCAAGGCTAGAAAACTTTCCCAAAATACACCCTCATCCAACAGAACACGTACAGAGGCATACAGAACATAACATAACAGAACAAGAATAGAGGCTCTACAGAGGGTTACAAAAGGTCAACATAAAGCATCAGGACCACATAAATCATAGTAAAATCATTCCAACATATCAAAAGCCATTCAATGGGCTTTCAAACAACCTCAAATTTTATTAATCATTAATCTATGCTTCATATAGAAGAAAAACATAACAAAACAGAAGCTAAACAGAACCTCAACAGAACCTATTAGAACATCACAAAGCCTCATATCTCTACTATAAAACATTATGAGCTTTCAAAACATAACCAACATCATCCAAAACACTCTCAAACACTTCCAAAACAACTAAAAATAATTCAACATCCATAAAAAATCAATCATTTAGGCCTCAAATATAACAAAATCAACCAAAAAAACAAGTAATTTCAGCATTCAACAGATACAATAAACAATATATGATTTTCAATAAATCAGGCTATAGGAGTCCTCACCTAGTAGGAGTTCCTAGTTTAGTTATCCTAGGTTAGGTAGGTAGGTCAAACCACCACTTAAGATTAGGTCTTTGATAGTTCTTTAGTCAGACTATGTTGGAACAGTTAGTTAGATACTAGTTTTTGACTTCTTTATTAAACTATGCTTAATCTATCCCTTGTGAACTTCAAGCCTTGATTTTGTCAGGGGATATTGTGAAGACTGTGTTATGATCTATTGTGTATTTTTATTTGAAGCAACTTGATACTTTTTATGGTTTATATTCGTGTAGATCTATTCATGGGTTTGATAGGCCTAAGTTGCCCTATCCTGTGGTTGCCAATGAGAGCTGAATTTTAGAGTCGAATTTAAAGCGCAAAAGTGGCTTGGGATCTATAAAATAGGTGTTTTTGGCGAAAAATGGAACAATCATGGATCAAGGAGCTAGAGCTTTCTTAGATGCATTTTGACACCAGGAATCCAAGGCAGGTTTTAATTTTTTGATCAGATCCCCCATTTAGTGGCCGCAAGGTTTGCCATTATAAAGTAGCTAGTGGATCGGGAAGCCGGAAAGCAAGTGACGAAGGCTAGGGTAATAGATTTCGATGCCAGGAAGCCGTTCGTTTAGTCAAATTGTGTGTCTAAGGGCTCATTTGCCCCTCCATTTGACCCAAAACCACTTGGAAATAGTGTGAATAAAAGAAAGTGAACCAGTTATTTTAAAGATTAAATAGTAATGATGCTTAACAGAAGCATAATCACCAAAAACTCAACGAATAGGGGGGGCTCCATTGTTTTCGACGATCCCTCAATCCATTAAAATTTTGCATTTTGTGACTGTTGGAATTAGGCTTCATCCTCCTAGAACTAAGATGAAGATTTTCCACGCTTTGATTTGCTCCAGATAGCAAGCAATTTGACATAGTGAATGAAAAGATAGAAATTCAATCTTTCTCTCTCGTCTTTCTCTCTTGCCATAAACACTATTCATATGGGTTGAGAGAATGAGGGAAAATGGGTGCTGGTTCCTAATGAGATGCGAGGGATGGAATAAGAAAACACAAAGGAGCATCAACAGCTATAAAAGAGCATTAATGGCTTCTCATTTTTTAAGTACGATGCGTGCGTATGCCGATTCTAACGTAAGTGGTCTTTTATTGAATTTTATGATGAATCTTTCATTCTTATCATGAAAAATGATTGAGTATGCTTGAACATGTTTGAAATTATAGAACAATTAGTAATTTTCAGCAATTCACATAATGTAAATCAAAACCGTAGAACTCACATGCAAAATTTAGTAGAAAAATGATAATTTCATGATTTTTATGATTCAAATGGTGTTCCTATGGAGTGATATTGATTGTAATGGTGAATCACAATCCACATAAGTTTCATAAATTTGAAAATAAAAAACTAATAATTAATATTAAAATAAATGATAAAAATCATTAAAAATGAGTTTTGATGAAAATATTTAGTTTTCATGCGTAAAAAATTATAATAAATTAGTTATATGTGTGTGTGTGAAGGTAGGGCATGGGGATTTTCCTTAGTCTACCTCTATCTTTATGTTGAAAGTGTTGTTTATCACTTTTTCACATGAAGAAATGACATGAAATACCCTTTTAAACTAGTGCACGATTGCAAAACCTAAACGGTAGGGTGAAACGGGTTGTGGAGAGTTTAGTATCAATTAAAATTTGATTTCCATGCATATCATGATATATAGGACTTTCTTCATTTAAGTTTAAAGGGACAATAGCACACAGATTAGTCCAGTGTTGTTTCTAAGCAATGAAGCAATACATTAGAAAGGAAACCATTGAAAAAGGTTTTTTCGCACAATATGTTGGTTGATTTGTGGTTCATTCGTTTGAGTACTATATGGCATTACACATTGCATTTGCATTATTACATATGGTATCAAGAAAGAGGAAGTCTCTTGGATGCATTGCAATTGGTTGCCAAAACTATATTTTGGGGACTGATTATATGAGGAACAAAAATACCTCTTAGAATGTGCAGCTTGGAAAAAAAGTAGAAATTGTTATGATTGTGTTTCATGTTTGAGACAACGCATCTTGGGGCTAATCCTTGGGATGTAGGAGAGCCGTTAGAGCCATAATGATCAACTAGGGTGTAATATTCTCGCCACAACACTTCAGTTTTAAAAATTACTCATCGAGCTATCACATAAGTGATCGCATGTAATTTTCTTGATATCAAGTTTAGCATTAAATCAATTCCGCAATCCAACATGAGAAGATGTCTCAATGTTCTCAGTCAACAAAAAGTAAAGACACCTCGTAAATAATATTACAATGGCTTGATCATATAATGTTTTCCACATTATATTTGATTTGGCATTCTCAATTCCATTTAATGCATCAAGAATTGCATTGATTTTGTAACCACAAGACAATTTGCAAAAGCTTAAATCGGTAGATGAAGAATGCACAAGAACGAGCATGATATTAAGTAAGTTAAGTATCAAAGAGTATGACATGACTTTATATATTAGATAAGTCATGAATCAACTAGGCCAAAAACTACCAGATGAAGTCATTTTGAAGAAAAAAAGATATTTTTGAAAAAATAGGCCAAAATACATGACGTTTTTTATGCCTAGAGGGAGAGAAAGCATTAAAAGATCATCCCCATGCCACCATCCAATAGGTAGGCAATCAAAATGTATATTTAACAAAGCTCAATTGCTCTTGACAAGTAGCCAAAAGAATCAGTTGACTGCATGCTCCCCCTCATGCCTATAAATACATCCCCTCTCCTTCACAAAAAAAGTAAGAAGGAAGACCTCTTGATGATGGAAAATTTTCTCTACTTCTCTTATCCATTGAAGCTTAAGTCTTGAAAGAACAAAATATCCCCATTCTACCTCATTTTCATTTTCTCTACCCCCTGTTATGCCTTCGTCCCATACGACCATATCACTAAGTGAAACATTGGCAATAGTTTTCTGGACAACCATCAACTCTCCCTGAACTACCACGTCAATTTCGCCTATCATCCATGGCTCCGCGAGGTCGCAGAAATTCAAAAAACACATTTGAAGGAAGAGAAGCAAGAAATGCAACCGATGGAGAAAATAATGCGGTCAGAATTGGCAAGACCCCCATTACAACAAACTTGAGAGAGGTAACATCTTGTCAGTTTGGAAAAATTAAATGTTTTATAAGCTTATTGCTTTATTTCACTTTAAACTATTATAAATGCATTCTAATGAAAATGCATATGAACTGTCACTTAGGAAAATAACCTAAGTAATATATTAATTAACTATTCAGTGAAAAGATATGCCTGTCATTTAGAAAATATCTTAATTATGGTTTATTTTATGATATTTATTGTTATTTCATTAATGACGCATATGATTATAAGAATAGAAAAATGGTAGACATTGTTAAAGAATGGAATATTTTATACTTTTTTCCTGAAAGTGACTATATCCATTTTATTTTTCTAATGATAAAAAATGCATATAAATTTTATAATAATTTATAAAAATAATTTAGATAATATCATGAAATAATCAATGCATTAAATCAACATAAAATTGTATAGAAAAATATATACTAGACGGGCATAAATTATGTGCATGAAAATATAATTGGATGCTTAAAAGATGAAGTAAAAATTACACTTATTATTTTTGCATTTCTTGGAATAAATTTTGAGAAAAATAATAAGCATTGCACTTAGGGCATAGCTAAAAGAAAATTGATCTTTCTAGATAACATTGAAAGTTTGGAAAATGGTTAGACATCGTCGATTAAACCATAGAATATGAGTAAAATCAAATAAAATAAAATATCTTACTAAAAACACACACAATGTTAATATTAATGATTATATTAGCGAGAGTGTCAATATCATGAGTTGAACCACATATGAATCACTGAGAAAACCTAACCTAAAATATCAAGAATGTTGAAGCGAAAACAACTATGAAATACTTGACAACCCTAAAACTATCAGTATGAGGAAATTAAATAAATATTGGAAGTCTATAGGACCTGTTGGACATTGATAATAATTTATCGATACAAATCCTAAACTCCAAATAGACTTGGAAAAGCATTTGAAATTCTACTAAGTGTGGGTTAGGGCAGTGCAACACATGAATTGCCTGCCCTAGGCATAAATGCCCATATTATCTTTTAGGGTGTAAATAATTTTTTTTTCATAGGGATAAAAAAGACTTCTCATAATTAATCATATTCACAAAATAACTTGCGGATCTCGAAAAAGAGTTGCAAGTAGGAAGCAAAACCCTAAGAATAATGTGGAACCTTAAAAGAGATACCCTAGATTTGGGTGGGACTGCTTCCTATGCTAAAGACACTTGCTACTATTTCTTTTTTATTTGTGCACACATTGATGGTTGCACAAGAAGATTGATTGTGCTTGCAGGAGTTAGATTTGATTGTAAATATATAATCGGAATAATAAGAGGAAAGATCACGCTATGCCTTTGTAAGAAATGGAAAATAGGGTACATAGGGTAGGTATAAAAGGTGAAGATAGTAATCATTCTGTAACCAGTTTTGACATAATAATACATCCTTTTCCTTCATCTCTCTCTATCTTCTCTTGTCCTTTCATGGCTTTTAGCCATCTCTCTTCTTTTTTTCAATCTTTCTCTCTCCTCATCACTCTATTTCTCTCTCTTCTACACTCTTTCTTCTATCTCTTTTGCAGTCTTCTCTCTCCTCTTTCTCTCTCTCTAGTTCACTTCTTGATAAGTGGTATTAGAGCATTGGTCTTTGATCCATTTTTCCTTCTATTTTAGTCTAATTTTTCTTCATAAAAACCAAGTTCAGATAAGTACTACAGGTATGTGACAAAGCAGACTAGCAGAGGTTTGCAAACTATCTACAGTTAGCAGGAGACTATATCTGAGATTTTCAAGATCAAATATGGCGGTGGAAGGCTAAAATAGTAAGTCGCTATCAAATTTTCATGCAACCTGGGGATAACTAGGTTAAATGGGAGTTAAGCAGTCTTAGTTGGAAGATAAATTGTGGTTATTTTTCAAGAGAGGCTTCTCTTTCCTCTTTCTTTAAGCTTTGGTCAAGCTTCTATGGAGTTCCCAGCCAAGATCTCTTCCGACCACACAAATCTGTGCTCATAGACTTCATCCAAGCTGAGAATCAGTTGCTTCAGCTCTCCAGCTTCAAGTCAATAATCATTGTGAAGGATCATTGTTGCCCATACAGGTCAAAACAATCCCAAAAATTGCGGCGCATGAATTAATTTCTTGGCACCCTCCAAAGTGCCCTCGGTTCTATTTGTGAGTATTCAAGGTTCAACAAGGTCAGAGTTGGATCTATAGACCTCTTACAGACTCATTCAAAACAGGATAGGCTGTAGACAGTTTCAGTCAACCAACTTTGGGCTATCATATATTTTTTGGACCTGCTTTAAAATTTACTATTAAGTGCTCTATTCAAAGAGGAAAGTGTTAGCTTCAATTTGAATCAAAAAGTTTGCCGATTAGAGCTTTCAGTCAAAAGTTATGGCTGATTTAGTACCTGTAGGTACTATAGGACTGCACTTTCCACAGACAGGGAAACATAGTTTATGGGTCTAATTAGAAATGTTGGTTCTAATAGGTTGGATATTCCTTTGGTAGAAATTATGGGTACCTTGGCACATGATTTTATGGTTTATGATGACTCTCAAATGGCATCAAAAGTAATAGATGTGAGTTTGGTTGAGCAAGTACTTATTCATCAGTTGCAACCACATACCTCTCAGTTGGTTCAGCAAAGTGTAATGTAGGCTCTTATCAATCTCTGTGATAACAGTATCTTACAAGGATGTATATGTAATGTTGAAGCTAAATGCATGTTGTTGGGATTACTAACCATGGAGAAATTGGAGCCTCTCAAGCTGATTTGTGGGCATCAATGAAGTATTTTTGCAGCAGTGGTACTACTCTTTTGCAATCTTTTCAAGGCAAGGATGCATTACATTGGTTGATATCATTACTTAATAAAAAATATCATCAATAGTTAGAATATGAATTGGTATTGCTTTCTACTATCTTTGCTGAGATTGATGCTAATCAGTGGGCTACGATGGTTCATACACCTCCATTGCTTGGTAGTAGGAGATTAGAGAATTCATTGGAAGGACAGCTAGCATGGGGAATCTTGGATGTTGGTATGGATTCATTGGTCAAACTTCTTGGAAAATGTTCTACCAAGATAGAGGAATATTTTTCTTTCATCTTGATTCGTATCTATATTTACCATGAGGAAATTTTCTATTGTGTAAAGATGACTATTAATATTTTGTTGAACATGCTTCATGGAAAAAGAAAATGCTTGCACCAATTGCTACTTGGTGCAATGACTTCAAGGATAGTTCTCTGCCTACTCTACAAGATGTGATTATTCCTTTAGAATACTTTGATGCTCCTCTTATGTCTAAATTTGTAGAAGTAAATCATGGACAACAAGTATACTTTGTACAAAGCCAGGATGAAGAGGACTATTCCATAGATCTTGGACATCAAATCAATGGGAATCAACCAACTATAGTGTTGAATTATTTGTCTCTTCAAGGTAATGATGATGCTAAAGTGGAAAATGGGTTCTATGATGGGAAAGAGGAAGAGCATGAAGAGGCTAATGACCAAGATGAAGATCAACCATATGAAGAAGACCAAGCTGATCAGCAAGTTGATGCTATAGCAGATGCCAATGTATATGAAGATCACTTGGTAAGTGATAAGCCTTTTGGACCATTTGAGGAGGACTATGCAAATGATGAAAATGAAGACTCTAAAGTTCTTGATCATGCTTATGATGGATTAGTTGAGGATATGCATCAGTTCACACTCAATCAAGAATTACATCAACTAGAAGAGGAGTTGGATGTATATGATCATGTTTATGACAACTTGGATAATGATTTTGATGATTGGTATGCTCATAATGAGGATGTACATGAGATTCATGATGCTTATAATATGATGGATGATGGATATGCTTATGGTGATGATTATGGGGATCTTTCTTCCTACCCATTTGACCTGGGTGGTCAAGATTATGAGTTTGATGACAAATCTTCTTCTCTTGATCATTATTATGATGGTATACCTTTTGATCCAAGGG
This sequence comes from Lygodium microphyllum, assembly GCF_053477565.2. Classification (NCBI taxonomy): domain Eukaryota; kingdom Viridiplantae; phylum Streptophyta; class Polypodiopsida; order Schizaeales; family Lygodiaceae; genus Lygodium; species Lygodium microphyllum. The sequence goes on along the minus strand of NC_141150.1, from coordinate 114,183,080 downwards.
TTTTTGGGCAGGATCTTACACCTTCATTAGGCAATATCCATATTGGGGTTCAAAATCTTTATCTTTCAGAGGTTTATTTGGCTAAAAACTAGTCATTTTATCTCTTGTTCTACTATAGACAGTTTATGGACAACTTACTATTTTGGCTTGGTTTCAATTTTGATTTGATTATAGAGGAGCATTACCTATATGGGCTGAAAGTATATTCAATGAGCTTTCTTTTGACTCATAGCACACTTGATTTGGATTTGCCCATAAAAAAATATCTCAATTTTACTATAGTAGGGTCTGTAGTAGATAGCAAGCTGCCTATTGTTTGCAAGTATCTTTTCTTGGAGTTATGGTGGTTTAGTTTTCAATTTTATCATTTCAAATGGATGTCCATATGGCCTATTCACTTTTCCACTTCCGATTCCATCCATTACTTAGTACATATTAGTGCTTTTTGTATTTTTGTAGCTACTTGTACTAGAGTAGTACTCTGATTTCCTTTACATTCAGCCATTGTAAATTGTCCATCAATATTTTTGAGGACACACATGGCCTAGAATCGCTTCAATATTTTTGGGAACATACACATATGTCCTACATGCAGTGAATGAAATCTACTTAGCATGCTATTGAACATGGTTGTTATGACATATGTCTAGAGATGTTTGCCATGTTTTTGAGTTGATAAATAATTGATTTTTGCAATCAACTTAATGTCATAAATCTAAAGGCTGAAACTATCATGTGTAAAGTGTATTTGGTTTGCACGGAGTCAGGTATTGTCTATTTCAGATTGCATTGAATACATAGAGTTGCAAAGATGGCAAATGCAGAGAGAACTGATAACATAACTCAAATAGTGGGTGAAATTAGACAACAACAACTATGCTATCTGGAAGTTCAGGATGGAGAATTTCCTCATTGGCAAGGGCTACTAGGATTTGGTCACAAGTGTGGAAGTTGATGAACCTAAGCTTCCTGAAAAGGCTCAACCAACTATTGATTAGCTTAGGGCTCATTGTGCATGGACTAAAAGATCCTAAAGAGTGTTACATTGGCTATCTTTATGTATCTCTAATGTAATGGTCATGCAAAATAATGAATTGCAAACCACCTAAGGATGCTTGGATTATTTTGATGAGATACTATGGCACGACTACCAATGCACACAAAATTTAGTTAAAGAAAAAGTTTAATGCAATGGACAAGAAAGGACAGTCCATTGAAGATTATGTGACCAAGATAAAGACTATTGCAAATCAGTTAACTCTTATAGGAGCTCAGGTAGATAATGATGATGTGATGGTTGTGAGCTTGAATGGTCTAGGGCCAGAATATAAGTCCTTTGATATGTCAATTTTTGGTCAGGGCTGTAATGCCTAACTTTAATGAACTTGTATCCTTGCTTATCCATGAAGAAGTGAAATTGGGTTTGGCCACAAGCTCGAGTAGCTCTAAAAACAAAGATGTAGCTCTGTACTCTAATCAAAGAGGCTGTGGTCATCATGGCAGAGGTTCTAGTCGTGGTAGGGGAACCCTGTAGCATGCATCTCAACATGGGTAGAGTTAGCAGGGATTTGCTGGTAGAGGTGGTGGATACTCCAATGTGAGGGGGAGATCTCAGTTTAGGGGTAGAGAATCCTGGCACACTCAATCTCCTCATGAAAATTCAAACAAGGATAAAGATTGCCATTACTGTGACAAGCATGGCCACATTGCAAAAGAGTATTGGAAGAAGCAAGCTAATTAGAAGGATAGACAGTAATGACACTATGCATCTTCTAGTCATGCAAAGCCTGAGACTGGTGAGAGACTCTCTGCTATGACTCATGTATGCAACAAGGGCAAGCAACCAGAAAATTCTATTGATGTATGGTATATAGATTATGGTGCCTCAAACCACATGACACCACATGGTGAGTGGTTTGATGAGCTGAAAACAAGTGTTAATGGCTATCTATATACTAGAGATGATTCTTATCATGACATAGCACACAAAAGGATTGTTCCTATGGTTGCCTAATGGCAGAAAAAAGCATTTGTATGATGTATTGCATGTTCCATCAATCACCAAGAATCTATTATCTGTAGGTTAGATGGTTGAGCAGAACCTGCAGGTACGATTTAATAGAGATGGTTGCTTCATAGCAGAGTATGGTAAAGGATGTAGATTGGTTGCTAAGAGACATGGCAAGATGCTAACAGTGGATGTAAACATACTTGAATTGAATGTTGTTATATTTGCTCATGATGGTGCAAGTATTCGAGACATTGATATTGGGAATAAGCAGATTAGACATATGTCCAAAAGTTGAAAAATATGCAGTATAAGGAGGTTGTTATAGGGCTACCAAGGTTTAAGTATGTTGATTTGGGATATGCATCCTCAACATGTCAATTTGGAAAGCAAGCCAAGTTTCCATTTTCCAATAATACATGGAATAGCAGCAAGCCTTTATAGCTTGTGCACTTAAATGTGTGGGGACCTACACATAATGCATCACTTGGTGGATCTTGATACTATGTGACCTTTGTGGATGACTATAGTAGATACACATGGATATACATCTTAAAGCATAAAGATGAGGTGTTGGACAACTTTACGGATTTTAAATCTTGTGCTAAAAAAGAGTTTAACTGTTATGTCTCATGCTTATGGTATGATGGTGGTGGAGAGTATGTCACAAAGGAGATTGACAAATACTTAGCAAAGCATGGGATCATGAGGCTATTGACTTGTAGCTATACTCCATAGCAAAATGGCGTTGTTGAAAGAAAAAGCAAGGTAATTTGGAGGCAGCCAAGGCCATGTTAAATGAGAAGGATGCCTTTGCATTATTAGGCTGAAGCAACACTTACAATTGTTTATGTGATGAATAGAATACTTACTGTAGGAATATATGAAAAGACACCTTATGAGTAGCTATATGGCTACAAGCTTGATATCTGACATTTAAAATTATTTGGTAGTATTGCATATGTCCATGTTCTTGATGACAAATGGAAGAAACTCGACCGTAAAGCAATGAAGTGTGTTTTCATTGGACACTCATAGGAAAGGAAGGCAAATAAGTGCATTGTTCCGACTACACAAGAGATATTGCTCAATCGTGATGTTGTATTTGATGAGTTGGCATTTTGGTATGGTGCTAAGCACACTGTAGTATATGATGACAATTCACAGGGCACATATACCAAAAATGGACACCAAGGCACTATTTCTATCAGTGGACCTGCTCAAGATGCATCTGGTAGTGTAAGTCCTTGGACAAGAAGGCTCCACAACCATGGGTCTCCATGTGCTGACATGGATATGTCAGTGAGGGGGAGAAATATAGGAAAAGAGAAGGGTTCTTATGATGTTGCAGCTCCATTGACTTTAGGATATGACTCTAGTGAGAGTTTGGATAGTGAGTTTGGCATTTTTGCAATGGTTATACCTAGAGTTAAGCAAAGATATATATTGCCTCATGAGAGACCAACATCTATTTCACCTTAGTTTGCGGAGATTGCAGAGAGAAAGGAAGCCTATGGATAGGCTTACCTACTATGGATACTCAGTGAGACATTATGCATACATGACACAAGTGCAGCAATAAGGATGAGAATTGTGCAAGGCTATGGATGATGAATATGAGGCTTTGTTGAAAAATAGAACATGGGATTTGGTTGAGTTACTTGAGGGTAAAATGCCTATTGGATGCAAGTGAGTCTATAAAGTAAAATGTAAGTCTGATGGCTCACTAGAGAGGTAAGCTAGATTGGTAATGAAAGGATATGCCTAGCAGTATGGGCAGGATTATGAGAAAATCTTAAGTGTGGTTGCTAAGATGGCAACTATATGGATTGTTATTGCATTGGTTGCATCCAAAGGCTAGAATCTTTATCAAATGGACATTAAAAATGCTTTCTTAACTGGTGATTTGGTAGAACAAGTTTATATGGATTAGATAGAGGACTATATGCATCTTGACTATCTATCATATGTATGTAGATTGAAGAAAGCATTGTATGGCTTAAAGTAAGCCCCACATGCATGGAATGCTAGGATTACTTCCTGCTTGTTGCAGGCACTTGGATTTCAGCTAGGTAAAGCAGATCACAACATATTTACAAGGAAAATAAAGACAATATATGTGATTTTGGTACTCTATGTAGATTATTTAGTCACAGGTGATGACATACAGGGCATTGATTAAATAAAAGCTATGTTGCAAAAACAATTTTAGATTACAAACTTGGGAGAGTTGAAATATTTCTTAGGGATTGAAGTTATGCATACATCTCATGGGATATGGATGATACAAAAACAATATGCATAGTATATGTTGGAGAAGTATGGCATGCTGGAATGCAAACCCATGGACACACCACTGGAATAGAATGTAAAGATGGCTGTTGATACAAGGAATGTGATAGAGAATGTGACTATGTATAGATAGATGGTTGGAAGTCTGATCTATCTCACTATCACTAGACTAGACTTGAGTTATGCAATTGGTTTGATCAGCCAGTTTATGCAACATCCAAGAAAACCTCACCTAGATGTTGTAAGGAGGATTTTGAGATATGTGAAGGGTACATTGTCTTATGGGTTGTTCTATGAGCATGGTAAGCATGTTGAGCTTATAGGTTATAGTGATGTGGATTGGGCTGGTTATATGTATAATAGAAGATCAACCAATGGGTATGCATTTGGTCTTAGAAGTAGCGTGGTCAGTTGGAGTAGTAAAAAACAACCTACTCTGGCTCTCTCAAGTACAAAAGTGGAATACAGGGTGCATCATTGGCTACATGTGATATTTCTTGGTTGGTTAAGTTGATGGATGACTTGGGGATTCATTGGATAAACCACTCAAGTTGTATTATGATAACATGAGCAATATGCTTCTGGCAAGGAATCCAATTTATCACGTGAGGTCAAAGCACATAGATGTACATTACCATTCATCAAGGAAATGGTGCTTGGAGGTAGGATAGACCTCATACATGTGAATATTGAAGACCAAGTGGCAAACATCTTTACCAAATCACTTGGTAGAGATATGTTCACTCATTTTAGATCGTTGCTTTGGGATACATGAAGTGGCTTGAGCTTGAGGGGGACTGTTGAGATATACAAGCTCAATCAATACTTCTACTAACTCTATCTAGCAATAGATTAGCTAGATGACATATGTTTGTAATACAGTCAATTAGACTTAGCTAGTACAGTTAGACTAAGTCTCTTTACACAACTTGTTGACTTATGTTGTAGAACATCGTACTTTGGGTTACTCAGTTAAAGTAAGTGTGATGAATAATGAAGAAGGAAAATACTGAGAGTTGATTGCTCTCTGTTGCCCCTATCTCTCTCTGATCTTTCTAACATTGTAAAAAAACCTCGGGACCATAGTTAAGAAATACACCTTCAACAAATGCATAATTAGCTAGGGAGTCTATAAAGTGGTTCCATTGGTGGAAAATATGTGGCAAGTCACTGCCTTAAATACCTCAAGGGTGTCCAAGGTTGCATGATGGTACATCCTTAGAATGGGATCTCTCACATTATAGGTCCCATTCAATCGGTTGATCACTAACTACAAGTCACCTTTCACCAATAACTGACAAATACTACCACATTTGTCTAGATTTAACCCCATAAGTAGGGCCTTGTATTCCACTACATTATTCGTAAAAGTTATTCCTAAATACACTCCCATTTTTAAAACTAGTCAACAACGGGGATCTTTAATGACCCCGACACTTGCATACTTAGTAGGTCCTCAAGAAGCTCCAACAAAATATAATGTGTACACCACAGCTTCATTGATATAACTTGCAATTGTAATCAACCTATTTGTACTTATGATAGTCGAAATCTAATCGAGAGAGGGGTGTAAGACAAGCTCAATTCATTCTTCCTCACTTAACTCAATAGGGATGCTAGTAAGAACCCCATAATAATGGTGGCAATAGACTGTAATATCCCATGTGAAAGATCCATCTTTGCCACTTAGTGATGTGATAACCCTTACTCAACCAAATCACTTTGCATTGGTGGTAACACTGCTCTAAATATGGATGCTCAAGATAAGGAATGAGTTCCTCCATCCAATAATCTTGGTACCCTTTGCAAGTTTAAACTGAATCCTAAAGGACCTGCAAAGGCACCAAGTCTAACATGTGTCCCTACACATAATAGGGCTTTAGTTTATTGAATTTTACTTTAGTTTTGAACTCTATCCCTTGCAAATTTTCTAAAAGGACTATAGAGTTATTCTTTCCTATATGAACAATCTTATAAGAACCATCCCATTTGGGTTTCAACTTGCCTAGGAAAAGCACATGATGGGCATTATAATATAGGACCAATTGACCCTTAGCAATTTTATACTTCTTAGCTTGAAGGTTCTGAAGCATTTTCATCCACTTCTTCCCTACTTCCTAATATAACAAGGCTTGCAACCAAATAACGTCAAGATGTGCAAGGAAAGTGAGCCTTTCTTGCAATGCTTTCTCTTCACCCAAAGACTGTGGTTTAGAGAAAACCTTACTATAGGCAGCTCAATCTCCAAAGGTAAAACACACTCTTCCCCATATACTAATTTAAAAGGGATATGGCATGTAGCTCTCTTTAATGTCATATTATAAGCCCAAATAGCCACATGCAACTTTTTGTTCAAATCACACTTACCTTCAAATATAGTCTTAGATAAAATCTCCACAAGCTACTTATTGGTACTCTTTACTTGCCCATTAGATTGGGGGTTATAAGGTATGGTCCTATTATGTTTAATCTTCAGAGCTTCCATGAAAGCATCAATCACTTTATTCCAAAAAAAAAATCCACAATCAAACACAAGCTCCTTAGGTGGACCAAAATGGTAAACAATCTATTCTAAAATAAAACTAGTCGTTTCCTTAGCATTATCCTTCATCGTAGCATGGGCTTCAAACCACTTCGTGAAATAGTCTATCACCACAATGATGTAATGCTTTTTCATAGTTAATGAAGGATGTATAGGACCAACAAAATCAATGCTCACTTCTCAAATGGTAGTATAGCTATGATAGAAGTCAGTGGGTGCTTTGTATTCTCCCTATTGTCATGTCTCTAACATGTCACATCCCTTGATATACGTAAATGAGTTTTAGAAAATGGATGGCCACTAATATTTAGCTCTCAAAGCTTTTTGTGTAGTTAACCATCCAGCAAAGTTCCCTTCACAAGCAAGTCATGACACTCTTCCAAGACAAATGTGACCTCATCAGGCATGACACATTGGTGATAAACATCATTGACTCCTTGTTGATATAGTGTTCTTGCAATCAAGGTAAATTTCAAGGTTTGTTGCATAATTTTTCTCTTTTCAACCTTCAACAAAGTGACTCCAACCTCTCTTGTGGATAGATAGTGCATTGTTATGGAAGCATATCACTATGGAATGGAGGCCATATCGATTTTGAATAGACCCTTGAGGTCACTACCTTCAGGCAAGACTTCCTTCGGCTCCCCAAAATCCACAAGACATTCAACAATGCTTTCCAACTTTTTGGTGGCTTACTCCTAATTTCATAATCAAACTCATGCAAAGTGGTTAGCCACTTTGCTAGGTGGTCAGACGGCTACAAATTATTCAACAATAGCCTCATCCCCTATGCCTTCATATAAAATACTACCTTTTCATACATGATGTAATGCCTAAATTTCTTTGTTGCAAAGACCATCCCAAGGCACAATTTCTCCATATATGCATAATTAATCTTGAATATCCCCAATTTTTGATTGGTAAATACAATTAGATGGTACCACTTCTTCTCCCAAATTTGGGCTAAACAACAGCTGATACTATACATCGTAGCCACTAAAAATATATAAAATATATCAACCCTTTAAGGTGCTTTCAAGAGTGGCGCTTTTGCCAATTTCTACTTCACATCCTCAAATAATACTTGACACGGATGACTCCAAACAAATAGATAGTTCAACGATAATAGATTCATCAATGGCAATGTCCTCTCAGCCAATGCATTAATAAAACATTGATAATATCCAACTGACGACAAAAAGTTATGCACTTATTTAGGAGTATGTGACAGACTCATAATGACAATAACCTTTATCTTTGTAGGATCGAGATCGCAATACCAATCGAGCTAATAACATGGCTCAACAATAATCCATAGGGCACTCCAAAGATGCATTTCCTTGGATTGAGAGTAATGCAGAATTACTTGTAATGCTCGAAACATTTTCTCAAAATAATCATCTATCTCTCCCTTGTGGTGGCTGCCCCCAGGTCATCCATAAAGACTTTTAGCTCCTTTGGAAAAATATCACCGAAATTTTCATCATCCATACATTGCCAAGACCCTGATTGCATAATCTAAAAGCCATAACATAATACACAAAGGTGCTAAATATAGTGATAAATGTTCTTTTCAATTTGTCTTCCTCTATGATAGCTATTTGGTTATAACCAGTGAAGAAGTCCATAAATGAATAGATATCTCTATCCGCTAACTAATCTAGAATCTCATCAATAAATGGCAACGGATGGTAATCTTTAACCATTTGTTTATTAAGCTCCCTAAATTTGGATTTGATTATTTTTCTTTTTCCTAATAACTACGGGCAAACACCACTCCATGTGTTGTATAGGAAATATTAAGCCAGTCTTACTCAATTTTGGTAGCTCCTCAAATAGTCCATTCCTTAGCTCAAAAGGCATATACCTCACTTTTCATCAAACATGACAGCTACCCTCCTTCAAGGGAATAGTATGCACAGCTAAACTAGGAGTAATACCCCTTAGCTCATCATACCTCCAAACAAAAATATCACGGAATTCTTGGATCTAGGACACGTAATCCTTCCTCTCTTTCCAACTAAGCATAGATCCTAATTTAGTTGTTGTGGCTCATCCAATGTGTCGAGATCTAGCTTAATCACATCTACATCCCTGATTCTTTCTTGAGCTTCTATTGGCTCATTTAGAGTCATATGGGGCACATCTTTTGTAGTGGATCCCTCTCTTGATTCATCGCTTGATGAAGTCTCACTGCTAGAAGGATCCTCTAATGCATCTAATTTTGTCAAAGATAAGGGTACTCTCTCACTTTGAGGAGATTCAGGATATGCATCCACTATTACGCATCTGGCACCTCTGCCAAAAATCAAACAGTCACCAATGGGTACATCAACTTGATAGTTGAATTGCAAGATCCATGACCTTCCTAATAATACTTGATAGCTTGGCTACCCTAAAAATCTAATAACCCTAAAGTCCAAAATGCATTCCACATTAGCAACTGTCATATGGACTTTGGTAATGCATCCTTTTGGTTGTCTTAAGTTGTCATCATCCATCTAGAGAATTGTGGAGGCGCCCTTTTGTATTTCCAATCCCAGTCTTTTCATCAATTATGAACTCATGATGTTGATAAAAGAGGATCTCGTATCCATAATGGCATGATCCACTAATATGCCATCAACATATGCTCCCACCCTTGGGCAATGCTTTTTAGCATGTTCAGACCAATCATCTCCCACATGGGCTATTCCCAAGGATTTGATGACATACCTAGTGTGAATGATATTTTTAAACTATTTACACATTCCTACAGATAATTGATCAACTGCAGGAGATTCACATCAGGCTTTACCTCCTAAAGAGATTTGGCTAGGTCAAATTCATGATAATTAGCAATGGTTCTCTTCTCCCCCCAGACCATTCTTTCTCTTGGTATCTCAATAAGCTTACGTGCCTCTTTCTTGGCTTTTGCCTTCCTTTTTAGGAGCTCCTTATTGAAATCAACTTTGCCATCAATAGCTTTTAGAGAACCAGCTTTCACATAATGGTTAAGGACTTGCATCTCCTTATCATCCCATTTAGGGTTTGCCTCAATAGGTTTTACATTATCCCTATCACCTTCTTTAATATTCTGTCCTCTTATAATGGCTTGTAAATTGAAATCTTGAGTGCTATTGGCACACACAGCTTTGATAAGGCTGACACCACTACCACTAGGCAACTCTTTTACGATACCTTTTCATCTCTATAATATTTGCTTTGGTCCCTCATCCTACTCAAGGTTATTTCCTCGTGCTTGATGATTAATTAGACTTGGCTACCTACTCCCTTTGCTGAAGAGAGTTGATCTTACTCCAACAAATACTAGATAGATGGTCAAACTTTCCACATATGTTGCATTTGACATTAGGGCAGTTTCTCAAAAAGTGTTGACCACCACACCGCTTACGACTAAATCTTGTGGACCACCCTCTTTAGGATGCCAACTCCCTATCAAGTTTTGCTACTTCTTTAGTAAATTAATATCTACAACTATTTGTCTATATTGGTCCATTATCATATATGTATAATGCTCCATCATGTTCATGACTTCACCAAGAACATTTGACGCACTAGACTCATAAATGTGATCATCTGCTTGTTGCCGATCAGCTGGCCTAACAACTTGATTAGAAATTTGCTGCTGATTAGTTGGCATGACATTAGGGTTCATCATTTGGCTTACATTATTTAGTGGAACCATTTGGCTAGCCATTGGCATAGCAATATTAAGAGGAGCCAATAGCATGGGTACGTTTTCCATTATGTTTCCTCTTCCATTCAAATTGATCATAGGTGTACTAGTCGCATTTTGACTTCCACTTATCAATGCCAAATTATTTCCAGGATGACTTAGACTCAAATTTAGGTTAGCTCTAGATGCATAGACTGCTTGTAAGTGCAACTCTACCTCCTCTGCTCATTTAATAGTAGTGTCTATATCAACAAGGGCAACACTACTCAACTGCACTTGGATATTGAAGTCTAATCCATGTAAAAAGTATTACATTTGGGTAGTAGGTGGAATAGGAATGGAGGTTTGCAATTTGCAAAACACCTCTTTCAATTTCTTGGTGTATGCTTGAGCATTCTTATGGGGCTCTTGACATGTCACATTCTTATGGGTCGTCCCAGCTTCCAAGCCTTGATACCACATTACAGCTCTTCCTTTTAGAGTCATGTTGAAAAACATCATGACATGTCCTTCATCCTAAATTTAGTAATTGAACATTAATTTTTGGAACTCATTGATGTGGAGCTCTGCATCTTCCTCTGGTAACCCATTAAAAATGGGTAGAGAAAAACCTAGGGCTAGCAAATCTAGCGTTCTTGCAAGTAGGGGCATCATCATCATCTTTTCTCCGAAATGAATGGTCAGGGCGATAGGAGCCACTGATGAACTTAATTTTTATGCCTTTGATCCATTGCTTATGCTGATTTTGCATATTTTGTGGTCCATTGGTCAACCCAAATGGAACCATGGTCATTCCCTCCAACACCCCGAGATCTTCGGCCTCTGAGGTCTCTGTAGGGACATCAACAAGATCATCCGTTGTCATAGGATCTTCTTCAACTGCACTTTCATAACCTGCTTTGTTTTCTTCCTCATCATTTTCATCCTCTTCCTCTGGCGGCTCTATCTCTGCTTCTGTAGAGGCTCTGTAGGGGAAGAACAGATATTTTGCCTCTGTGTCTGCTTGTGCTTCTGCTTCTATCTCTGGCTCTGTCTCTGCAACTACTATGTAACAGGGAGAGCAGTACATCCATGCTTCTATCTCGCTGTCAGAGGTGATTTCAAAAGTCAATTCTGGTTGAGGCAGGAGGTATTCTCCCATAAACAAAGACTTGGCTTCCTTTGGTAGTTGGCTTACAGTGCCCACTGTTAGGGACTATGCCTCTGTTTTCTTGGGAAAGATCTATTTAACACCCTCTTCGTCTCCTAATGTACCATCTGTTACTTCATTGTAGGAGTCAGTTATAATCTCAATGGGTGTGTATCCATTGCCTTTTTGCGATCCATACAATTTCAACACCACTTTGTTGGGTCCTGTGCCTAGGGTTAGGGTTCCTTTGAACCAATCCATCCTGGCTCTCGCTTCAAAAATCCAAGGTCTTCCCAACAGCAGAGGGTATGAGGTCCCATAAGAATTTGGTTTAACCATCAAATAGGTTAGCCAATAATCTTTTCTTGCAAGGGTTGTTTTTACGTATGGGAGGATGACCAATGGTTTAATTTTGCTTTGGTCTGCCAATCTGATAAGCCACTGTGTAGGTTAAATTCCTTGCAACCCTAAGTCCTTCATTGTCACATCCATCATTATGTTTACTGATGAGCCTCCATCAATCAATGCATGTGAAATAAAGCATCCTTCGATCCATACACTAATATCTCGGGTTCCAGGATCTAGGAAGGCATTAGCCACATCTACTTTCTTTACAGGCTCCGGGTCCTTAGTGGTCTTGGTCGTTGTTAAAGGAGCAAGTCTTAGTCTACGTCTTTTTATCAAGATGCTTTTGAATTTCTTTCGATAGCTGGGAGACAACATTAGCAACTTTTGGAATGTTAAGTTTGGTTTAAAAGTGTCTAGGTTTTTTACCAACTCATATTCTTTGATAGCATCCACGGGCTTTTCCAGCCTGCTGGGGAATGGGGCTACACCCATTTTCATCTTTCCTTTTTCTTATAGTAATGGCAGCATCGGCACTTCCTCTATTTCTGGAGGTACTCCTGTATCATCTATCTCCTGGACCTCTGGTCTTGTTTCTGGGATTGTCTCTGTGACTCTCTGTGGCACTGCAGTGCTATGTACTGCATTGTTTTGTCCTGTGCTCTATCCCTCTGTTGGCAGGTTGAACTTCACCGTCTTGGCAGGGAAATTATTCTCATTCTAGACAACTGGTTCCTTCTTCTTGGCACGTGTGATAGTGGCAACTTCCAACTCTACCAAATTAGAGGCAGGCTCTTGTGCCTTCTGTTGGCTATCAGTGGCATTGGCCTTGACAAGGGCTGGACTTGGACAGTCCTTTGCAGTGTGGCCTTCTCCTTTGCATCGGCTGCATAAGGGCTTGTAATCCACAGATCGTCTAGGGCTTGGACAATTTGGGGAGATATGACCCTTTTCTCCACATCTGTAACATTCCACCTCTAATCTCTGACCACCGCCAAACTGTTGTCCTCTGTAACTTTGAGAAGGAAACCTCCTTGGACCAAAATTAGGACCAAACTCCCTCGACTTGGGTCCAATATCGTGTGTTGTCATTTTGGATTCTAGCAAGTTAAATCTTGCATTTTCATCTTTCTGTCTTTGTTCGTGCATCTCTTTCAGAGAGCAAATATCCTCTGTATGGTTCTTCTGCAAACAGTAGGAACAGAAGGCTCCAGGAATGGTTGGTTTTCGGGTACATTCAGTGGCTAAATGTCCCGTCTAATGGCACTTTCTGCACCATGTATTAGAATGCATTATATCTCTCCCAACTTCAGCAGGAAGTAGATATATTGGCAGTATTCACCTTCAGCGTCTGTAGCTGCTCTGTAATCACATCAATAAGCTCTTAATACTTGCAACTAAGTTGGATAAGTAGTCCTTCAGATTTTCACCTCTTGAAGTACTTGTAGTAGGGATTTGGAAAGCTTCTGTAATTAGTGCATACACTGGTTGGGTTGATCGAGAGGGTCCTCTATTTTGGTTCTAATTCAGAACTCCTGTTGAAACTTGGGGTTGTTAATTCCAGTCGGTAGGGTTCCACTGTTGTTGAGTCACCATTGGAGGAACTGTTTAAGGCCACTATTATTGTGGTTGAACCCTCATTTGAGGCACTGTCCTCTGTGGAGACCATAATGGATTAGGTGCATTATATTGCAGCACTTTTTGCATCTCAGAATAGGGGTAGGGAATTGTCCCTAGGATGGCATTTGGTGGGTATACCATTCCTAGCATGGGAGGAGGTAAGACTCCTCTTCCTGGAGTCATTGACAACCTTGCTTCAACTTCATCATACAATCTTGCACCTTCCATTGCAGCTTGTAGATTGACTTATCTCTCAATCGGCTTTAATGAAGACTATCTTAAAGTTGCATAAACATATAAAAATTGATGACTAGTTAAGTTAGACTACTCACCTGTCAAATCTTAGATGACTTGATTGACAATCAACTTGCAATCTACATCTGCGCTAAAATACGTTGCCTCTCTCACTCTTGTACAATAAACTTCAATAATATGGATGCTTGCAAGTCGTAGCTCTAGGCTCCAGCCTCCAAATTCCAATGGACATGTGTAAGAAATTTATAGCCATTTTAGTAATTAATAAAAATTACATGTGCAATTTTCAATGAGTCACTAACTTCTAAGTTTCGGCCAAGTGGCGAAGCTTTCTTCTAGCCTCTAGGCCGTAGGGCCTAGGCTTTGAGTGAGTGAGTGAGTGAGTGAGAGAGAGAGAGAGAGAGAGAACAAATTGTGACGCTGTTGGCCAATTGGCAATGGCCATACCTGTGTCATGTGTGCATCCCTCTTTGCATCAAGTGTGGATTCCGAAACCACATGGCATTGACAACCCTTGTAGCCTGCAGGTGCTACGTGCAAGATCGTTGGCCAATGGCCCACAGGCTGCCACCTGAACCTAGGCTTCATGTACTACTTCAACCTTTTTGGGCCCTGGCCTTCTACATCTTTGTAGCCTACCCTGGTGGAGTGGCCACCGATTGGTGGGACACTGGGACTCTGGGAGTTGTGGTGTACTGTTGGGACCGCGAGAAGGGCTTAGAAATCATGAAGCACATTGTCACCATCATGCAGCCAAGCGTATTGTAGCTCAGGAGTCAAATGTTGAGAGGAGAGTCAAGAGTCTTGAGATGGAAGTATTTGGAAATTGGTTGAGTCATTTGTCACTGTCAAGTTTCCTCAGCTCTTGTACTCACGACTGTTGAGTCTTGAGTGTACTGCTTTTAGGTTTAAAATTAAGGGTTTCAAATTTCAATCCTTGGGGCTCGAGCACCCGGCACTTGATCACGAGCCTTTAAAATTTGGCCTTGGGTTTTGGGCAGGTCAAGAGTCAACAGGACTCAAGAAAGCTTGGAAGTTGGAGGTTGGCGACTTCAAGCTTGGCCCTTCAAAAGTCTAAAATTGGATCTTAATAATATTATTATTTAAGTTTTTAAAAAGAACTGCCCTTCTAAAGCAAGGTTGGAAAAAACTTGCCTTTCGTGAAGAAGGGAAATTTTTTTATCTTGGCCTTCTATAACAAGACTTTAAATTTTTTTTCCATCTCTTGAAGGTCAAAATGCTTATAGAAGGGCTCAACAACCCTTTAAAAAAAACCCTACTCCTATTGCCAGAGTGGATAGCATGCACTTCTATCTCTCATTGTACATTTATTACTGTGTTGTATAATTAATTAGCAGGCAATTTCCCCATCCTAGTTTGCATTAAATTGTTGTAAGAGTTGGCCCATACGTAGGTCCATGGCGTGAAAGTTTTGCAAGTGCGGCCACAGTTCTTGGGCTGGAATGAGAGTGTGAACCTGCATTGCTAGGCCCTGAGGAGAATGTATATTTTGGAGTGCAAATGTATGCATCATTTTTCACACTCTTCCTCTTTCATTATCTTTCTCATTCAATCACACTCATGCAAATCTATGGGATTAAGATCTTTCTCATACTTCTGCCTCAAGCTCTTTCTCACTCAACCACAATATAACACTAGATCCCATCTTTCAAAACATTATCTAATAAAAATACTCAATAGCCATAATACATCATTTTTGCTATCTAGGTAGCCTATGCAATGTTAGCTATCTCAATACATCTACACACAAGTTTACACATTTGTGTAATAATGGGAGAGCGAGGCTAAAGGACATGTATGCTTCACATGCTCCATATTAATTATCCTAACTATTTGGTTTGAACCTACAAAAAAGATTAATCACATGGTTTGGTGTTTAGAGTTTATGGTTCTAGAGCCATAAGCTATAAGTGTTTATGAGCTATGCTAAGTGTAGCTTATGGCTCTAGAACCATAAACTCTAAACACCAAACCATGTGATTAATCTAAAGCCATGGTTTGTTGTTTAAAGTGTGTGGTTCTAAAGCCATGAACGACTGCCAAGTATATAAGGTTCCAAATCCATGGTTTGGTGTTTAGAGTTTATGGTTCTAAAGCCATAAGCGATAGTCAAGTGTAGCTTCTGGATGTCCCTCCTATCAACCATCACGCACCCGAATGGTTCTAACAAAGAGCATGACATTGGTGTTGTGATATGGCTTGCCAAAGACAACGTTGCACAGCAAGATGGCCTCAACCTATACACTGTCAACTATATATCAGCCTGCATGTTGCTGCTACGTCCATGAGCCATGCTACTGATGTGGCCTGCTTCTCGCCCTGCTTCAGCACTCAAGTGTGTTGCCACATATATGCAATGAATGTTGAAATAAAAGCTACGACTAGATGCACCAAAAGCTTGTTTTTCCTCCAAAGTGTTGGTTGCTTTGCGCTAGAGAGAGAGAGAGAGAGAGAGAGAGAGAGAGAGAGAGAGAGAGAGAGAGAGAGAGAGAGAGAGAGAGAGAGAGAGAGAGAGAGAGAGAGAGAGGAGAGTACTGATGCAATGGAAGATCATGGGCGTACCAATGGAGTGGTTGGCATAGTTGTTGCATATGAACGACAAATTCGACAATGTCTTATCCTAGGGAGACAGAGTTGAGAAGCAGACAAAGATGAAGCAGCGGAGGAGACGGTTGCACCAGACGACTATGCCCGAATGTCAAATGTCCTTTTCACGATTGCATCTACAACCAGGCATCCCACAAGAATCATGTGTGTGAGTGTGAGTGAGATGTCAATAATCAAGAACCAATACACACAATGACTCACATTATACACATTTTTGAACCCCCTCCCTTATTTGCATAGATGGGGAGGAAAATTAAGGGGGACCAGCCCCTAAAATGGGTGGGTATGGGATCATGCGCTTGCTTGTGAACCACATGCCAATACATATTGAAGGATGCCCCATGCAACTATTAGTCACGATGAGTCATACTAAAGATGTTGCCAAGAAGAACGCTAGAGTGCTTAGGCTTATCCCTAATTGTGCACTTGCCACAAAAAATTAGGATCAATCCCAAGTCAATGAAATCAAATAAAAATGCAACTCTCAATGCCCATTTTAGAAGAAATTGTATATGCGCATTGAGTGGACAGTGCCTCTAGGGATTGTCAAATCATGAGCAATGTAGAGTAGCAATGTACCACCAAAACAATTCAATCGAATCCAACTCACTACAACAACGTCTCTCTTCTCTCCATCATTCTCACATGTAAATTGGTCTACACCCAGAATTAGAGCATCACCCCCTCTTGTATAAAACCCTACTCAAGAAGGAGTTGCACATAGCTAACCACCTTGAGGGTCCCAACCTCTTGATTGACATTGTTACTTATCATTGTGTGTTAGCAGTTTAAACATTCGATTTGGATCCTCTTGCTAAGTTATGTGGGACCTCCTAAGAGATGCTCCATATCAATTTTACTTCAATTCTCTCAAAGCTAAGTATGAAAGAGAGACTATCGCATTTATTTAAGACAAAAATAGATGCACCTTTACTGATGACTAGGATATGCTAATGTTTTCCACAATAGGACAAAAATAGATGTACCTTTACTGATGACTAGGATATGCTAATGTTTTCCACAAGCATATCTCAGTGTGCTAGCCGAAGTTGAGCCCAAGAGCGTTGTTGATTGGTGCTAGTGTGTAGCCACCTTTACTGATGACTAGGATATGCTAATGTTTTCCACAAGCATCTCTCAATGCTAGCCGTGAAGTTGAGCCCAAGACTATTGTTGATTGGTCCTAGTCTCAATTCTCTCAAAGCTAAGCATCAAAGAGAGACTATCACATTTATTTAGGACAAAAATAGATGCACCTTTATTGATGACTAGGATATGCTAATGTTTTCCACAAGCATCTCCCAGTGCTAGCCAAAGTTGAGCCCAAGAGTGTTGTTGATTTGTCCTAGTGTGTTACTAAAATCTTGGATGTGGAAATGGAGAGAGTCCTTGGCACCTTGCTAAAATTAGCTTGCTCTTGGATAAACCATTCATTGAAGGGGAGGTATTATTTGTGCTCAATTCTATGAAGGGGGGAAGTCCCTTAGCATTTATGGGTTTTAGGTAGAGCTCTGTCTTGCTTTGCAACTTTCAAGTTGCATGCTTCAAATATCTAGCTAGCTCAAGTTATTGGACCATGAGTACCTCAAACCCTTTGGTTCTAAGAATTTTGTATATATATGTATGAATACAAGAGTAGATGTAATGATAAGTAATGTGTGTGTGTGTAGAGGAGTGTGTGTGAGTCATGTGTATGAGTATATGTAAAGAAGGAGCAAGGATAAGTAGTATGTGACATGTGTCTATGTATGTACTATGTGTATGAGTACATATGTACATGTGGTGAATGTTTTTATATATATCCCATAACTTATAAATATTGTGGTGATTTTAATATATTTCTTTCAATATTTGTTTTGCATGAATGGTGAAAGAGCCTTCAAAATATCGATATACCTTAGAAATGTTGGTGAATAAAATTTGGGGTTATAACTCAACCTACTCGATTTTCGAAAAAAAAAATCCAAAAAAATAAAAGTATAGCCATTTGGTGACATATAGCCACTAAAATCATCCATGTTGTGGATCCCTTATATCTTTGTTCGGTCTTATGCTATAGGTGAGTTGTGTCAAGACCAAGGGTTTGTTTCAACATTACACTATTGAATAATCATTTTGTGGATTATCTCATTAGGCCAAGAGGGCCATTTGTGTTGGGTTTCAATGTTTGAATACATAAGGCCAAGAGAGTCAATCATTTTGCAGTGAAATATCACATTTCATTAGGCTAAGACATCCATGTGTTCGTTTAGTGTAGATGTGGTTAATGGGTTTTGTTTTAGTGCCGTACTAGACAAATTTAGTGGAACTTGGAGGGAGACTCTTGTTGTGCAGAAGCTCCTTGTGGCCAAGTCTAGGTGATCTCCTTCCTTTATGAGTACTTTTCTTTTCTACTATGTGTGTCTATGTACTTGTGGGGCGTTGTTCTTTTGTTGGGGACTGACAATCAAGGCATGAAGTCCTAGGGTTTGGTTGGGTATATCTGGGGGAGGTTTTAGTAGTTGTCTACCTCATATAAAGACATTTTCAGGCATTGAAAGACCTATTTTAGAAGGCAACCCTAGTGGCCCTATTCTATTAGCTTGCTAGACAACTATTCTAGGAGTCCTTGCTAGTGTGAGGTAGTTAAATAAGCCTGCCAAAATAAAAAGAAGAGAAAATTTTGAATATCTGAGATACAAATACAGAGGTGTATAAAAAGGGGTTCTAACCCCTAAAATGGAAAATAAAAGAAAGAAAAATCTTATAAACAGTTGATTATCACCTTGTGAAAGCTTAGTAGTGAGCAGAAAAGGAAAAAATTGAAGTGTCACCTCGCAAGAGCTTGATATGTTCTTCGGTATCAAGTCAGGACGACCTGGGGCTGCCCTATTCTCCTTGGGTAACTATGCTCAGCTCCCTCCTTTTTACATGCTCAAGTATAGAAACCTTAAAAGAGAAAAATATGTTGAATGAAAATCTATGCTGCTCGGATATAGGAGTCCTTGCCTAGTAGTTTCTAGTCCAAATGTCCTAATTGGGTCTATAGTTTAGGCCACCACCCAGGATGAATTCTTTGATGGTTCTTTTTAGCCATGCTGTGTTGGAGTAGTTGGTTCGAGACTCGCTCTATGGAGTAGTTGGTTTGAGACTCGCTCTAGATTTCTATTGGATTATGTTGGGCCTATCCCTTGAGGATTTTCATGCCTTGATTCTATCACCGGGTAGGGTGAAAGTTGTTCTAATGCTTTGTTATGTATGTTGTTTTGTAGCAGCTTGATGCTTTTTATGGTTGTTGTTTGTGCAGATTAGTTCGTGAGATTCGATGAGGGCTGATTTGCCCTATCTCATGGGGTCACCAATGAGAGAATTTTTGGAGCCCGATTTGAAGTGGAAAAGTGGCTTGGTAGTCGTAAACGACCAATTCTTCATGCAAAATGAATGGTTGTGGATCAATGAGTTGGAGTTTTTCTAGATGGGTTTCAATGTCAGGAACCTAACGCAAGTCTTGGTTTGTCGATTGGAGTCCGTTTGACCCCCCATTGAATCCCAGAAAGGTTTGGCATTATAAAGTAATTATGTGAGCTCTGGGAGCCGAAAAGTACGTGATGAATGCCAAATTTATAGATTTTTATGTCATAAAGTTGGTAGTCAAGTCAATTCACGAATCGAAGTAAATCAACCTATTTCTAATGCAAATGTGAATGATGCACTTATTGGTGAGAAAATAGAGATTTAGCAGTTTAGGACTATGCCAAAATGGCTAGTGCAAACATAGACAATAAGTTGGATGCACCCTTGGCTAGTTGTAGCCATTCAGGCTCTTATAGTGCCTATTATGTATCAAATTATTATGCATTTTCTAGTTTGTATGATGAGGATGAGTCTATGTCTTTTGAAGAGGCACAAAATTCAAAAAATAGGATGGCTACTATGCAAAGTATGATGCTGTTATTAAAAATGGTACTTGGTTCCTATATGATTTACCTCATGGCGAGAAGACCATTAGTACTAAGTGGATTTATAACTTAAAGTGTAAGCCATGTGGTAGTGCTGAATGCTACAAAGCTAGACTTGTGGTAAAGGGTTATGCTCAATAGAAGGGCATTCATTTTGATGAGACCTTCATTCCTACTTGTTGCATGATAACTATTTGTAGCATTTGTGCATTAGCAGCTCATAATGGTTGGAATCTATATCAATTGGACATCACAACTATACTTCTAAATGGTGATGTACATTAGGAAGTGCATGTTTTTCAGCCTTGTGGTAGTGTGTAGAAAGGATAAGAAAACAATGTATAGATTGAAAAAGGCTTTGTATGGTCTGAGGCAAGCACCTTGAGCTTGGTATGAGAATATATATATATATATACTTGACTGCATATGATTTTCAAAATAGTCATATCACTGAGATTACATTATATGTCAAACATGAGGGTGATGCACCTTTGATCATTGTGGCTTATGTTGATGACATGTGACTCATTGGTCCTAATGAGACACATATTGCTAATTTTAAAGTTGAGTTAAATTTAACTTTTAACATGTCAAATTTGGGCTTATGATATCATTATCAAGGCATTTAGTTTAAGTAGTGTGATGGATGTATTGCTTTGTATCAAAACAAAGCATGCTGAGACATTATTGCAAGGATTTGGCTTGGAAGACTATGACCTTATTGCTACTCTATGGAGGCACATTTGAAGTTGAGGCTTCATGATGTCATGAAGACTACTTTGATATCTTTCTCTATCAATAATCTATTAGATACTTGATTTATGTATGATTATGAGGCCTGATATTTAGTTTGTAATCTCATAGATGAGCCAATTTATGCATGGCCCAAGCACTAAACATTGGTAGGCAATGAAGTGGATCTTTCACTACTTAAGTGGTTCTCGGCACCTTGGGATGTTTTTTCCCAAGGGGAGATCATTATCTCTAGATTTACATGCTTTTTTGGACTCTTATTAGGTTGATTGCTACAATACTTGTGTATCCACAAGTGGTTTTTTCTTTATGCTTGGCAACTCATACATATCATGGTTGACCAAGAAGTAGCCCACCATTGGCACTTTTAATTGTGAAGCTGAGTACCATGTAGCTTTCACAACTATGGTTGAGTGTGTTTGGCTCATATACCTCTTGGTTGATTTGGGTGTTGGAAAGTCATCTACCACCACCATGATCAATGACAATCAAAGCACATTGCTAGTTGCATGGAATCCAATGTTCTATGTACATATTAGCACATTGAGGTGCACTACCATTACATTAGGTAGAGACTCTCTATAAGAGAGATTAACTTGGCATATGTGCCAATACAAGACAACCTTGTAGATCTTTTCACAAAGGCTTTACTTTGTTAAAGTTCAAAGCTTTATGTAAAGCTTTGGGCTTACTCCCCTTTGTGGATTGATCTAGTCTATGGTCATGACACTTCTCTATATGTGAGTGCTAGCTCTTGTGCACCGCATTATTCCTAGGTATAATTTATAATAATATTTTGATAGTGATGTGCGTGAACACGCTTATGACCATTGGGGTACTTTTTTTCACTCTTTAGAAGGTTTTTTTCCTTGGCCTTGTATATATACCTATTCACTTTTAGGTATACATAGTCATGTAAATCGTATCTATTGATACTTCTCAATTCACTTTGAATTGTGCTCTCAAGCTTCTTCTTCTCGAAGCTATGTACTTTTATTTTTGTATCACTCAATCTAACAATGATTGCCTACAACTCAAGTGTAATGAGTCGTGAACAATGGTCTCTATTAATACTTCTCAATACACTTTGAATTGAGCTCTCAAGCTTCTTCTTCTCCAAGCTGTGTACTTGCATTTTTGCATCACTCAATCCAACAATGATTGTCCACAACTCAAGGGAAATGAGCATGAAAAAAAACAAGAATAATGAAAGACATGCATATAGTACAAGACTTCCTTTGGAGGCTTGTTCTAAGTATTCAACTATATAAGCTAGCCATTAGGTTTAATGATGGATCAACTAGTAACATTCTTAACCATACATTACTTAAGAAACTTTTTTAACCCCAAGTTATTAATACTCATACCTATGTCATTTCTTTCATGAATAAAAACTACCAAGGATGTATGAGATATGAAAGTTTCTGCTATTTCATTAGAGATGCAAGGGCATACTATGAAAACTACCAAGGATATATGGGATATGGAAGTTTGCATTGTTTTATTAGAGATGCAAGGGTATACTATGAAAATAAAGTTATTCACATGTCTAGGGTAGATGTGATCTTAGGGCAACAGTGGTTGCATAACTTGCGTAGTACTCTATAACATAATTATAAGTATAGCACTCTTGCATTTGAGGACAATGATATGTATGTTTTATTGCTAGATGAGCTCCCCTCTTATAAGTATAATTTAACATAATTATTTCATAAGTATAATGAAATAGAATATGTCTATTTTTGTTATGTCTTGTCTCCCTTTTTCTCATCATCGTTATATATTAATCATGTTGTGTATATTTCTTTAGTGGGATCTAACAAATGAGTTAAACACATACTCCCTCTTTTAAAGAAAATTACTTATTGTAGCATTCTCTTATCAACTTCTTCTTTCTTTCCCTAACAAATGATCATGATAAGATATAACAGTTTCTTAAAGAATATATTAATCCATTAGTCAACCACCTTATTGACTTAGTATTAGTGAAGCTAGTGAACTAGACAAGTAGTTACTTGATTACCTCCAACGAGGATTTATTCAATACATATCTCAATGGGCTTCACCAATATTGTTTGTCAGGAAGAAGGATGGGTTCATGCATATGTGCATACACTCTTGTGGTCTAAATGTGCTCATAAGAACAAATGCGCATCCATTTTCTTGTATTGATGAGTTATTTTATTAACTTAAAGGAACGTAATACTCCATTAGCACTAACTTGAGGTCAAGATTGAATACACATAGATGATATGTCTAAAACAACCTTTCAATCATGTTTCGTCCATTATGAGTTTTTGGTTATGCCTTTTAGCCTAACTAATGCCCTTGCAACATTCATGGTACTTATGGATATTGTCTTACATCTTTATCTAGGATTTTTTTTTTGTCTTTCTTTATGATATCCTTATTTACAATTGTTATAAAGAATAACATTCGGAACATCTTCACTTAGTCTTTGAGTTCCTCAGGAAGTGTAAACTATAAGCAAAGGAAAGTAAGTGTGATTTTTTCAAAATGGAAGTTCACTATCTTAGCCAAAAGAAGGTATTAGGATGGATCTAGATAAGGTCCAGACTATCTTACAATGGCCTAATCCTATAAATGTTCCTTGAGTTGGTAGGATTTTACTACAAAATCTTCAAACATTATGCTAATGTAATTGTTCATATAACAAGCCAATTGAAAGCTCAAGGTCGCACTTTCTCTTAGGGTAAAGAACAAAAACACGCTTTTGATCAGCTCAAAGTAGCCATCGTCATTATTGCACCAATACTAGCTATAGTGGATCCACCAAACCATTTGTAGTAGAAGATAATGCTAGTGTCATAGCCATTGGAGTAGAAGATATGAATTCCACATAAGGCTCCTCTCTTACACGTGATGGGTTATGAGTGTCATTATAGTCCTATTCAAGATCATCCATGCATAAGAAAGCTCTATGCACATATACATTGAGTTTTTATTGGTTTGGAATGCATATGTAAATAGATCAATATGTTGTCCAATGCCAAAAGTGTCCAATGAAACAAAGATGAGTGCCTAAATGCATGTGGACTTTTGAATACTGTAAAGATTTCTAATGGCAAGAGGGAAAGTATCTCTATGGATTTTATTGTTGGACTTCTTGCTATCAATCATGGTTACAATGCCATTTAGATAGTAATGGATACACTCATTAATGCATGCAAGTTTATTTCAACAAAGCTAATAGTTAAAACTTTCAAATTAGAGAGACTATTTGTGGAGAATATAGATTGGATATAGGGGATGTTAGCCAATTATCACGAGATAAAAAGTTTAATATCTATATATTGGAGAGTTGCATTTAAAAAGTTGGATACAATTATCAATTTGAGTACTGCTAGCTACTCTCAAATAGATGGGCAAACAAAGTGGGTAAACCAAGTTCTAGAAGATATGCTATGAGCATATGTAAGAAAACAACACTTTACTTGGGAAGATTATCTACTCATCTTAGAGTTTTCTTAAAATAGTGCTAAGCATGTGACTACAATGTTTAATGTGTTTGTGCTTATGTATGGATTTCAACCCCAGTCACCAGTCACCATGAGATTGGCCAACGAGAAAATCCAACATGCAATAGATTTTCTCCAAGATCATCTTGATATGCTAAAAGTAGCACACTATTTGGGATTGGAAAGGCCTAGGCTTAAATCTATTAGGGATCAAGGAAAAGAGAAGGCAGATGGATGAAATAAATATTGGAACAAGAACTCTTGAATACACTGTAGAATACAAAAAATAGATTAACCCAACTAGAAATTATATTACTCTTCTCTACAACTACAATAAATCCCTTCAATCCAAATACACTTTGCCTAAGATGATAGCTTAGGCAAATTCTATCTGAGATGATAGCTCAGTACCACTCTTGCAGGCCAAAAGGAATTACAACAACAAGTACAAAGGAAATTTTTATTGGGCTAAAGGCACCTGAAAAGTAGAATCACTTGTCTTTTTCTTCAGTCTTGTTAATTACAACACTAGATCACTTGTTTATTCACCTAGACTTGTGACAATGGTTCAAATCTCTATTTCTAAACATATACACTTGTTCATGCCTGCTTTTCATGCTTTTTGCCTTCCAAACTCTTATTATCTAATTTTTATGTCTTTTTTTTTTCTATTCCTAGCTGCAACTTGTTTCAACCATAACTTTCACATATGAACTTATAATAGGGTTATCAAGGTACTCAAATCGAAGCCGATAGACCCGATCGACAAGCTTGCATGGGTGGAATTACAAAAATCTCTCCAAATAGCTAAAAATTCCATTTTTATAAACGTGTCGCTTTTTGATATTTTTTGGCTTGAAAGATTTTAACCACTCAAAATAAGTCATGGCACATTGGTAATGGTATGTGGCAATTTAATTTTGGTCATTTACATATTCGGCATATGAACTGGTACTTTACACTGTTTCATACACTAATTTACTCTTGACAAGTCACATAAATCACTGAATAACTCATCCTATAGGCACACACTGAAAACCTGTAACATTGAAGAATTTATTTGTTTTCACACTTTAGACACATAAAGTCTCAACAATGCTTAAATTCTTAGCAAGCTCAAGATTACTATAAGAAGTATGCAGATGAATATAGAAGTGTGGTCACTTTTGAAAAGGGTGACAATGACTATTTATGGGCTCTAGAATACTCAAAAAGTTTTCAATCTAGACTAGTTCCTAAGTTGTCTCCAAGGTATTGTGGCCCATTCATAATCCTTAAACATGTTGCCAAAGTTTTCTATAAATTAGATCTACCATCCTTAAGTAGAGTCCATCCAATCTTTCATGCTAGTTAGTTGTGAAAGTAACTTGGTAATAACAATAGTCTAGTGGACCAAGGAGTGTTGGTAAATATTATTGAAGCACAAGTTCAAGCTCATGCATTAGAATCAATCTTGGATTTTCATGAGCATCATGCATACAAGCATATTTATAAACAAGTTTTGGTAGACTTGAAGAAGGTTCTACTTGAGAAAACATTAGTGCACTCAAGTCAAGATTTCTCACTTTCATTTGGAAGAAAGAAAGCTTTTTCAAATAAGAGGTTCCCTACTATTGAAGGGCTTGGATAAAGAGCTATCTCCATAGTCTCCATAAATGAGATTATAGACGAATATATTTTACAAAGCCCTAGCAAGAAACTTGATTTTGCAATGAGATGTGCTGATCAAGGTATTTGAGGAGGCAATACAAGCAAATGACTTATTGAAAGAATAGAGTGCAAAGGGTAGCCAACAAGTAGGAGCCATCACCATCCTTGGTGAGAGACCTACTTTACGAAGTGAGCAACCAATCTATGAAACACAAGATAAAGGGAAGGGAATAAACCTAATATAAGAAATGGTCATGAGCTAAAGTTGAGATAGAAAAACTCCAAGTTGCATGAAAGCAACCCACTAGTTGATTCACGGCTATGCACTTGTGTAGATTGTGGTAGATATGGATATGAGGCTATACATAGTAGGATAGCTCGATAATAACACTGATAGTGGGCAACATGTATGCTAAGGCATTGATAGGGTCAAGGGATAGCGTACGTTAGGGTAGAGGATGCCAAATGGTCACAAGATGGGCGATTAACGTGAATGGACTCGTTAAGGACATTTTAAACATGGAGTCCATTGGTTTGCCTAAAGATACAAATGCGGTTCTAGAACACACCATTGTCTTGAGCAGATGGGAGGTTCACTGAGTTGTCCTAAGCTATGGTAGCCATGTGTGAAGGTGAAGCATGTATGCATGCATGACACCTATGTATCTAGCATTTTATGCATGAATATACATATTAGAGAGGCTAGAGACTTCTTAGAAAACTAGAGATGCTTAGCCATTGGGAAGTAAACTAATCACCAATGGTCAAAAGCTTTTTGAAGAAGTTATTGGAATTAAGGACAATACCAAAGAAAGTGGGGGTCACACTCTCTAAAGGACCACCTCCACATTCAGCCTTTTGGTTTTAATGACTAGCCACTCATCTCTCGCATAGACATGATGCAAGTTTAAAAGCCTTGATAGAGGCTGAGGGGGTCATATTCCAAGTGCTTTCACTATCATAGTTGGGTTTATAGGGTGCATGTGCATGTGTTCAAACCTCACTGTACATCCTTGACGTATTGATATCTGAATGTCTCAATAGAGAAGCCTCACTAGGAAGGTGTTTGAAGTTTGCGCATTGTGAGTTGCATGTGGAAAGGGTCTTCGGTTTCAAGGAATTGACTAATACCTTCGTAGGTTTGAGTTAGTGTTCACAAAACACATTTCTGGTAGTAGATATAAAATCCTTTAACTCAAATCAAATGACATGTGTTTGCCATATTTAAAACATAAAAAATTGTAAAATTTAAGGTTTTACACTTTCTTCGAGAAATTTTGAAAGTTCTTTTGAAACTTTTAAAAACCTTTTTTCTCAAGCCTTATGTTTTTGTGAACATTGGTTGATGGGTAAAGGATTTCAAACCCTAGGTTGCACTTCTTAGGTGGCATTAAAAAATAGTCCAAGTGGTTTCACCATCGTGGTTGGGTTTATAAGGTGCATGGATTCCTCATTGTGCATCCTTGATGGGACCAATCTACTGACAACTAAAGGCCTCAATAGAGAAGCCTTGCTAGGAAGGTGCAGGAACTTCGCACGTTGTGAGTTGCATGTAAAAAGGATCTTGGTTTTAAGGACTTGACTAGTAGTCAGGTTGGGTTGAGTCAATGTTTACAAAAAACATTTTTGGCAGCAGATATAGAATCCTTTAACTCAAAAATTTAGAGGGATTTCTCGATCAAATTACATGTATTTGCCATACTTAAAACCAAAAAAAATTGTAAAGTTTGAGGTTTATCACTCTCTTGGTAGAAATTTGAAAGCGCTTTTGAAAAGTTTGCGATTCGTATTCTTTAAGCCTCAGTTTTTCATGAACAGTGGTAGTTTGAGTGTGCATTGTGTTTGACTAGGGTGCATGAGTTCAGTCAGAGACGCTAGGTTGTGAAAAGGGTTGTGGTTCCAAGCACTTGACCAGCAGCTTTGTGCTAAAGGTATTATTCGACTTGAGTAGCACGTCTCCAACCTGCAGCTCTTTATTGTCTCCTTTCTTAAACCTTTCGGTCCTTGCCTGTCTGTCTGTCTATGTATTCCTTCCCTCATCCTTTCATCCCTGTTATTCCTTGCATCACTCTGTTTCTCTGATTACCTCTGTTTTTCAAGCCTTAAATTTTCTCTGGTTTTCCTGCATCAGTTATTATCTCTAGTTTCTTCCCTGCATCAAGTCACCCTCATTTTCTCTCTGCATCTATTCTTTGCCCCTGCTGAATATCAACCATGGCTGATCAGAGCCGTGTGCCCCCCTCCGAGAGCCTCTTCTCAGAGCATCGGGACTTCCTGCTCGACACCTCGGGCCAGCACGTCAAGGCGGACGCCATCGTCGACAAGGTCGTTGGCATATTCATCGGTCCACACTGGCTTCCTGACCCCTTGGAACGTGCCATTGAGACCATCGCGAGGCCCTATGCTGAGCTCCGGAAGCAGGGTAAGGAGATTGTCTTCGTATATGTCACGGTGGATCGTGACCCGGATCTCGTCAATACTCTCCAGAGTTATGGTCAGGGCAACCAGCTCGATGAGCGGCCGGATGCGGAGGGTTTTGCGGAGGTGCTGAGGAAATTTCCAGAAGGATGGCTTGCCGTTCCACTTGAGGATGCAGATACCAGTCGCAAGCTCGCAGGCCTTTACAGAGCCGGCATTTTCAGCTTGGCATTTGTCGGTGGCGATGGAGATTTGCATGCCAAGGATGGCATGCATTTGTTGGAGAAATGGGGAGCAGAGGCGTTCCCTTTCAATGATAAGCAGATCGATGCTCTACATAAAGCTGCAAAGGAAAGATTGGAGAATCAGAATCTGCAAATTCTTTTAGTCCATGATGAACGGGATTATGTGATTGGAAAGAATGGAGAACAGGTATTGGTTCCTGACTCGTTTCGTTTCAGTTCTTGTTATGGCACATGCACTGGTTTTGACCTGTGTATATGCAAAATTTGGTTGTTAGTAGTGCATCTTGGCATGTACAAATGACTTATCTGGTATTTTCGGCCATCTGAGCCAAAATTCTTTTGATGGATGTTTGTTCTAGCATACTGCCGCATGTCTTCATACCTGCTTATGCATAGAAAGAATGCATTGCCATGTGTATTCGATGTTTTAAGATACTTCAATATCCAAATACAAAGCTTACGAGGAATCTTTGAAAGGTTTCAGTTGCTATATGATTTTCGTTCCTTCCCAAAGCATGCATTCTCATGCATACTAGATGTTTGAAGATATTTCAATATCCAATTACAAAGCTTACAAGCAATCTTTCAAAGGATTCAGTTGCTATGTGATTCTAGTTCCTTCCCAGGACTTTAAAGTTTAGCATCGATCATGAGTGCATGATTGCTAAATGGGCCTCCCTGCTTTCCAGGTCAAAGTTGCAGATCTAGAAGGCAAAATTGTTGCATTGTACTTTTCGGCACATTGGTGCCCACCGTGTCAAAGATTCACACCAGTGTTGGCATCCATTTATAATCAGTTGAAGGAAAAGAATAAGGAATTTGAGGTTGTGTTTATCTCATCTGATGAAGACCAAGAATCTTTTGACAACTACTTCAATGACATGCCATGGCATGCTGTGCCATACAGTGATTCAAAAACGAAAAAAGTACTTAGTCAGTGGTTTGAAGTTGAAGGCATACCTACTCTGATAATATTGGATAAGCAAGGAAAGACTATGCAGAGTGAGGGCATGGAGCTTCTTTACAAACATGGAATTGAAGCATATCCTTTTACTGCTGAAAGGCTTGAAGAGTTGAAGCGAGAAGAAGATGCCAAGCGTGCGGCCCAAACCCTTGAGTCACTTCTTCTTGCTAAAGAAAGGGATTATGTGCTTTCAAAGTATGGAGAGGTAAGAGTGTGCCTCCAAGTGTGGGTTTTGGTTTTGTTTATCTATGTTAGTTTTAAACTTGTTGCAACTCATATTAGCCACTGCCAATATTTAACCAAACGTTTTATTATGCACTTGCAGGTCAAAGTCGCCTCACTGGTAGGCAAGACAGTGGGCCTCTACTTTTCAGCTCATTGGTGCCCTCCTTGTCGGAGGTTCACCCCTAAGTTGAAATCTGTTTATGATGAACTGAAGAGCCGTGGTGAGGATTTTGAGATTGTATTTCTGTCTAGTGACAGTGATGCAGAATCTTTTAAAGAGTACTTTGACGGAATGCCATGGCTTGCTCTACCTTTCAATGATAGCTCCATCAGAAGTCTTTCTCAGTATTTTGATGTGAAAGGGATTCCGAAGTTGGTGTTTGTTGGTCCAGATGGAAAGACAGTAACTACTGATGGTCGAGGGTTGGTTAACTTGTATGGAGCAGATGCTTTCCCTTTCACAGATGATGCTGTTGCAGAGGTGCAGGAACGCATTAATGCAAAAGCAAAAAGTCTTGCCAAAGAGATTGTTCCCATGCAGCATGAGCATCCCCTCAAATTAACTGCAAGTGCCTATGAAGGAGGGCTATATTATTGTGATGATTGTGGTGAACAGGGAGCTGGATGGGTATACCATTGCGGGGATTGTGGTTTTGATTTGCATCCAGATTGTGTGACAGAGAGGGTTTCATCAGAAATTGACAACCCCGCTCCACCTGAAGGTTCTGACAAAACGGGCAGTGCTGCATCGGAGATCGACCAATCCAATTCTCACACTGGATACATATGTGAAGGTGATGTTTGCAGGAAAGTCTAACCTGAAGTGAGGCATGGGGGGTGTGTTCAAAAGCAGTTTGAGGCATGCTTCGTTATAGTTAAGTGGCTAGAAATTATATCTCAACCACTTTGCATGGTATTGTGCCAGCAGGGGCCGAATGAAAGCTCATAAGAGAGTGCAAGTCAGCACATCCGTTTTAGTTGTAAAGTTGCTGGTTTAATTCTCTTCATGTTGGTTCGAAGTCACAGTACAAATATTTGGTCTTGTGTATTAGTGTGTTATGAGTTGAATTAATAGTTGTGTGATCCATGAGCCACTTGTGCAGTTTCTTTTAATGTCCAACTCCGCATATTGTTGTGGTTTGTCCTTGTTTTGTATGGAGCTTGAGCTTGAACCGCATGCCATGGTTGTTGGATGCTCTATTCCTTTCAGTTGAAAGGGTTTGACACTGAAGAATGGAAGCCTGGTTTCCATTGACTTTATTAGGAGTAACTTTACTAGAGAGGATTTTGGGTATTAGAGAGCAATTTGGGCACATGTTAATGTAGTATTGAACAAGATTAGTAGAGAATCCAGCTTCACTACATAGGCAACTTGTTTTGCTTTGGTGGCAAAGCTTTATAAGGTTGTTTAAAATCACCCAGTAGTCTCAGAATATAATATCCTTTTTCATAATATAGCCCTACTACAACCACATTAAGACGCAAATATGTTATTATGCCACTAGAAAGGAGTATCTTTGTGGTTCTATGCATATTTATTTTTGATAGTTTAAAGCGTAAGAATGAGTTAAATTGTTGCTGAATGGATTCATGAGGGCAGCAAGGGTTTCCACTTTTTGCATCTAATGATCTTAGCTTTATGGCCTGGCTATGTCTCCTGATATTAGTGGTCAGCCATACATGTTCCACATAAGATTTCGCTTTGACCTGTTACACTTTTTAATGTAAATTCTCTGGTGTAAAGGCTGTTTAGTGATTGTGTATGTTTGCTAAACCATGCTATATTTAGCCATATGCAGATTGTAAACGTATTTATAGAATATACTGAACCTCTTATAGCCTTGGAGAGTACCAACATTAAGTTGCATGTGGATGAGTACACAGATGTGTAGATTCATAGGCATAAAGGAGTGGTGTGTACGTTTATGAGGGGAGCAATGTTGGGATGTGAGGTAGAAGCTATGGAGTACAAGAAGGTTGAGAGAAAGAACATGAAACTTATGTGGGTATAAAATGAGTGAAACTCTTATTTTTTGTTATCTTCACTTATAAATGATTGTACAATGTGTATGTATACAAGGGATGTTTGTTTGGTTTTAGGCCATTGGCCTTCACTTCAACAACATCCCATTTAAAAGGTTAATGCGTCTTTATGGGTGTATAAGATGAAAGCGAATTTAAAAACCAATGTCAGCACTTTTCAATGTACAAAGTGCTTAGAAGGCGAATTCTTTGTGAGAAGACTGTAGGGTTATTATTTGTATGAATCATGACAAGCTCAATGCGTAGGGTTATTATTTGTATGAATCATGACAAGCTCAATGCGCTTGTCCTCCAGCATCTCCCTATAGAAGTAATACTTCAATGTGCTTTGTCTTTGGATGAGTGGGTAGAGTTTTGTGGCTATCACAATGCAATGTAGACAACTCTCTCAAAATGCCTAAGTCTTTCTCTACATGACTTAGTTGTATGGTTTTCTTGCAAGTGTTAGTGACTACAATATATTTTTTCTCAGTGGTAGATAAAGTTGTGCATAGTTGCAATCGAGAGAATGTACTATTTGTGAAAGTGAAGACAATTTGAAGTAGGTCTTGAGTTTGCACTCTCTATAAACTTAGCATCTATATATCCAAGAGTAGATTCATTCTTTTTTTGAAAGCATATATTCATATGGATCTAATGTTTATCTCATGATACTCTTTGCTACCTTGTAATGTTTCTTATGAAGGTTTATCATATATTTACTAACAACTCTCACTACACGGGCAATGTTAGGATGTATAGTGAACACGATGTACATCAAGCTATCAATTGTGGATGTGTATGGAACATTGGAAATCCAAAAATGATATATACAAAATCTCACCCAAAGAAGATATATACAAAATATCACCACTATTACTACTACATGCATTTATCTTCTCTCTCTTTGCCTTGCTATTCTCTTTCTTTTTACCATCATTTTCATTTTCATTTTTCCTTGTTGCTTGGTTCTCAACTTGAAGCAATCTTTTTTTATGCATTCTTTTTTATTATAGAAGTGGCATTTCACATTCTTTTTATTGCATGACTTGTTTCTCTTAAATTTCCTCTTTCACATTTGGATCTAGAGCATGGCTATGGCGGCTTATAAGCATAGACTAAACTCATAATGATATTGATTGAAGATCACAATTGTTATACAAGTGAATTAGGTTCTAAGATGGAAGCTTAGACTCATAAACACAATCTTGTGTAGGACTGATAAAGACAAGACACTTATTGAAAGTACAAAGCATCATGGCATTGTATTCATTCTATATGAAAAGTGGTAGTCAAGTATGCTTTATAGTTATTGGATGGCTATAATTTTTCTCTGTGTGTATATGGGATTCAGTCTGCTTGCATGTCTTAAGCCCAAAACTGCCTTATACAAAGAGGTTACATTAGGGGTGATTGCAAATATCTCAACACTTATCAATCACAACCAGAAAGTACAAATTGTGTAGAGGCTTTAGTGAAAGTAACACTTGCAAAGTGTGGGCACACCATAAACATGGCAAAATACCAGAGGCTATCGTAGAAAAGGTTAAGTGTGGGTACCACAAACATGATGGTCATCTAGAGGCTGTAGCAAGGGCCTTACAGAGGATGTAGTACAAGGCTACATGAGGAGTTTACAAGCTTATGATAAAGAAATTTGGGCTAGGTAATACAAGGCTAAAAAAGTCCGTAAAAAATAGGATCAAGGACCGTGAGGCCTTTACAGTTTTTAGCATTTCTTTTGATATAGAACTTTGATTCATTGCAGTTCTTTTTGTCTAGCTTCATGTACTTGTACTTCACTTTGTTTGTCACTTCAAAGTCTTCATGATTTTTATGCTTCTTTTTCTTATTCTTTTTCTCTTTGATCTTTTGGTCCTCTTGATCTGCTTCTTCATTGGCTTTGCTTGCACCAGTTGTATGCTTCTTTTTCTTATTCTTATTCTTTTTGATCTTTTGGTCCTCTTGATCTGCTTCTTCATTGACTTGCTTGCACCAGTTGTATGAGTTTATGTCCATGTCCCCCTTAAGCAAAGGTATCATAATCTTTGAGGCAGCAGAAATGTTTTCAAAACCTTCAAATAAATTCATCGATTGCGCTTCAAAACAAGTAAATCCATCTATCCCTGCAAGCGGAATAAACAAGTCTTCCATGTAGTTGAATTGAGCAACAAGAGTAATGCTACTCTTCGTGATAAGCATCTTTATAAAAGACTTGATTTTTTGGTCATTTTCATGATGGAAATCAGCTTCAAATGACTGAGAATAACTAGCAATGAGTTGATCTTTGTATGTGTCAAAAGACACAAGCAATGGCCGTGAAGTATCAAAAGATATTAGTTTGAAATTTCATGTTTGTTGCTTGAGTTTGACTTGATGATTTTCAAAAACTCTTCATAGCTTTCTCTCCTTGCTAATTTGATGGTTGAATGAAAACTTTAGATTAGAGTAGCCTTGGCTTGGTTTAAGTGGCAGGAGAGAGAAAATGAAGAAAAAATGAGCTTGAAGGTAAGTGGCTATGGTTGTCCTATCAAAACAGGGACTAGCGACTCGTAAATGAGCTCCCACGAGCTCCACAGGTTGAATCTGCTCAAACCCTTTAAGATAAAGAACCCTTACTAATGGTTCTAACTCGCCCTAAGAGGGTTTGTACTCGTTTTGCTCGAGTTGAGAGATCTAAGCCTTCAAAGTGGTTGTTGTCAAAACTGTGCCCAGATTTGGAAAAATGCAAATGCCAGGCATGGTGTGTATCAATCTCCTTGATTTTTGTGCCCAAAGAAAGCTCAAAGAGATATGGCCTGGTGGATGAGATATGGCTGCTTCAACAGAGGTAGGTAGGTGCTGTCCACAGACATAGTTATGGTAGCGACTCTGAAAAGAGGCAATACTAAAGCTATAGTTGCCCAATCTCAATGATTGAGGTGCCAACGAGGAGCTATGAAAGTAGAGAAACACTTCTCCAGAAGGAAGTTTAGAGAGAATTGTCTTGTGGAGAGAGATATGAAAGCTTCAAGCTGACAGGGTACTGCTGGCTATGGCTGCCATGGAAGCTTCATTGAAGGTAGGAATGCAAATGAAGTTGGAGATAGGGTCTAGTACTCAAACTAAGCTGAGCAGAGATGGAAAGGAGCTGACAGGAGTGAAATGAGAGTTGGGCCATGCTCATGTTCAAAATTCGGATCTAGAGCATGGCTATGGCGGCTTGTAAGCATAGACTATTCATGATGACATTGACTGACGACCACAACTGTTACACAAGTGAATTAGGTTCCAAGATGGAAGCTTGGACTCAAAAAAAATCTTGTGTAGGACTGATAAAGACAAGACACTTAACTGAAAGTACAAAGCATCATGACATTGTATTCATTATATGAAAAGTGGTAGTCAATTACAATGCTTTATAGTTGTTGGATGGCTATAGTTTTCCTCTCTGTGCATATGGGATTCAGTCTGCCTGCATGTCCTAAGCCCAGAACTGCCTCATACAAAGAGGCTACATTAGGTGTGATTGCAAATATCTCAATAGCCTTGATAGAGTCATAAAATGTGATCGTTTAAGATGTCAACTTGTCCAAATAATATTGAACTCATTTAGGTGGTTGGATATGGAAGTCATCTCCTCCATGTGAAGATCAATCTCTTCAACTAGTAGGCTTGTGAAGCTTCAAATTTTTTTCTCATAAAGTTTAAGATTTTTCCATATACCATATGCACCTTTTATGTTTTTCACATTCAAATATATGGACTTCAACATTGCCAACTTAACAGCGGAGCATGCTAGCTCATGTAATTCCTCCCATATGTATGCATCTATGTCATATATATGCATCTATGTCCTTAGATTTAATCCCATCACATTTGATTGGCTTCACTTGCTTCTTTTGAACCAAAACATTGTATATTTGCTATTTTCAATATAAAAAAATTGTTCAATCAAGCTTTTTAATATTGAACAATCCATTCTATGAACTTAATGAAGAGGCCATAATGATAAAAGTATGTCTCACCACCAAAACCAACAAGATATACCAAATTACAAGAGCTCAAAATAGACCAACAAATTGCAAATGAAGTGTCCTCACAAAGGCAAGCAATGGCTATTCAAACATCAAATAGGCATGAAACTAATCTAACAAATGATATTTTACCACTCTCAAAGACATGAAATTTCTAAAAGCTATCCCAAGTATTCGAACTATCTTATAAGTATAAAACAACCACAAAGACGTAGTACATAGAAATTGCCATCACAAATCAATGTTAGTCTACATAGTCTCTATAAAATGAGCGTAAAATAATGTGAAAAATCATATAAGTTAACAAATCGATCAAAATCTTTGTACAATCCAAGCCTAAGAGTAATCCGAGAGCCTTTGATTGTGAATGGACTGCAATCAATTAAGGTTTAAACTATATAGAAAGTTTTTGAATAAAAAATAGCCCCCAAAACAATCTTAAATGAAGCCTTAGTGGCTCAGTAGTTACTTGACTAAGATCTAGATTTTGGTACAAAAATAATATCTCTATCAATATATGGAAAGCAAGCATCAATGTCACAAAAGAAGCTCGAATCCTTGATCTTCATGAGACAAAGCTTCACTCCTCATACTCCTTGCTCCAAGCACGAGCTTCCATGAATGGTGAATGCTGCTTTGATACCAATTGAGAGAGAAGGAATGGTGGGATGTGAGGTAGAAGCTATGGAGTGCAAGAGGGTTGAGATATAAAAGAACATAAGAGAGTTTTGTGGGTAAAAAATTAATGGTACACATATATTTTATTACATGTATATGATTGTACAGTAGTGTGTACGTATACAAGGGTTGCCCATCCAACTTTAGGCCATTTTGGCCTTTACCCTAACAACCTATTCATGGGACTAAGCTCCTTTCCATAGGTAAGAAAATTGCAAGTATGTGTAAGGTGAATTTCTTGCGTGTGTATTTATGTATCTAATTTGGGAACATATCATAAAAAACACATGACTATACACGTCTGATTTGGGAACATCTTAAGAGATACTTGACTAAAATGTACATATTTAAAAGTCATGCTTATGACAAGTCAAGAACCCTATCGACAAATGCGCTAAGTTCTATTGCACATCTTGCATATGATGTGTATCTCAAATAGTAAGTCAATCAAAAGATTTAGGATAAATTAAAATAGACATGTCTCAATGGAGTAAGAGATTCACTTAGAGAGAGAGAGAGAGAGAGAGAGAGAGAGAGAGAGAGAGAGAGAGAGAGAGAGAGAGAGAGAGAGAGAGAGAGAGAGAGAGAGAGAGAGAGAGAGAGAGAGAGAGAGAGAGAGAGGGAGGGTTGGCTTGGCAGTTAAATATTTAAAAATATAGTCTTTTGGATTTACTACCTATTGGTTAAATTAAAATATTCAATTTAAGGGTATGGATGCAGTACTTAAAATTTAACATGTATGTGTATGATAGGTTGATTAAAAGCACAAAGGGTGGTCATATCAAGGATGATCTTAGAGGCTAATAAGTGTCAATTGTATATAATTTCAAAACTCAAAATGAGACTTTTAAAGTTAATTAGGTTCCATATGAGCTTTTGGGAAAGGACCACTACTTAAGAAACATGTGTGGAGTTTACTACATATTTTAAGAATAATTTGTATTTATAAATATGCATTACATTAGGGATAATTTTTGCAAAAAAAGACATTTTAATTAGAATTTACAGATGATGAGATTAGTGAATAGGCCAATGGGACACTACCATGTATGGTGAAATATAACATTTGACTCTAGACTAAATTGGCTAGACTTTATCTACCTCTAGTAAAAAGGTAAGAAGGAGCCTCCAAACTTATCTTCACAAGGCAATTTCACCCAAATGAGATGTCCTTGATATTGACATTTTTCAAGTTCTTTTTCTTGCTTTTAGTACCTTGATGTGACTTTTTGAAAAGTGAGGTTCTTAAGTCACCTCAAAATTAAAAACCCAAAAAAGATTTTATCTTGATCTAAGAGAGATTTCAAAAGTTTTTGTAACTCATGCCATTTTAATTTCCATTCCTCTCATAACACTCATTATTTTGGCATTTTAGCTTCTCCAAACTCTTTTAAGCTCATTTCTTGTTGACTCTATTCTAACCTCATTTCTCATCAATACTGGAGGCTTCTTCTTCCATAGCTTCTTCTTGTTAACCATCTAACTTTATACATATATGTAATGCTATAATGAAAGTATCCAATAATTTACAAGCTCTAGAATTGGATAACAAAGTCTTTCTCTTGTAAAGGTCCCTATAAGATTACAAAATAGAAAAGAGAAAATGTGAGATTTCAATGCAAAGGATGAATTCTAGGATTCCAATTACAAAACTAAAAATGGCATGCAAACATTCAACACATGTAATCTACAAAGGATCTTCACTTGGTACCTTTTATGCAACAATATTTTTGACCTTATTGTAGGGTAACAAAATTCACCTTTTAAGAAATGTTAACATCTAAAGTGTATCTTTTTATTTTAGTTTTTATCTACTAAGCTTGTAAACTAACTTTGAGAATCATTTTATTTTAGTTTAGCGTGTCTCAAATTTTTTCAGTACCTTAAACTTCTTCCATGGCTTTTTCTAAAAACCATAGAGCTTTATATGGATATACACAAGTCAAAATATAAGATGGAATGATGTATACAATCTTACAGCCTACAAGATCCATGATTAGATAAGAATGGTCTCCTCTTACAAACCTCTTAGCAAGATCAATAAACAAAAATGAGATAATACCAACTTTCACAAGAAAGAATAGATTCTAAGCTTCAAATTATAGGATGAAAAAATGTATAACTTATATATTCTACAAAAGACCTTCATCTAGTATCTTTTATTTGTAGTATTTTTCACCTTATTGTAAGGCAATAATTGTGTTAGTTATTTGCATTGTTATTATTGCAAGTAAAATTTAGGTTTTTTTTTTTGGTGCAAATATAGTCCTATCAGTGAGTGTGGAGTGGCAAATGTTGAAGTCATTGATAACTATATTAAGCATAATGCATGCAAAATTTGACTATGTTATTTACTCTGGCTATCATTCATCATTCTTTCTAAAAAGAAATTGATTCTTTGCTTTGTAATATAGATTTTTCCAACAAAGGTACAATCTATGGAAGGTTGAAAGAACTTTCTATACTTAATCTTAGTTTACTTACAAATGGGAATATACTTGGTGATCCAGGCCTTCAAGCCATGAAGATTCAATCAGAGATTCTTTGTCAATATCTTTCTAGGGTCCCCCTAGGGGATATCCCATTTGATACCTTCATTCATAGTATCCTCGTAGGGTCTTTCTTGGGGATGCTTAATATTTTGCCCTCTCCTTGGCTCTTTTGGACCTCTTCTCCTTGATATCCTTGGGGGCTTTTCTTATCTTTGGAGTTCACCTTTACTTATCAAGTCTAGGTGATGAATAATCCAAATCTTCAACAATATCCACATGTGGTTGTCAAGAAGATTACTAGGGTGAAGAGAGAAGTGTAGAAGAGAGAGAAAAGAGAAGAGAGAAAGAGTAGAAATATATGAGAGAGATGAGAGGCAAGAGAAGCCATGAAAACTCAAATAAGAAGGTGAGATAAAGAGATTGTAATTTAGTATTAATGAATGATGAAAAAAATATAAGTATCAATATCTTTTATACCTATGTTAGTGTGACATGGCATTATTTCTCAAACTTATTAAAAACATATATCTTCCAAATTTCTTTCATTCCATCCCCTCCTTGAGGTTTTTGTTCACAAAAACAAAATTGGAAAATTAATACAATGGCGATAGAATAGAATAATACTCTATTTAACAGCTAGAAAACTATACAAATGATAAAAATAAATGAGAAAAATGAAACCCTTGACTAAGATGAAGATGTAGGTAGAAGCCTATACAATATATAGCATCTAGATGTCTTCAATAAAGATTTTGAGCCATTAGATCTTCATGGAAATGGGGTGTGCCACACATCAATACAAAACTCTCAAAGAGTATTTTTATCCCATATAAGTTGCACTTTGTTGAAAGTAGGTTAGAATAAAATATGCTCTAAACCAAACTGTTTTTTTGGGTGCTATTTGCAATACAATGGCCCCACAACTGGAACTATGCTATAGCTACTATTAAAGCATCCTGAAGATAAGGAAACTTATCTAAGATAGATGTAGGCCTTCAAGAAGCTTCTTCAAGTGGTAATCCTCTCCACATACTCAAATACTTAGTGATGGACTTGGAGTGAAGCTTCTTTTCATGTTGTCTAATGATCTCCTCTCATGGATATACTATATGAGATCTTCTTCATCAATGGGAGATAACTCTTCCACTGTATCAACCTAGGTGCCAAAGAATGGTTCGAGGTGACTAACGTGAAACAAATTGTGAATCTTTGTAGAAGAGGTAGGTTCTAATTTGTAGGCCAAGTCTACTATGTGCTCAAATGTGTCTGAGTGTTCTTCAATGTTATACTCATTAACAATAGGTCATTGGAGAACCATCTTTCACATATGAGAAAGGTATTCGATGTGTTAAGGCACCATAGACTTTGCTAAGGAGACATAGTTCTCTTTTATACAAACAAAGGTAGAGTAGTTAGAATATATTTTCAACAAGAAAGGTATCCACGCTGACCCAAAAAGGTGGAGTGTGTTAGAGATTGGCCAACACTACAAACACTATGTCTCTTAGAGAGTTTCTTGGTCTATCATCATATTACTACAAGTTCAGTAAGTATTGTGTGACCATAGTAGTTCCTTTGATCGACAAATTGAAGAAGGAAGCTTTCTTTTAGGATGCCATTATTTGCCAATAGAAGCTTCGATCAGGTAAAGGAACTCCTCACTTCTTCTCCTATCCTAGTATGCCTAGACTTCTCAAAGGAGCTTACTACACAGCGTGATGCTAATGGTAGAGGCAAAGGTGCTCTATTGCTGTAGGAGCATGGTGTCATTGCCTTTAAGAGTTGCAAGCTTATAGATAAAGAGATAGCTATGAATGTGTATGATCAAGAGATGTTGGATATGCTCTATGCAATCAAGAAGTGGCACCATTGTTTTTATGGCAATTGATTCAAGATCAAAGCAATCACAGGGTCCTTAAGTATTTCCTCAATCAAATCTCACTCCTAAGTAGCATAGGTAAGTGGCTATATTGCAAAATTATGATTTTGACATCACATATACACGAGACAAGGATAGTATAGTGGCTAATTCTCTTTCTAGGACGTGGATATGTAAAGCTTCAACCATGACTAAGATTCATAATGACCAGGTTAAAGAGCTACATGAAGCTTATCTTTTGAATGAAGAGCTTAGTCATATATTTGAGAAATTATAGTAAGGATTAATGGAGGAAAACTCACATCTTTAGCTTGAGAATGTCCTCATTTGGTTCAATTGTAGGATTGTCATCCCCTATTCTTCTCATTTAAAGCTAAAAATTATGGAAGAGATGCATTCTTTACCCACAACTAGACACTTGGGTGTGTTCAAAACCTATGATAATATCTCCAAGAGTTCCACTAGAAGGGATTGTGGAAGGATATAGAAGGTTATGTTATGAAGTGCATTCCATGCCAATAGAATAAGGATAATACTCATAAGACACATGGTTTGTTGCAGCCATTGCCCATTCTTGAATGAAAGTGGATGCATATAATTATAGACTTTATTACTAGCTTGCCTACAACTAAGAAGGGATGGAACAATATCTATGTGGTGGTTGATAGACTCACCAAGGTAGCCCATTTTATTCCCATGATGAAGACACAATTTACTGCATCACAAGTGACTAGTCAATTCATGGAGCATATCTTCAAGTTGCATGTATGACCACAAGTGATGAGAGTAACTTTTGGCAAGTGGTACTTAGCTCCATGGGTACTAAGTTATCTCCCTCTATAGCCTATCATTTAGTAATTGACGGGCAGATTGAAAGGCACAACAAGTTTAGTGCATCACAAGTAATGGCTAGTTAATTCATGGAGAAAATATTCAAGTTTCATGGATTATTCCAAGTGATTATACATGATAGGGACTCTAAGTTCATAAGTAACTTCTAGTATGTGGTATTCAGCTCCATGGGTACTAAGTTAGCTCCCTCTATAGCCTATCGTTGGAGACTAATGGCTAGATAGAGAGGGCTGGTTGGAGACCTACCTTAGACACTTTTTCATGATGTGTAGCATGCATGGGACTCTTTGATACACTTGGCTGAGTTTGCCTATAATAATTCTATCAGTGCCACTATTAGAGTTTCTCCCTTTGAGGCCTTATATGGCTATAAAGTGCCCTTCCCATAGGTTTCTTTAGTGAAAATATTAACCCATACAAATTTGATGGTAACTTGACCTCAAGTCAATCTTCGATAAGAACTTAGCTCCCTTGACCTCATCCAACAAATCATCTACTCTAGAAATGGGAAACCTATTCTTCACTATGATATTATTTAGATCTCTATAATAAATGCACACCCTAAAAGATCCATTGTTCTTCTTTATTAACATAAGTAGTGAAACATATGGTGAAGAACTAGGCTCAATGAAACCCATCTTTAATAGCTCCTTGGTTTTCTTGGCAACTTCATTGCACTCACAATTTGATAGTTTGTAGGTGGCTTATTGACTCGCTTGGTGTGAGGCTCCAAATCAATAGAGTGATCAACTGCTCTCTTGGGAGGTAGTGATATAGGCACTAGAAATAAATCCTTGTACTCCTCAAGAAGAGCCTTCAATGTTGAATTATCAACTAAATCCTTGGGTTGATCTACTACCTCTTTATTTAGGTGTAGTACAAATATCTAAGAGCACTTTTTGTACTCCTTTTTAGGAGGGGTATTATCGGCTATTGTGCTTTGGGTGGGGACTCCTACATGTGCCCTTCTTACTCCCGCGTGTGCTCCTCTCGTGTGGCGCTTTGGGGCCATCGCAGTCGGTGCTTGGGAACAAGTCGAGCAGGTGGAGGGTGTGCTGAAATTTCTTGCAACTGGCAGTCCTTCCCTCCCGCAAGGAAACTCCCTTCGCAGACGAATTGCGTTCCTTACACGATTCCGCTAGTGAAGCACCCTTAAGAAAGCTGCTTATGAGAGCTTCTAGAAGCTTCTTGGAAGCTTTTTTTTCTTTTTGGTTTGTGACAGTCGAAATGATCTCCTCCTCCCTACCCATGTATATGATGGCAAAATGATGGTGGCAGGGGGGTATGGTGGCATTTGGCCCTGGCAGAGTGATGACGGAGCAGGGGGTGGCACGTAGGCGGAGTAGGGGGGGCTGCTACGGAAGATGACCAAGGGGAGGGACTGCTTCCCCTTATATGGTGGGGGAGGGAGGATGGCCGCCACCCCTCCACCTGGGGGGTGCATGCCCCCCTCTCCCTCTCTTAACTCCCTCTCTCTCTTTCTCCTCGACATGCTGTCGGAGGGGAGAGTAAAAAAAATTGAATTAAATTTAAATTTTTTTAAAGGAACAGGTGTTCTTATGCATAGGGGGGAACGCTACAATCGGTATCATGCGATGCTGATATCAACGTTGATAATGATGCTAATACCGACTGTTCTATGGTATCACCAATAACAAATTTTTTTGCAACGATGGGAGAAAATTTCTTTATGAACATTTTCGTCACTTTAAATGTCGGTATAAGGTCTATATCTTCTAGTGTTGCTTCTAAACAATTTGCTACCAAGATGTACGTCTCTGTTGCTTCAACAGGGCGAGGAAATAGTCCACCATATAGAGCATGCATCAATATGGTGATATGTTTTCGCCATTGTGGAATGAAAATCTTGTAGAAAGTGGCTTTGGAAATGAGAATCTCCAATTCTTCATTGGTAGAAGGAACTTTGCAAGTATCCATTGAATTCTTCTCTTCCTAGCAATGCCATTTTCTTCATTTTCAGCCACTTTTGATACTTGTTGATGGTAGTTTTCCCCGAATACGCACCAAAAACATTGAGACCCAAGAGGAACACCAAGAAAATGGGCATTCTACTGCAAGAAAATCTATCTTGTATCATCAACAACCATCTTTTTCATGTTTGATATGATCTCAACAAAGAAAAT
This sequence comes from Lygodium microphyllum, assembly GCF_053477565.2. NCBI lineage: Eukaryota > Viridiplantae > Streptophyta > Polypodiopsida > Schizaeales > Lygodiaceae > Lygodium > Lygodium microphyllum. Next base: position 114,138,827 of record NC_141150.1, on the reverse strand, counting down.
AACACCAATAACAAGAAATCTCCATGTAGTTTCATAGCAACAATTCTCTCACGGCTTTATCTTTAACAAAATCTATCATATTCTTTCATATTTTTCATAGAATTCATTGATAGACATTGAAAACACAAAAGAATACTCCACTTTGAATGGAAAGATATCACATATGATTCAGCTTCAAAGATTCCACAGCTTTCTCTCACAATCTCTCATAGGTAGATACATTGTTTGGCATACAATTGGCTATCTTTGACTCTCTGACTCTCTCTCTCTCTCTCTCTCTCTCTCTCTCTCTCTCTCTCTCTCTCTCTCTCAAAAGCTTCAAAACCCTGATTGATTGTGGCAGTACACATTCCTTCATTTCTCCAATCTGTGCAAAAAGATTAGGGATAGCCACAATACATGCACCCACTTTACTTGTGGAGTTAGCAAATGGTCGTGAGGTCTCTTGTACTAGGAAAATTGCTAAGGTAAAATTCCTACTAGGTGGGAAGCCAACTTCGCTGGGATTCAGGGTAATGAACCTAGGTGTCCATGAATGTTTACTCAGAGTGGATTGGCTAATACCCAATGATGCCCACATCCACTGTGGGAAGGGCCAAGTTTCCTTTCGAAATTCTGAAGGGGAACTAGTCACAACTCAAGGAGAGGCTGGTAAGCCAAAAATACAGCTGACAAAAGCAACATGGATAATAAAAGGTTTTAGAAAGGGCCTACTTGTCTATCTGATTAAACTAAATAAGCTAGATCAAAATCAAGAATCTAGGGAAGAACCTTCATGGTTAAAGGAATACACAGACGTATTTCTTGAAGATCTGACAGAACTTCCTCCTCAAAGGGAAGTCGACCATGAAATCAAACTAGCACCAGGAGCTGCACCAGTCACAAAGAGGCCGTATAAGATGTCCATTCCAGAAGCTATTGAACTGAAAGAGCAACTCAAGCAACTGTTAGACCAAGGCTACATCCATCCTAGTAGTTCACCCTAGGGAGATCCAGTGCTGTTCCAAAAGAAGAAAGATGGAACGCTTCGGCTATGCATTGACTACAGAGGGTTGAATCAATCAACCATAAAAAATAAATACCCCATTCCAAGAATAGATGAATTACTTGACCGTCTTCAGGGAGTGAAGATCTTCTCAAAGATAGATCTCAGATCTAGATAGTATCAGATATGGATCAAGGAAGAAGATATCTCGAAGACTGCATTCAGCACAAGGTATGGATACTTTGAATTCCTAGTGATGTCATTTGGGCTGATGAATGCTCCTGCTACCTTCAACAGGTTGATGTAGGATATCTTTAGGCCCTATCTTGATGACTTCGTACTCGTCTTCTTTGACGATACCCTAGTCTACTCTAAACAAAAAAACGATCGTGAACCCCAGCTTCACATTGTTCTTGAAACAATGAGAGCACACAAGCTTTATGCCAAGAAGAAGAAGTGTGCATTTTTCAAGAGACAGATTGAATATCTAGGATTCATTGTATCAATGGAAGGAAATTCAGTAGATCCAGCTAAGGTCAGAGACGTTTTGGAATGGCCAATACCAACTTTTGTCAAAGAAATACATAGTTTCCTTGGGTTGACAGGATGGTATAGGATTTTCATCAAAGATTATGCTTTGATTGCAACACTTATGAGACTGATCTACTAAAGAAGCAAGTAGCAATTGTATGGTCACCTACCGAGCAGACCAACTTTGACAAACTAAAGCAAAGCTTAGTATCAGCACCCATCCTAAAACTTCTTGATCTTAGTAAGGAGTTTGAAGTGGTAATAACTGATGCTAGCACACTTGCTTTAGGATGTGTGCTTATGGAAGAGGGTCATCCCATAGCATATTCTTCAAGGAAATTGAAGAGCCATGAAAGGAATTATGCTACCCATGACTTGGAGCTGTTGGCCGTCATCCATGCTCTCAAACTTTGGAGACATTACTTGCTAGGTAACAAATTTTCCTTAGTGGCAGACCACAAGAGTCTTAAATGGATCTTCACCCGGAATGAGCTCAATATGAGGCAACGTCGATGGATCGAAGTACTGGAAGAATATGACTTTGAAATCAAATATAGGCCCAGAAAAGAGAATGTGGTTGCCGATGCACTCAGTCACAATGCATTTATAAATTCTCTTATTTTGTAAGATCCATCAACAACAAGATCTCTAGCCACAAAGGTATCAATGCCAAACGACCCAATTCTTGAGCTAGCTAAAGAATTGGGGCATATCATGACCCCGTCTATCAGAATTCTCTGTTAGTAGTGGACTTGTCTACTTTAGGACAAGATTATGTATCCCTGCAAGCCATACTCTTAAGCAGAAGATTCTTTGGGAAGCCCATGACTTACCTTTCTCAAGACATCCTGGCTATGCCAAGATCCTTAATGTGGTCAAGAAGAGCTATTATTGGGATAGGCTCAAGGGTGACGTTCTCAAATATGTCACGGAATGTTTGTCTTGTCAACATATTAAGGCAGAACATGTCAAAATGCCGGGGAAATTGCAACCACTTGAGATTCCCCAAATGAAATGGGAATTCATTAGTATGGACTTCATTGTTGGCCTTCCCCAAGTTCAGGGAGGATACAACTCTATTATGGTTGTAGTAGATATGCTCATCAAGGTTGTACATCTCATCCCTTTCAAGACAAGCTATAAAGCTTCAGACATCGCAAGATTATTCATCAAGGAAATATTAAAACTGCATGGGTTACCTAGAAGAATCATTAGTGATCGCGACTCTCTATTCACATCACACTTTTGGAGGGCTATCTTTGAGGCTATTGGGACTCAACTCTCTTTTAGTACAGCTTACCATCCCTAGATTGATGGCCAAATGAAACGAGTCAATCAAGTCATTGAAGATATGCTTGGGGCATATTGTTGTCGTGAACCCAAAAAGTGGATTCAATATTTGCCACTAGTTGAGTTTGCCTACAATGCTTCTTACCAACAGAGTATTCAGATGACCCCTTTTCAAGCATTGTATGGGCATGATTGTCATACCCCTTTGAGCTTCTCGGATCCAACTTTGAGGGTAGAAGCTTCAAGGAAGATATTGAAAGACATGGATGATCAAATCAAATCAGTAAGACAAGACATCCAAGTTGCCAAGGATAGACAGAAGGCTTACGCTGACTTGAAACGGCAAGACAAATCCTTCATTGAAGGTTATATGGTCTTCATCCGCGTACGCCCTAAAAAGAGTTCACTGTCCTTGGGAGAATACAAGAAGCTAAGTCCAAGGTATTGTGGACCTTATAAGATCACTAATTGCCTAGGACCTAATGCTTATAGACTACAGTTGCCCGCAACCCTAAAGGTTCATAATGTATTCCATGTTAGCCTATTGAAAAAATATCTACCTAATCTGAACCATGTACTTGATGATCAAAAAATTGTAATGCCTAGCCAAGGAGTCCTTGAGCTACGGCCTGATAGAGTCCTAGATGTTAGGAGAGACATTTGAGGTCAAGGACCTTGAGAGAATACCTCATCCAGTGGAAAGATTATCCCGAAGAGGATGCCACCTGGATGGACGAAGATACTCTCAACCAACAATACCCCCAGGTCCTCTCGAGATGAGGACATCTCGATTCCTCTAAGGGGGAGAGGATGTAACATGCCCATGCTCCCCCCCATAGGAACTCCCCCCCCTTAATTAAAAAAAAAATTATGGTTAGTTCAAAATTTTTTAACTCCCCCTCTCTCTCCTCGCCAATAGCACATTGGGGAGAGAGAGAGAGAGGGAGTGATGTGGTGGTGATGGGGGGCATGCAGCCCCCTAGGTGGGAGGGGTGGCCATGCCACCCACCTCCTCCCCCTCCTATAAAAGGGGAGGCTCCTCCCCCTCCCTGTCTACACGGAGATAGCGCCCCCCTCTCTACGTCGTCACCTCCTTCCTGCGGCTACTGCTCCGATGGTAAAATCCTCCCCCCCTTCTCGATCGCCAGTCGCTACGGGTCCCCCCCCTAGGGCTTCCTGCTAGAGCCACCCCCCTCCTCGATCGCCAATCACTGCGGGTCCCCCCTAGGGCTTCCGGCTAAAGCCACCCCCCCTCCTTGATCACCAGTCACTGCGGGCCTCTGAGCAGAAAAGAGGAGAAGGAGAGAAGAAGTGAAGGAGAGAAGAGAAGAGAAAGAGGAGAGGGAGAGAAGAAGGGGAGAGAGAGAAGGGAGAAGGAGAAGAAGAAGAGAAGAAGGAGAAGAGGAGAAAAAGAGGTAGAAGAGGAAGAGGAGAGGGAGAGAAGAAGAGAAGGAGAGAGAGAAGAGAAAGAGGAGAGGGAGAGAAAGAGAAGAGGTAGAAGAGAGAGAGGAGAGGGAGAGAAGAAGAGAAGGATAGAGAGAGAAGGGAGAAGAAGAAGAAGAAGAGAAGAAGGATAAGAGGAGGAAAAAGAGGTAGAAGAGGAAGAGGAGAGGGAGAGAAGAAGATAAGGAGAGAGAGAAGAGAAAGAGGAGAGGGAGAGAAGAAGAGAAGGAGAGAGAGAAGAGAAAGAAGAGAAGGAGAGAGAGAAGAGGAAGAGGAGAGGAGGAGAAGAAGAGAAGGAGAGAGAGAAGGGAGAAGAAGAAGAAGAAGAGAAGAAGGAGAAGAGGAGGAAAAGAGGTAGAAGAGGAAGAGGATAGGGGAGAAGAGGAGAAGGAGAGAGAGAGAGAGTAGGAGAAGAAGAGAAGAAGAAGAGGAAGGAGAAAGGGAGAGAGAAGAAGAGAAGGAGAGGGAGAGAGAGTAGGAGAAGAGGAAGAGAAGAAGAAGAAGAATAGGAAGAGAGAGAGTAGGAGAAGGAAAGAAGAAAAGAAGAAGGAGAGGGAGAGAGAGAGAAGGAGAAGAGAAGAAGGAGAGAGAGAGAGAGAGAGAAAGAGAGAGAGAGAGAGAGAGAGAGAGAGAGAGAGAGAGAGAGAGAGAGAGAGAGAGAGAGAGAGAGAGAGAGAGAGAGAGAGAGAGAGAGAGAGAGAGAGAGAGAGTTGGTAAGAGATGAAGGTTCGAGGAGCCACACTCAAACCACCCCCTCGACGAAGGACCCCCATCTAATGATCTTCCCTACCCGAGCTTGTTGTTCTGAATGTTGTTAAGGACCGGTCTATCCAAACTCCCCGTGGAAATAGCTCCCAAAAAGAAAGTCACGGGAAGCGTACGCGTGGAAATGGCTCCCAAAAAGAAAGTCTCGGGAAGCGTAGGTGCCAAAGCTACCATTGGTACCGGTAATGCGGGAGAGGCGAGCGGAGCGACCAATGCAACGAATGCCCCTACGATCACGAATCAAACCTAGGTTCTTTAAGATTTATAGTTAAATATGTATTATTTCTCCTGGAAGAAATGAAGGGGCTAGCTACGTGCATGAAACAAGGACGAGTCTTAGGATCTTTGTTTACTTAAAGCACTAGGGTGCATACATGAAATGGTAGAGTATGGAGTTCGCATAAGTTTATATGCGTGAAATGGTAGAGTATGGAGTTTGCATAAGTTTATATGAGTGGAATGGTAGAGTATGGAGTTCGCATAAGTTTATATGCATGAAATGATAGCTTTTACACACATAAAATGATAATGTTTTTGCATTATTTCACATAAAATAATAGCTTTTAAACCAGTTCAGTGCATGAATAGTCATTTAGAATTCATGTTTCGCAATCATGATTAAAAGAAACACATGAAATGTTAGTTTTCGTTCATAAGATACATTTGCACCATTGGAAAGAAACCTAGACTTTCATATATGCAAGTCACATGTGATCCGGTGCATTAGGAATACGTATTCGTTGCCAGGTATGAAGAGAGTTAAAGGTCGTTTAGGATGTACAAATACACTAAATGCACCATGTGTATGATGGGTAAGGATGATTGGGAAACTCCGCATAGTACCACACTAAGAGAGAGATGGAAGGAACACATGCATCTAGACCGTATGTTGATGGCCTAGATGAAGAGTCTTGTGTTGCCAAGTGTTAATTGAACTTGGTTAGAACTGGAAGGATAAAAGACCCTTGGTTGGGTTGTGAATAAGGCATGTTTGTTGCCTTGATTTTCCAGTTAATGCTTGGGTTAGGTTAAGATACCATAAGGTAGAACCCAAGGAAAAGGGCAAGTCAAAATAAGGTAACTTACCAAGAACATTTTCTTGCATAATCTTGTTTGAGATGATTGGGATCTCGCCAAGTCACGAACAATCCAGGATCGGATGCTGGGAGCATATGGGAAGAAGACCCAAGATCGGATGCTGGGAGCATCCGGAAAAGAAAGATTCACACCTTAGCAGTTGGTCATACAAACAACCTTCGAAGTGTTTGTGATTATACACTTAGGTACATTATTTGATCTCTTTGTTCAAGGAACCAATTCAAGGAAAAACACTTAATGCTTCAGGTTAAAATCTTGGAGGGAGAGGCAGGAACAATTACCTCCGACTGTCTGCCTGGCCCTATCTAAGGGGGTTGTTAGCTACACCGGGTATATGGACCTAACCCACCGTGAGAGGTCTCTCCGTGGGTGCTACTTGGAGCGGGAGGATGCTTCGGTTCCAGGGGAGGATCTGGCGGTAAATCCCTTGTCTCCGGATCCCGCACAAGAGACCGACGTGACTCGAGATGGGATCTTGAGGCCCGTGTACTAGTCTACGGGTGGAACTTGGAGCAACAATCCTGTAGATTGTTGGGATAGCCTTCAGGCATGATATTGGATGTACTCCAGGATTATGATAAATAAAGAATAGATATGGGAGAAAAATGAGCTTTCTTGATATTGTTTTTGTGTTAGTACTTAAGTTATGTGAAGGAACTAGTGACTAAGTTGATTAATTAAGGAAGCTGCTTTTGCATGTCAAAACATAATGTAGTAGGTAATTAGATAACTAAAGCAAACTGAGGAAAGTGCGGTGGACATGACTTAGGTCTGTCCTATGGAAGGGTGGTCCTAGTTAGCTGGGAACTTTTCTCAAATGACGAGATAACAAGACTATGAAGACCTAGTATCAGTAGGGTTAGAATCCCGATTTATGCTATTTTAGGGGAAAGGAATGGGACTATGCCTTATGGCAGGGAGGTTGAGTTTCGCATCCCTCTCGTTTCCCATTATCCATGAACCAAGTGTAGCATGAATCCGCTTCGACTCTGTTGTTTCTACGCAAAGTGGTTCATTTGGAGCTCAATGCTAGCTTCTTCCTAGAGACTTTGCTGATAGGAAAGGAACCCTGACCTCAGGTCGATCCCAAGTGGAAATAGCCGGACACTTCTGCTCGGGCAGACTCAGGAAGACCTAGATTGCAAACCTTGTGTCATTCCTTGCGAGTGCCAGGCGGAGCCTTCTAGACCCTCCTCTTGATGGGCTGCTAAGATGTGTCCCAAAAGCGGACGAGCGGACACGTTACACAAGATTAGTTTATCTCATCGGCAAGGGCCTAACACTTGACCATAAACCAAACCCTTGTATCCCAACACTTAAGACATGATATATATAAACATAAGAGGTAGGGTTAGAAACACTTGGCCTGTTCAAATGGTTGAGGTGGACTATCGTCGACATGCTGGGTATTGAAGTCATCCATAGGAAGTACCATAGCTTGCCATAGCATGCATCTAGCATGGCAGGGACCATGCAACATCACTAAGGGAGGTAGCATTCTTGATGGAGAATCGTTAAGTTATCTATGACGAAGAATATAACACTCAACTCAACAAGTGATCATGTGAGAATGATAGATTAGTCTCTCACCCCACAACTCACATCACTCAAAGGAGGAAGGAAAAGAACCCATATCTCACACTTGGTTGAGAAATCGACAAGGGGAATGTCATAGAGGGAGTATGCTAACATGTATAGTTGATGGGGAATCAATGCATCCCAACCCATTTGGCATAGGTGCAAGAAGGCAGACCAAGGAGCCTTGCAATGCAGTGTATAGAGCTGAGTGGCATGTCCTCTGGTGATGGTAGAGACCCATCCCGTGTGTGCATAGAAAAACAAAAACGTATCTAACACTAGTGTTGTAACGTCCCTCAATCCTCATCTCTCAGAGTTGATTGAAAAAAAACCAGTCACACTCAATTGCCCTTCTATCTCACACTTTGTTGATAGATACAAATGGCAACCCATACTTACATCCCCATCCGGTTAGGATGAAAGCTTACATCACTCAAGGGTTGTTGATGAAGAGCAACTTCACCTTGTTGATGATATCAAACCATGTTAGCTAATGAAGAGGCATACCACGGGAGGCAAACAATAGATCAAGAACTTAAATGGCATGTAGAAGAGGTCATCTGTTATGGTAGGGATCGGATGGACTGATAGAAATACATGACATATTGTACCAAGAGAGGGAGGCAATAGATCAAAAACTTAAATGGCATGTAGAAGAGGTCATCTACTATGGGGGTTAGATGCACTGATGGAAACACATGACACATTGCACCAAGGGAGGTGGCTTCAAAATTGTATCCTAGGGATTTCAACTAAGGAGCCAGTTGTTCTGGACTGCGGGGTGTTATCACCTTTTTCATAGCCAACTTCCCATTCAAGGGTGTTTGCTACGTTTTCATGGGGGATTCACTAGTAGTAATAAGGAGACATCACCTGTGTGCAAAATATATATGAAAATACCCCTATTTATGGAACCTTACCTTATAAAATGTACCTTCCTTTCCTTAAATAACCCCCTCCCTTACACTCACGTGGTACCATACGGTAAACCCTGGGTACGGTCTTCCTAGGAATGAGGTTGGTTATGGCAAGAAAATTTTTCATTTTCTTCCATGAAGTTTTTTACAATTATTCTATTATTCTTTTTTTTTCTTTTTCCTACTCTCGAGGATATTTCCATCTTTTCTTGACGAGTAGGTCAGCATGATAGGGACCGAAGTTTTTTATCCTCATGATTCATTTTTTTCTTTTTTTTCATGTAAATGGTAAAAACTCCATATATCAAAACCAACCTCACCATGTTAGTTGGATCGGATAAGAAGGTAACATAATAGAGGCAAGAGATGGAGACGAGGAGCCAAAAGGACACCACCACTTCATCAAGATGAGAATGATGTGTATCAACAAGAGCATGAAATAGTGAGAAGAGATGCCCAAGAGGGAGAGAGACTATTGGCTATGATTGTCAGGATCCCTAGGGAGGGTGATACTTCTTCAGGTGGTAAACACTAATCAAGAAGGGATCATCAGAGACATCAAGTGCTTGCACTTGGACAGAGCTGTTAGGATTGATAGCAAGTATCTTGTAAGGGCTCATCCATCACTGTTGGAACTTTCTTGGAAACTTACCAAAGTGCGAATCATAGGCGAGGACTAGGTCACCTTACTTGAATTTTTTGTGCTTAATGAAGCTGCCATGGTAAGCCTTTCATCGAGTCTGTGTGGCATACACTGTAAGTCCATCCATTGAGTCTCATCCAAACATTCCAATTGCAAGAGGTGGCACTACAAGGACTCATCATCTCCTAAGTGCTTTATGATAGCCACTTACAAGGAGGGTAGTTCTAGCTCCACAGGGAAGATGACTTTCGTACTATACACCAGCTGGAAAGGTGTTTGTCTATAGTAGCCTTATGGAAGGTTTGTATGCCCAGAGGGCATTTGTAAGTCAATCATCCCAATCAAGGCTATATGCAACGATCGTTTTTGTTAGGATTGAGCCGGAGGATGCGATTGGTAACTTTGACTTGGCCGTTGGCTCTGAGGTAGTAGGTGTGGGCTTACAGTGGCAGATCTTGTAAAGCTCTATCAACTCTTCCATAATCCTATTAAGAAAGTGAGTGTCTTTGTCATTGACAAGTTCTAAGGTACTACCAAAATGGGTAATTATATTCTTGTAAGGCCACACTATTGCTGTCATCTCATTTGAGAGCTTTAGCTTCACACCACTTTGTCACATCGTCGGTACCTATCAAAATATATATGTTCTTCTTCCTTCTGGTTGGAGGGTCAATTGGGTCCACAAAGTCGATGCTCCAATTCTCAAAAAGATTTAGGGAAAGGATAGGTTGTCGTGGCATGGCACTGGATTTGGTGGGCTTTCCCATCCACTAACAAGCGTCACAACGCTTACAATAGTTGTAGACATCCTTATGTAGTGTAGCCTCACCAATAACTTGTGACAAGAACCCTTTTGGTAGTCACTTCTCCTGCAAAGTAACCACCATAGGGCTCATCATGGCATGTTTTTAGAATGATCTTAATTATTCTCATCCAATAGATCTCCTTAGTACTTCATCTTTGCCTCACTTGTACAATGCATTGCTTAGTAGAGTGTAGGAGACCGATTCAAATCAAAGCTTCTTCTTCTCTCTGCCAAAGGGGTACTGTTGTGTGTCCACAAGAGGTTGGAAAGGTCTGCATACCATGGAGTTGTTTTTTTGAGAGTGCTATTATTTAGCAAGCTCTTCATTTGGAGCTTTTTAAGTGCTTCTTGAAGCTTTTTGGTCATCACTTGGATTTTTTTTTGTTATTTTATGGAGCTTTTTGTTTGATTATGTTATCGCTTTGAATTTAATTATTATGCAATTGCAAAGTAATCGCAAAGTATTGAATGCTTTGATCTCTAACAAAAAATAGGTATAGAACTACTTCTAAAGCATGAAGTTTTAGCATAATTTTATAAGTTTATGAAGTAATCCCAATTTAAGTGAGATCCAAAGTCCATAGAGTCATACATAATTACCGAGCATCATCAAGCCCCATGGCATGCACTACCAATACAAGGCATCATTTTAAAAATAATGCAACTACAAATCATGTGAAATCATCATCGTCACTAGGATGAACAGATGGTGGTCCGCATGCCACATCAACCAAGCACTGGTTGTAGAGGCTAAAATCACCCTCAAGGCACATGCAAAAATGATGCATCTCTGTGCATGCTCTACCAAGGCTGCCACAACCTGAAAAAATATCTAGCACATAGTCGAGATCCTCTGTGAACGTAGCAAGGAGCCATCTACAAAAGAAACCATTTAGTAACATCCATAACAAAAGCATGACATATCTTAATGCAAAGTATAAACCTGTCTGAGAGTGTATAACGCACCTATAAAAAAGTAGTGATCTTTCTGCACCCCCTCGAACCTCTACACCATCCACATAAGTGTGCTCAAATGATGTGCCTTGGAGGTCTGTCTCGAAGAGGAAGCTACGAGAGGCAGGAAACCTGTATGGGCTAACCCTCTCGCCAGCCTCTCTATCATATGAAGGGACATGCATCCCTCGATAAAACAAGCCAATAGTAAGGTCCATGACCTAGCAATGCAGAATCATCTTGTTAGCTACTTAAACTTTTATTTTAAAAAGTTACAAGTTTGTCTTCAACACGCTTACCTCCTCTCGAGTATCAGGGTGTCTATATCCACCCTCACACATGAGAGTCCATGTGCGATGGAGCTTCAATCCAATGGCATGAGCTCCTCTAAGCACTTTTCCAAAGTGTTGTGCAAGTCCCAAAGTCACCAAGAACCCCTCATCTGCCAAGAATCTATGGGCTAGGTCCATGACACCTTTGACAAGTGCAGTAGAAAATGTATTCCATTCGGGAATCCCTTTCAAATGTAAAGATGTATAAGACCATGCAATATCACATGAGTTTATAACCTAAACTAATGCAAGCACATATACCTTCTGCCTCAAGGCCAACAACAAGCAAAGATGTAGGAAAATCTGCAAACAACAACTTAGCAACCTCATATGATGGGACACCATTACACTGGTAAGAGTTGATGATATTTCCCTCCATGAAGTGCTTAATGCTAAAATTGAAAACACAATAACAAAGCATAAGTAACCATTACAATAGATGTGTATATAGAGAATGGTGATAAAATATACCCATCCAATGCAAAATCGTCGATCGATGCCACGTCTACCAACAAAGCATCTACGATAGTTTGGTATTGAAATCCTATCATCAAAATAAAGTTTACTTACAAATGTTGATGTTGGCTAAATGTTAAGACTCAGAATGTAAAGCTAGAAATATACATACCTGTCTTGCGTATAGCGGGACGTCTACAAGACTCTTGTATAGGCTCTGATGACTGAGTCATGAACGACATAGCCCGAGAAGGTGTAGTATGTTGCAAAGATCCCTCAAAGTGACCCTTACTTTTTTCATTTTCTTTCCAAATGCTATGCATGTCAAAACCATCTTTTTTGCCTAAAATTGTAAAGAAAAATAGGAAGGAAAGCAAATTATTTAGTGTTTAATGTTTAGATTTTATATTATCTTCAAAAAAATATAAAAATGTACTTTTAACATGACTCCAATAATCCAAAAAATGATACTTGATTCACCTTCTAATTCTTCATCCAATGAAACAACTTTCTCTTTGTGTTTAGACCTTCGCTTTGTTGTACCAACCTCATTTAATTCACTTATATTACCTACGCAATATAAAGACAACAAAATAATACTTTAATAAATTGACTCGTCAAATGAAAATCCTAAACTCTATCATTCATGCAAATTGGCTTACCCTTGCTATACTTCAACGCATCATCTATCGTGGTGATATTCTTTCGTTTTCCCATGGACTTTTGCTTCATTGTAGTATCAACAGTTGCACCACCAATGGCACCTAAGTAGTGTGAAGTCAACACAATATAATATCATATTCATGCAAATTAGAAACAAGGCTACTTGGATCAAACTAAAAATTTGCATTCCATCCAATATACCCTTTGCCATGCTACCACCACAAGTCGCCTTTATCCCCACAACATGAGGGACCATGTCTATTGTATTGGACATTTCTAATTTGCAAAAACAACAAAGTTAAGAAAACACAAAAGTCTAAAAATTTATGATAAGTTTCATGTTAAATAAATATATTTTTAGAAAGTACCATTTCCTTCATCCTCTTCTTTGTGCGTAGAAATTACTCTATTTTGTTCCAGAAATCCTGCATATAAGGCAAGTATTACTAAAACAAATAGCTAAGAGCAAGAGTTACCACATATTTACTATGTTTGGCTCTCAAAGTACTTACTCTCTCTTAATTCAATCTCTTGCCGTGGAATGTCATCCAATGGATAGTCTATCCACCATGGACAAATACGCATTTCCCATTCCGACAAACCCCTCTCAAGCAGTGCTTTTGAGAACATACAATTTTCACATCCCAAGTCCATCCACTCCTCCACTAGAGGAGGGAGGCTTTCTAGCACTCCACTTTCCTGTAGACTACGCAACCATCTTTTCCAAAAATATAAGAACAAACAACAAAAGCACTCTTAAGTTAGAATACATTTGTACATATGGTATTTAGAAAATATGGTTTCTTTATACTAGAAATACCTGTATACCACCCTCTTGCTTGATTGTGTGAGCTCTGGAACCTTCTCAAAGTCTCCAACATTCTTCATTTCACCAAAAATATTTGCAAATGCCTTTAAAATATGTAAACGTCTTTGGCCTTTAAAAAAAGCATCAAAGCCTCCTGGAATCTCAGTGCCATCAACTTGTAAGCTCCTGATCAATAAGGAGCATTCTCCAATCATATGAAACCAATACACCTCTTGCTTCATGTAGCTACGAAATCTCCTTACATCCGCAAAGTGTGACATAGTGGAGTCCTTTGCCTTCGTGACAGCCATGAGAAGTAAAATCTCCCTTTTTCTAATATATTGGTTATTGAACAAAACATAACTTCAATATTGTTGAACCAAATTATGTTCAATTCCAAAAAATAAGAGAACATTAGTCCATGAGGAAAACATACCTCTCCGCAGCAATATTAGCACTACAAATGGCATACAATTTGTCCTTGGTAATAGCCATCATGTTCCTTTCATCCCAATTCAATGCAAACAAAACAGAAAAGAAATCCTCTCCATGTGCAGGATTAGCTATTCCAAGGTACTTGTATCCTTTGTCCCTCAATTTATCTTGCTATTTGTTTATGAATTGTTTTCTTTTTGCCTCATAATTTGCCTCTGGCAATGCAAGCTCCTTGAGGCGGGCCTCCTCTTTGAGTATGGCAGAGTTATAGTCATCCTAAATAGAAAAATCAATACACTATTCTTAGTTATGGTTAAATTCAAGATACCATAATTTGTTATGCTGAAAACTAAAATACTATACCAAACTTTTTACCTTCCACACCAAAAGCGATATTAGCAAACATGGGTTCTTGTACCATGGATCATTGCCATGGTTACTTTTTCCTTCAATTTCATACTCTATTTCAGCCCACCGTCTTTGAGAAGGGCTCATCCTTTCCAAAATGCTTTGTTTATCAGCGATGCCAAACTTTTGGAATATGAAAATTTCATGGCCTAGGTTGGGTTTGACATGTGCTCTTGTTACACTACAACATTGAAAATTGTCTTTAAATTTTAAGATTCACACATAAATAAAACCTATTCACATTCACATAACTAATAAATGAAACCTATTGGCATTCACACGTAAATGAAATCTATTGGAATAAATAAAATATCTTGACATTCACACAAAAATTATCTTTATATTTTGAGATTCACACATAAATAAAAACTATTGGCAATATTCACACACAATTGATGATCTATTAACCCATTTGAAAAAGTTAATAGTGATAAGTATACTTACGCATTTGATGTATCCAATGCTAACAATAGTTCTCCTTCTTTCTTCTTCTCCACTTGAATGAATTGACATAGAACTCTAACATGTCGCGAAATATCTTCATTATAAACTACATACATCAAATAATAAAATAAATAATTAGTCAAAGAAGGAAGTATCATCACAATAAACAAGAGAAAGCAAGACAATGCATAGTTACCTTCCTTTATCCTCTTCATCCATGTCTTCAACCTATGATTATCGTCCCATACCAAAAACTTGCGCCCTCTTAAATCAGCCCACTCATCAGTCAATTCATCTTCAAACCTTTGGTTAACTTCTCTCCAAAGAGGGCCCCACTCTTCCAAATTTTGGGGAGATACATCCATTAGCTCACCAGTGGGCCTTCTCAAAGAAACCAAAAATTTCCCCATTGTTTCCATATACGAAGCATTATGGAAAGATGAAATCAACCATGTAGCAGAACTAGATGCAAGCCTTATAGCCTCATAGGGCACAAGTCTACACAAAGGGATAGGAGGAGGAGAAGTAGACCTCGTTACAAAAAATGAGGCCAACACATCTGACATAAGCCCAAACTTGACATTCTCTCCAATGTGTCTATCATGCTCACTGACCTCTTTCTTTTCTTCATTAGCAACATCCTCATTCACCTCTTCATTTTCCTCATGTACAGTTTGAAAATCTAAAGACCTCCCCTGTGTTGTTTCACCACACTCCGTGGTGGTAGTGTGCGTTCTCATAGGATCAGCATGAATGTCATTGCTTGGTTCATCCATGCTATCCTCAAGCGCTTCATCATCAATGAAAGGACATTTTTTCCTTGGTTTTCCACCCTTGTTATTTGGAGATTCAGAGAATGCGCGGGAGGATGCTTCTTGATCGATACTTACTAGTCTATTGCATAGACCGGATCTTAACCTTGTAATTGGAGTATCTACAAAAATAATTTGAAAATAGAATATAACATTTATATGAAACTTTAAAAGAGTTGCTTAACCATTAAGAATAGAATATGTAAATTTAAAAGAGTGATTGAATGACTTACTTGGATGGCCCCTTTTGCTTTGACCTCTCCTACCACCACCACGCCGACCTCTAGCCATGCTCAGAAGCACTAAAACAAACCACAAATCATTTTAAAAATGAAGACGACTCAACTGAATCACATGTTCTATTAATTAATCTCCACCAAAATATGACCATTTGACGCAGACAACACACTTTAACATCATTTGTTATTTGGTTTTAATAAATGTATTAAATTTTCTTAATCATTTGAACCTCCCGACCACATTTTCACCCCCGCACCCCCAAAGGGAGGATACTCCCAATCCCTTGTTCCTGTCTGCGTTGACGCAGACAATGCTGAGTGTTTGACAATTCCCAATCCAAAAAAATCAAATCATGTCACACTTATTTCTTTAGGATGATTTGCGTATGATTTAAAAATGGTTTAATTTTTCATGCCTTGGACTCGCATGGTTTACACCCACTCTATATGGAGGGGGGGTGTAGGGGGGGCATCAGCCCCCCCTACTAGTGTCGCCGGGGGGTTCCAAGGGGGGCCGGCGACAGCCATGAGGCCCCCCTTGGCGGGGGTTCGGGGGCAGCGCCCCCGAAGCCAAAAATTGTAGGTAACTTGGCTATAGAAGAGGTTTAAGGGGCGGTTTAGGGAGGAGCAGTGGTTTAAGGATGAGGGGCTGAGAGGGGAGTGGTTTGGGGAGCAGGGACTGAGAGGGGAGTGGTTTAAGGAGGAGGGGCTGAGAGGGGGGCGGCTGTGCACTACCCGCCCCATTTCATAAGGTACCCCGCCCCCCCACCAGGTCGTCTGCGTTGACGCAGACAGAGGGCGGGTACTGAGGGTTCCCCCTCCTCGCCTTTTTCCTCTCCTCCTCCTCCCTCCAAAGGGGGCTGCGCCCAACCCCCGAGAGTTGTTTGCGTTGACGCAGACAGCCCCGGGTGTCCCAAAGGTCTCCTCCTCTCCCATTTTTTTAGTTTACCATCTCCTTCTCTACCTCCCCTTTCCTTCTCTCCCCTCCCATTGTTGTCCTCTCATTGTCTACCTACTCTTCCATTTCTTTCAGCCATGGAGGAAAAATGAAACTTGAAATATAGATTTTCTGCCATAAAGATGGAGTGTGGAGCTTACCCGGTGAGTTTGATGGAGAATGTTGATCTTGTTTGAGCTTGTTGCAAGGGCTGCTCTCCTTCTTGCTTCTTCTTTATGCCTTCCAACTTGCAATGGGAGAGAAGAAGAGGGAAACGAAAGAGAAAAGGAAGAAGAAGAAAAAGAAGAAGAAGAAGAAGAAAAAGAAGAAGAAGAAGAAGAAGAAGAAGAAGAAGAAGAAGAAGGACAAATAAGAAGATATGTTTAAACCGTTACATACAGCTTTCAATGACAAGCGACGCGTGCATATTGAACATCCATCATGAGAGAATGTTTCTCTCGAACACCGAAAAATTATTTACTAAAAAATGTAAATGCTGACGGCGCCTGACATCTGACAAAATAAAACGTGTTTATAAAAATATGTGCTACAACACGACATGATTTTCGAAAAGACATGATTTATTTTTGAAAAGACATGTTTTTTTAATAAAAAATTTAACTAAATCTTGTGATTTTTCAATATGTAGACTTTTTTTAATGATTTGGTTCATTAATGGACTGATTCGCAACTTCAACCGTCACTAAGAACTTGCCCATGGAGTAAGAGCTCATTTAATCCATATTTGGTGGGGGTAACGGACTATTATTTCTACGTTCAAAGAAATTGATAAACAATAAGCATGCTATTAGATATAATATTTTGCCTTCATAGCTCCATTGTTTGTTGAGTTTCAAACCGGCTTTTGTGAGAGACGATGGCAGAAGTTACTCTTCAATGGTCAATCGGCTCCGAATCACTGGAATGTGTTGTGCCCCTGAGGGATGGAAAGATTCTTGTGAGCTCTTATTTTCTTCAATCACTTCTACCCCCTGACCGTAAGCTGGTAGGTTTGTATGCTATTTTCCAACTTGATGCTTACAGTGAAGAGATCGCGGTTCATGGCCAACCGGATATCAATGGTGCGGAGCAATTTTTGCTCGATTCTTCTCTTTCATGTTAGTATAAAATAGTACATTGTGATACCACTTTCACCATGGACCAAGATGAAGGACTACACACTGTAGAAAATAGCAAACAAGCTCATTCACTTTCAGGACCTGTTGTAGACATTACATCCGATTCCTTCGCAGAGACGTCATCTCAAACTTCTTTGCCACTTATAACAAATGCTTTTTGTGCACCCGTCTCAACTCCGACTATTGACTTAGAGTTGGATGATGGACTTGATAGTCCTCATTCATTTCCACAAATAAAGAAAGAGATTTTACCTTGGATTGCTAATAGCCCCAGAGGAAAGAAGTTGAAGGCTTTATTGCAGATGAGTGAAGGCCCTTTTTTTGTTAGTGAGATTCCAAGAGAGTACAATGGTTCTATTGCTTTCGTTCTTCTGCCGACATATGGCACATCTTCAAACATGGATGGGATGCATCAACAATATGATGGTCATGTCTGGACAAGACCCCATCCAACTAATATCTTCCCTGATGCTACTTCGAGAATTAGCCATTGCCTCGGAGACTTACAATGTCATCGAGTCAATTGTCCTTACTATGAGAGCAACAATCAACATAATAAAATGTATTTTCATGGTTACCTCAATAGCACAGTGAGCAAGGGGCTACTTGCAAGTGAAGAAAAACATTCAATCATGTGTCACTATTGTAGTAAAGTTGTCACTTGTTATGCAACTTGTGATTGCAAAGTTTATTACATTTTTCCAAAGGATACAAGCATGGAGAGATTGATGCTTCATGTAGGCACTCACACACACAATGTGCAACCAGGGACTTCAATGGCTGCAATTAAAAAAATTAGATCTCTAGTTCACTCAGTTTTGCAAGTGAATCGACACTGTGGTGCTAGGAAGATTCAAATGATTGTAGCAAAACAAATTATCACTGAATCTTTGACAACTAATGGTTCAATGGTGGAGGGAGAACAAGAGCTTACAAACTTTTTGGAGGAGTTGATGCCATTGGTTAAAAATCAGAGGTTAGTTTCGGTTATTCAAGTCTGCAAACTATGGTTTGTAGCATTGTTATTAGTTTAACAAACTTTCGTTTGTTGAGGTTGCAGGTTCAATAGTATCGTGACATGCCAGAAAAAAAAAGAAACATGTGTTGTTGGAGATGGCTTTGATAACATTTTGGAGTTGAAAAAAAGATGCATGTTTCCTTTTTTTCATGGCAGTAGATTTCCAGGGCAAGGAGGGGTGGGTGAAAAAAGTTACATTTTCAAGATGTCTACTAAAGGACCCGGCTCTGGAGTGGAATTGGTTAATCGAATGAGACGCTTAGGAAATGGAGACCTTTGCAAGTCTTGGGTTCACTTTGACTTTACACACAGAATAGATGACTGGGCAACAATGTCTTGTTCTGTGTACGATCCATGGTTTGTTCGGGAACCTTACTTGTTATCAATTTTCGTTGACATATTCTAGTTGCTAATCACTGTATTTCTTATTGCAGCTTGAAGGGGATCATGGTGATTGCTATTTGTGATACAAAGGAAGAGGATACAGAAACACAAATTCTTTTTTGGAGATGCCTTAATAATGTGATGCTCGAGTGTGGACATCCTCCTGCAGACTTTGCAGGCTTTATGGCGGATGAAGCCGGTGCAAATTGGATGGCAATCCGCACTGTTTTCAATGCGGGACCTGACAATGTTTTGGAAGGAAGAGAGCGATCGTGTTTGTTTCACTGGGAACAAAGCTTACAGAAGCACACAACGAAATACGTGCCTTCAAACCTTCGAAAGCATCACTTGAATTTATGTGAGAGGTGGCGCCTTTCAAAATCCATTGAAGAGGGCAAGAGGAATGCCACAGCTATACAAAATTGGTGGCAGCAAGTAGGACTGCCTCGAGATAGTACCGTACCATTGAAGAGATGGATCAAATGGTGGGAGAATAGGATAGACCATTGGGGTAGTACTACACATGTAAATGTTTTTTTTTATTTCTATTTGTTACATACACATGTACTAATATCATTGGGGTGGGAATACCCAAGTATGAGAACAAAATAGACATGTAAGAGGAATTGTTGAGTTTTTTATTGGGTTGCAGGCTTCCTTGAGTCCTTGGGAGAGGGCCTGTATTCCCAACACAAATATTTCTGAGAGCGTGCATGCAAGTTGGTTAGCAGGGGAGGATGGAAAGAAGAAAATTGGTTTGTATGATGCATGCGTCACTGACTTGATCAACTCATATATTCAATGTTCAAGGAAATTGGCCTTCACAACTTGAAGATACTCTGGAAGTGGTCCCGACATGGATGCTCTTATTAATAGGGTGGTTGCAAGAAATACCCCTTCACCTGCATTCATAGCTCGAACAGTTCAAGGAGCAGTTCTTGGCACCCCCATGTACGGAGAGCCTTTCATTTCTGGAAACAAAGAAACAGTTCAAAGGAAAAGAAGAACTCTAGATGGTTGTAGCTCTCATAAACCTGGCTATGTAATGGAGTCAAGGGATAGAAAACAAAAAGGACGACCACACAAGATAAATTTTCAAAATAGAAATGACCAACCTACAGAAGTTGGCTTGGACCATGAGGTGCATGCAGTGCTGATTGAAATGGATCTCCCAACTAATATTGTCTCAGAGGAGGAAATGCATAGAAGTTTGTGGGCCATTCAGAGAATGCCTGTTCATTGCAAATGAAAATGTTTTGGTATTATAAATAGAAAGAAGTGCTGCAACGTGATAGAAAGTAGATCACCTGGGTTACTATGCCCTTCATTTTGGTCAGAGAGGGAATTTCAAGGTAAGTCTATTGCACAATGGTTCTGGTTTTGCAGTCATGATGTGGAGCATACATGGGATGTTGATAAACAAGTTAAGCATGTGCCCTTGCGACCAAGGATTTGGTCTATTGACAAGGGCACCAATGCTTCTGCAGACGAGATTTCAATTCTTATAAAAGGAGGTTTTGTATTCAAGCATGATGGCATTCCACCTACCCCCAAAAATACTACGACCCATGGGACAGAACCACTTACCTCTTCAAGTGGCAAACGAAGAAAAAAATGGAGACATGGTATTTCTAAGGATGCAGAAAGAAAAATTGCATTGGCTGAGGCATTGGATGTAGTTTTCATGGAAGAGAAAGTAGTGGTGGCAAATGAGAAAGTCATATTTTATGTTATGTCAGAGCATTTGTATGAGGTGCATGTCAATCCCGAGCCCTTCTGCACGTGTCCTGACTTTCAAAAGAGAGAGTTGGAAAGTAAACCCTTCCTGGCCTGCAAGCACATGTATTATGTCTACATTCGTGTGCTTGGGATGGACAAAAATCAACATATGATGATGCATCAACCTTCCCTTAAGCAAACTGATTTAAATTTTATGCTTGCCCTTCCGCGACGCATAAAATGCAAATCAAAGACTTGAGAGTTTTATGTTGGCTATTGTTCAATGAGATGGGGACCATGCAGTACTGAATGAAAGATTTAAAGGGCATATGAAGAAGTGGAGGTGGACGTTCATTTTGGATACATGATGTGAAGGGACCACACATTTGGTATTTTTCTTTTTGAGCATAATGAAAACTCTAGTAAAAGTAGACATTATTAATCATGGAGCAGTTATCCATTTGTGGACATGATTGGACGAGGATCTAAAAGTGGAATTATTGATCATGCTTTTTTGATTCATTGAGGGGGCCATCTATTTATAGATTAGGGATCTATTTATAAACTATGCTTATTTAGTATGCAAAGTAATTTCATTTTTCCTGATTTGATGCTCCAACTTCATTTTTGTTGAGCCAATTTTTTTTCAAGGTAATCTAGATCTTGCTCCTCTTCTCCTATTATGAAAAGTATGCAAGTTTATTGTTTGCCTTTTGCTATGATGAATACATCCATAAAGCTTGGTATTCACTGAGGGGGGTACCTATTTGTAGGTGATGGATCTCATTATAAATCATGCTTATTTTGTGTGCAAAGAAATTTCATTTTTCTTAATTTTAATGCTCCAAGTTCATTTTTGCTAGTTGTGACAATTTTTTTCTCAAGATAATCTCGATTTTGTTTCATAAAGCTTGTTGATCACTTCGTTTTAATTCCCCTCAGAGGATTGTCTATTTATATGTGAAATATCTCTTTATAAATCATTCTTGTTTTGTGTGCAAAGCATTTTCATTTTTCCTGGTATTGATGTTCCAAGTTCGTTTTTGTTGATTGTGATACTTTTTTCTTAAGGTAATCTTGATCTTTGTCCTTTACTCCTATTATGGAAAGCATGGTTACATAGAATCTAATCATGTATCATCTACTCTAGTCACATTTCTAATATATATTATGGTTGCTTCTCCTTCCCATGTTACACCTCAATTGTTTGCTTTCCCTTATCACGTTATCAAGGTGTTTTTTATCTAACCCATGTTCTAATTTCTAATTTTCATTTGTTAATTGGGTATTTTTTATCTAAACCATGTTTCATCTAACCTTTGATTGGCAAGTCTGCTATTGATATAAACCATGGCCAAGTTTGATGTTGAACCAAACCATGATATGGTTGCTTCCCGTCCTTATGCAACAACTCTACTCTTTGCTTCTCTTTTGCATATTGCTCTTCCTTCCACTTTCCATACTCAATTCTACTAATTTTTATTTTTAGCACAAGGTTTCCTTTAAATTCTACATGAGTCAAATCATGCCTAAACCTACACAGGAGGAGCTAGACATGAGAAAGACCTTCAGAACCGCAAATGGTAAACTAGATTCGTTGTCAAAAGCTACAAACTATGATGAGAAGTGGTCAATAAATGATGCAACATTTGCCATTGGAAAGGTTGAACAAATACTTGGCCAAATTTTTCAACAAGAGGATGAAAATGATATATCCCTTGTAGATATGTTAGAGTTAAAGCTCCCTACAACCATTGCATATATGAGAAGATTTGGAGTGATTAGTTAAAAAGACGAGGAAGATATTGACATTTGTTGCTATCAAGTCCACATATCGATACTATATAATAGTTATATATAAGTGGCTTTCATAATTTACCTAAATAGTTGCAAGAGAAATAATTATATTTTCCTATATTTTCTTTTTGTGTTTTGTTTAGATTGACTCATAATTTTAGAGATTAGTCTGATTGATAAGGGTACTTTTTGAGATGTGTGGTAGAAACCCAATTTTGTTCATTTTTCTCTCTTCGGTATATTTTGAGAGTTTGAAAAAAATGGTCCCTTGAATACCTTGCTTAATACAAATTTTCAATATGGGTAATAAGATTATCCCTCATAAAGTTACAAATTTTGTGAAAAAACTCCAAGTTTTGGCAAATACATTGAAAAACTCCAAGTTTTGGAAAATTTTGTGAAAAAACTTCAAATTGGGGACTTGCTTTTTTAAATCCCCCTTTTTTTGACTAGGAACAGGGAAGTATCACAAAGGTCCGAATCATTTTGCTCCTCTTCTTCAATCTGAGGGATCCGCAATAGATGATCATCCAAAACACGAGAGAAAATGAGCTTTGTAACTACTTTAAAATCAAACTCCTAGAACATAAGTAATCATCTCATCATTTTTCCTTTTATATCAGCTTCATTCATCAAGAAGGACAAGGCCTCATGATCCACATAAAACTTGAAATGTGTCGACAACAGGTAGTGTTGAAACTTCTCCAAGGCAAACATCATTGCGAGGCACTCTAACTTAGTCACTTTGTAGCTCCTCTTCTAATTAGTGACCTTATGGCTTGCATAGTAGATTGGCTGATCCAACTTGGAGGAGCCTTTCTAGTATAAGAATATGCCTAAACCTTTTATAGATGCATCTGTATGCATATAAAACTCCTTCATCCAATTAGGAGGTTGCAAGATGGGTGTTTCAATTAGACACTGTTTCAGAGTGTTGAAAGCTTATTTACAATCATTTGTCTAATTAAAATCTGTCTCTTTCCTTAAGAGCTTATGCAGGGGACTACCTTTATTGCAAAATGTGTGATGAACTGCCTATAATAGGCTATATGGCCAAGAAATCCCCTCAACTATTTAAGGTTGGTTGGTGCTATTAGAGCTTCAATCTTCTCAATCTTGGTAGGGTCTATTGCTATCCCTTGTGTAGAGACAATGTGATGTAGAAGAACTCTTGAAGAGACTCTGAAGATGCATTTGTTAAGGTTGAGGGAGATCCCATATTTCCAACATTGGTCAAGGCATTACTCCAAGTGTACTCAATGCTTATAGAGTGGACTAAAGACACAAAAATCATCTAGGTATATCTTAATGAAATCATACAAGTGATTTCGAAATGCGACCATCATGACTCGCTAGAAGATAGAGAGGGTATTATAAAGCCCAAAGGACATCACTTTGTAGGCATAGATACCCCATTCTATTGTAAAGCTTGTCTTGGATTGGTCTTCTTTTGCTATCTAGACTTGGTTGTACTCATTGAGTTCATCCAGTGTAGGAAATAGAGCCCATGTCCAGCCATATTATCCAACAATCCAACAATTGGTCTATGAAAGGGATAGGGAAAAGATCCTTCTTTGTCTTGGAGTTCAGCTTCTGAAAGTCCACACATATTTGCAACTTTCTATTTTTCTTGGGTATTATCACGATGGGCGAAACCCATTCACTATTGGACACTGGATAGATGAACTCAACTTCTAGGAAATTCAATAATTCTTCTTTCACTAGGGCTAAGTAAATTGGATTCATATGCCTTTGTCTTTGCCTTATAGGCTTGGCATAAGATGTGATGTTGATACACAATGGGATCAATCCCCTTTATATTTTTATACAACCATGCAAACACATCCAAGTTCTCATTTAATAGGTCACGCAAGACCAACAACTCCTCTTTTGCAAAGGCTACTACCCACCTTCAGGTGACATTCAGTACTATTTTAATCCACAAAACTTAATTTCTTTTCACTTTCCACTTTGTGGATGAAGGTCCTGTGGATTGTTTCTAGGTATAGATTCGAATCCTTCAAGGGAGGGGCCTCCTTGTCTGATGTTTCGCTGGCACCAACTTCTTCCTTCAGAGAGGGAAGTTGTCTATCTCTTTGGGTTGTTGCAATGGTGTTAGTGACTTTGGCTCTACTGTGGCCATGTAATTAGGTATTGAGGGCATCTCCTTCTCTACTTCCATAGTCTCTATCTCCTCCTCTACCCCCTCCTTATCTTTGGCTTCCTTGACTCCTTGTTCTTCTTGTGTGTAGTTGACAAGTATGTACTTGAAAATCTTTGCGCATATATACCAAACATGCTCATTGTTGTAACAATCTTTGGAAAACTATCACACCTTTGAAAGAAAGGAATGTTAGTTCAATGCTATTTTGCAATGCACTCTCTTTTAAGTGAAACAATATCTTAAAATTAAATATCTTCTACATCACCTTGATAAATTTGTCATCATTAAGATAAATAAACTTGACCAATCTTCAAGTATTTACAATCACCCTCCAAGCACAAGAATGACTATTATCTTGATGAGAGCTCTACAAATAACAACAAAAATTAAAATCAAATAACTTATTTGTGGTAGTTTATGGAATCCCGTATCTTGATGTATTTGATAAAGAGCTTATCCCAACTTGTCTATACTCCATTTGTGTAAGTAGATTAGAAGGCATAAGCGACATTTTTTTTAGAACTTCAATTAATATTTTTATATCTCTGTATCAAAAATAAATAAAATTTAGAGTACTTACAATAGATAAAAGTTCAAATGATTAGGGAGCCTTGGGAAAATTCAACTTACATCTTAGCATTTCCATGTACTCCTTTCATAGAATTGATTAAAAAACACTTCTTATTTACATAGTCTATGGTAATCAGGTTCCAATGAGATATGAAAATAATCATAGAAGAATAATTTAGTATAATAAACTCTTTTGAAAGTAGAAGAGATATTAAACAACTTACTTTTCATGATATGGAATCATAACAAGCTCCAAGGTATCGAAATGAATTCCACTGTTGAGCCAATAGTCAAATGCATTTGCATCAAGCTCACTTAGCCTCATATAGTTGGAGATCGAAGGATCAATAATCTCAACCTTTTGTTGTATATCAAAATGGAATTCATGCATCATGCACCTAGTAAAAGCAATAAAATAGTGAGTATATGTAAAAAAAATTATTGATAGAAAAATATCATTCTTAAGAATATTTTTTAAAAGATATAATATATCTCAATCTAGCAACAAGGATAGAGTCATTTTCTTCTCTCCTCTTATTCTTAAGGATTTTCACACATTTTGAGTCCAAAAAATAATATAATTCTTCTTGCCTATGTCACCAAGCAAGAAGCAATATACACTAAAACTTGATGGGGTGACCCTATCAAGCATGTCAACAAGCTCATCCTCTAGAGGTCCTAGTTGCTCTACTTCTTTTTCTTCTACTTTCTTCCTCTTATGCTTCCTTTATTTCTTTGCTTGTTCCTCTCTAGCCTTTTCCTCCTTCTCATGCCATCTTGTATCTCTCTTGTGTGTGACATCCTCCACTTTACAACATGTGTTCTCTTTCGTCCTGTATGGTGGCACATTAAGAATATTATATGTCTTCTCATCTATAAGAGAAATTGGCTCCAAAACCTTGGAGAATCTATATCTTAATATTTATAGAATAATCATATCCTTATCTGTAAGTGTCACTCTATGTGCATGGGCAGCACATGTATATGCATCTTGGAAAAATTCAATCAAGAAGTCCTCTGCAGCATCTTGGATGCCAATAAGAGCACTCCTTATCCACCTAGAGCTATTGAGACTATGCCTATCACATATCTTCCTGACCACTTTCTAGAATGGCAACTTTGTAAAATATTACACAGCGCATCGAACAGAATCTGAGAAAGAGATAGAGAGTACACAACAGATAAGAGGAGAATCAGTAAATTCTTTAACTCCAAACAACTGATACAAAGATGGCTCTGTCCACCCATGCGCTTCCACTGTGTGAAGCTTAGATGGCGATCTAGACAGAAGATAGGTGAAGAGCTTAAGGCTAGCTGGAACAACAACTCTGACTGGGTGAAAGATGAGTGAGTGATGGCTGCGAAGGGGTTTAGCTTTTATAGCCCGCGAAGGTCGTTAGGTCGGCCTGCTGACCGACCTACCATATGAGCCTCCACTAGTCGGCCAGGGAATAACTCCCTTACACCGCAACTCGATGCAATGCGCCTCGAGTTGCTACCAGCTTAACCACTCCGTCTAACCCAAAGATTAGACCCACAATGGTCACCTTTTTGCCATACGGTCACATAGACCTCATCTGATATACAAGTCAGGACTCCACCAATGTCCGGGCTCACACTTGGCTTCTCCTCATAATGGGGGCCTTACAACTTTGAGCACCATGGATCATTGGTAGCACCTAATGAGGGTGGGGCATTGATCATATCTAACACCCCCCCTCAATGTCCACCCATAGGTGAACTATCTCCTCGGCCCAATGCCGAGTCTCTGAAGATGAACTTGAAGCAGATCCTTCGTAAGTGCTTTGGTGAAGATATCTTCTCCATTCTCCTCTGTTGGACAGTAGACCAATTCCACTATCCCATCCTCCATCAAATCACACACATAGTGATACTGGATCTCTATATGTTTGGTGCGTGCATGAAACACTGGATTTTTGGCAATGGCGATGCAACTCTGATTGTCACATCTCAGCACAGTTGGTTCTTCATCCTGCACTCCCATATGCCATAGAATCCTTCTCAACCATACGGCCTCACATGCAGCAAAACAAGCTGCCTTATACTCTGCTTCGGTAGAAGACAATGCCACTGTTGGTTGCTTCTTACTAATCCAAGAGAAAATTCCTGAACCCAAAGAGAAACAATAACCAGAAACTGACTTCCTGGAATCAATGTCTCCTGCCCAATCTGAGTCACAGTTCCCCACAAGAGAAGTTCCGAAACTGTATGTGATACCATAGTCAAGAGTTTTCTTCAAGTATCTGAGCACCCGCATCCCAGCCTTCCAATGACTCTCATGAGGTTTGTTTGAGAACCTCCCAATGTCTGCTAATGCTAATGTATCCTTGACGGATAACTTTGCATTTACCTCCATAGGTGTAGCTATCTCCTTGCACTCGGTCATGCCAAATGCCTTCAAGATCTCCCATGCATACTTCTTCTGAGAGATGAAGATCTTTCCTGGCTCTTGCCAGATTTCAATCCCCAAACAATAGTGCAGCAAGCCTAAGTCTGTCATTTCAAACTCAGAGCTCAAAGCCTTTCGAGTTTGGTTGATCATATCTTCATAGTCACCTGTAATAAGAAGGTCGTCCACATATATAACAATCACTACAGACTTTTTACCATCCCTGTAAACATACAAGTTAGCATCTGAGGCATATCTTTTGAAGTTTAGGTTTAAAAAGAACCTATCTATCCGTTGGTACCATGCTCTGGGGGCTTGTTTTAGCCCATACAATGCCTTCTTCAATTTACACACTTTGTTCTCAGAATGGGGGGCCTCAAACCCTGGTGGCTGAGCCACGTACACCTCCTCCTTGAGGTCACCATTTAAGAACGCTGACTTAACATCCATTTGGTACACTGGCCACTTCTTGTGGGCAGCCACTGCAAGTACTGTGCGAATAGTGGTCATTCTGGCAGTTGGGGCAAATGACTCTTGAAAATCAAACCCTTCAACTTGTGAAAATCCTTGGGCAACCAGTCTAGCTTTGTACTTTTCTAAGGTACCATCAGCCTTGTACTTTACCTTCCAGATCCACTTGGTGCCAATAACCTTCCACTTTGCTGGTCGATCCACTAGCTCCCAAGTGTCATTCTTCATTATGCTGTCATACTCCGCTTGCATAGCATCCTTCCATGATGGATCTGCAAGTGCTTCTTCTAAGTCAGTTGGCTCCTTTACTTCTCTCATAATCTCAACCATCAAGGCCATATTGACTATGTGAGCAGAAGCCCTCCTTTGCTCCTCTATTCTCTGAGACCTCCTTGGTCCATCTGGCTTCTCCTCAACAGATGCAGGCATAGGATTATTGTGGTCATAGAGCTGCTTCACCCAGCGCGGCAATGGCTTTTCCGGTGGGGTGATGTCAGGTTGGTGAACTTTTTCCTCATCATCTGAAGATGATGCTTCCTCCTCCTTAAGGATAGGGATAGCTCTCGGGATAGGTTCATAATGGACTACTTCTTCGCTTGATGATAAAGTGGAAGAACTTGCCTTCTCCTCCTCCACTGTATGCGGCTCCTCCTTGAACACCACATCACGACTCGCGATGATCTTCTTTGCCTCTTGGTCATATAACTTGTAAGCCTTCTGCTCATCACTATAACCCAAGAAGATACATTTTCTGCTTTTTGGTTGTAACTTGTTTCTCTTCTCATCTGGAACATGTGCATAACATTCACATCCAAAAATTCTGAAATGTGAGACAGATGGTTTCTTACCAGTGTAAGCCTCATGAGGTGTTTTTCCCTTGAGAGCCTTTGTATAGCTCCGATTTAGAATGTAGACTGCAGTATTAACAGCTTCAGCCCAAAAATGGTTAGGCAATCCCTTGCCCTTTAGCATGCATCTTGCCATCTCCACAATGGTGCGATTCCTGCGTTCCACAACACCGTTCTGCTGAGGTGTGTGAGGCGTCGTCAATTGACGCTTGATCCCTTTGCTCTTGCAAAAGCCTTCAAACTCCTTTGAGTTGAACTCACCACCACCATCTGTTCTAAATTTCTTCACACTTTTCCCTGTTTCATTCTCAACAAGTATTAACCATTCTTTAAACTTACCAAAAGCTTGAGCCTTATCACGAAGGAAGTACACCCACATCTTCCTACTGTAGTCGTCGACAATCAACATAAAATAAGAAGATCCCCCCAAGGCCTGTGTAGGCATCTTACCACACAAGTCAGCATGCACCAACTCTAGAGGAGCCTGTGCTCTATTCTTGCTTTCTTGTGGAAATGCCTTTCTTTGTTGCTTGCCCATCATACAAGCTTCACATGGTTCCTTCAATTCAGTTATTGTAGGTAGGTGAGCAACCATACCTTGCTTTTGCATCTCCTTCAATACTGCAAATCTGATGTGTCCAAACCTTTCATGCCAAAGCTTACTTGTGCCCACTCCAGCGGTGGCTGTAAGAGCACTTAGCTCATACAGGTTTTTCCTTCTTTCTCCTTTGCCAACAATTGTGCCAGCACTATCAATAATTTCTGCACCTGTCTTCTTGAACCTCACTTCATGACCAAGATCAGTTATGGCAGCAACTGATAAGAGATTTCTCCTGATTTCGGGAACATACAACACATTTGAAAGCTTTTTGACTTCACCATTTGCAGCAACAAAAGAAATAGTACCTGTGCCCGCAGCAGGGCATTTAGCATCATTTCCAACCGTCATAGTGATGGATTCTTGTAGAGGCTGCATAGAACTGTATAGACCTTTCTTGTTGGTCATGTGACGGGAGGCCCCACTATCCAACACCCAAGAGTCAGTGGTAGATTCTTCTTGCGCCGAGGAGCACACTTCCTCAATGGTCGCCATGAATAATTCCAACTCTGCTTCAGCCGTATTGGCTGTCTCTTTCCCTTTAAGGGTACCATTCTTTTCATTTGCCTTCTTGACACGACAATCTGCAATTGCATGTCCTTTCTTCTTATAGTAGAAGCACTCTCCTTGAAACTTCTTCTTGCCGCCCTTCTTCTTTTTGTCACCATCATTTTTGGTGGAGGAAACACCTTTGCCTTTTGCATTGGCAGGGAATGCAGCATCTCCATTGTTGCTTCCTTCTCGAGCTTTCAGCCTCAACTCCTCCTCCATTAGTAATGCACAAAACTCCTCAAAAATCAAAGCTTGAGGTCTCACCTGAGTATTAAGGGCGGTTACTAGTCCATGAAAATTTTGTGGACAAATCCGAAGACACCTCCGAGCTAGCTCTTCGCTACTCTTTTGTATCCCAGCGCCAGCGATCTGGTCGCGCAGATTCTTAATCCGAGTGATGAATGCTTCAACCGTCTCTCCTTTAGCAAACTTCTCCGCTGCTAGTTGATTCTCCAAGTTTTGAATCCTTGTTTGGTTTCGTGTTTCATACTGACTCCTTAGTACATTCCAAGCCTCTGACGCTTTGGTTGTATGCTGAATCAGAGTCAAAACACTGTCAGAACAGCTTGTAACTAAGGCACACAATGCATCTGCATTCCTTCGTTTCCAAGCTCGTAGAAGATCTGCATTCGGAGGAATCATCACACTAGGATTTGATGGGTCGGGGGTAGGCTGTGGTTCTGCGTCAGTCCCCAGCACAGTCTCCAGAAGCTCATAAGAATCAAGGATAGTTGTAATTTTGAACTTCCACAAGGTGTAGTTTGTACCATCTAACTTGCCTTTGCTAAAGGTTGGTGGACGAATCCTCAGTGTTTGAATAGCCGGTACAGCAGCACCACCTCCTGCACCGCTTCCTGATGTGCCAGAACCGCTTCCCGGAGTCAACATTGTTTCTCTTTGCTGTTGAAGCCTTTGCCTCTTGCACGCTCTCCGATCTCTAGAGCCCCCTGGGCTCTGATACCATGTAAAATATTACACGGCGCAGCGAACAGAATCTGAGAAAGAGATAGAGAGTACACAACAGATAAGAGGAGAATCAGTAAATTCTTTAACTCCAAACAACTGATACAAAGATGGCTCTGTCCACCCATGCACTTCCACTGGGTGAAGCTTAGATGGCGATCTAGATAGAAGATAGGTGAAGAGCTTAAGGCTAGCTGGAACAACAACTCTGACTGGGTGAAAGATGAGTGAGTGATGGCTGCGAAGGGGTTTAGCTTTTATAGCCCGCGAAGGTCGTTAGGTCGGCCTGCTGACCGACCTACCATATGAGCCTCCACTAGTCGGCCAGGGAATATTCTAGGGAATATTCCCTTTACCATCAGGCCGGGGGCGCTGCCCTTGGACCCCCGCCAGGGGGGCCGCGCTGGCCCCCCTGGGACCCCCCAGCCAGGGGCTGCTTCCGCGGCCCCCGGACCCCACAATAGGGGCCCCTTTTAACTCCCTTACACCGCAACTCGATGCAATGCACCTCGAGTTGCTACCAGCTTAACCACTCCGTCTAACCCAAAGATTAGACCCACAATGGTCACCTTTTTGCCATCCGGTCACATAGACCTCATCTGATATACAAGTCAGAACTCCACCAATGTCCGGGCTCACACTTGGCTTCTCCTCATAATGGGGGCCTTACAACTTTGAGCACCATGGATCATTGGTAGCACCTAATGAGGGTGGGGCATTGATCATATCTAACAAACTTTGCAACTGCATTATTAAGAGCTTTCATTGCTTTCCTGATTTTCTAAGATATCCTACACATTGTGAAAATCTCCTTTTATGCTTTTTTGGTTGCTTTGGTGGCTTGAATGGCTTAGAGGACTAATGGATCTTTTTAGCAATGTTTATAGGATCAACCTTTTTCTTTCTTGAAGTAGCCTTAGTTCGAGCCATACCTTAACAAAACAAATTGAAACAACATGATAAGAAGACTAGTTATCAACAAGAAACTAAATAAGAAACATATGAAACATGAAAATAGAAAGGTAAAACAATGAACCCATCACTAAATTCGCATTTCACATGACCAAGCCCAAACTATGCACCAATGACCTGAATTGCGATTGTTTTTCATCAAGGATAGTGACCCATAGAACAACGTATGAAACACAAAAAGATATAGTAAATTTAATGAACCCAACCACTAAATTCTTGTTTGATCACACGATAGAGCCCAAACTATGGATCAATGTCTTGAACTACAATTTTTTTTCCATCAAAGACAGTGACCCAAAAGAAAGGCAACTGCTCTTGTGTTTTATGTGATAATGTAGATTAATATATGCAAGTCTACTTGATTGTTGAAGATTTTTCTTTGGAGTATAAATTTGTTTCAAAAGAGTTGGCTGATCTTGCTAGTTTGCTCTTGTTGTATTTTAATAGAAACATGAAGATGAAAATGATTCTTTACTAGAAGGACAGGTTTAAATTATGAGTTAGCATTGTAATTATTAATTAATGTGGTAGTTGATAGACCATAGACTCATTAATCACTTTTTCTAGGCCTAAGAATATTTCTCACCATGTGCTAAAAATAGCTTTTTAAAAAGCAAAAAGGTAAACATCCCTTTTTGGGTGAGGGACGTCCTTTTCAATTCAAATTTTGAGAAAAATGGCTCTATTATTAAATATCTTTTTAGGATTCTTTTAAAGAGAGCATCTCACAATCATCAACCATTTTCATTTGTAATGTTTTCTATCTCCATCAAATTGAAGCTAGGCTCTTTTGTGTTCTATCCAAGGCAAAGGCAACCATATACAACCAAATCAAACACTCTAAGTGGATAAACCAACTTGTTTTTACTCTGATAACAAATAGAATATCAATTTTTAAACCTTTGCATACCATTTCTTCAATTACTAACACATTTCATCCCATCAATAAGGTCTATCAAAGTGCTTGTGAATGTGTTGTATGGAACACAAACTTAGCAGCATCGCTGACTCCTGCAGCTTATCAAATCGCGTTTCTTACCTCAAACAATCGAATCTTGACAAAAATTTTGATTTCGGTCCAAGTGTTTGTGTAACATGGAAATTTTTGTTTACTAAGCTGTTGTCATATAAAACATGAATTAAGTTACGTTGATGTCTGGTACCTTCTACTAAACTCATGTTTCACATGTCAGGGATTAGGTTTTTGGCATATAATCTAGTTATTTGTTTTTTTGCTAGTAAGGGATATGCTTTCATAATTTTTATTTTTGCAGTATTTAGGGATTGAAAGAGAAAGCTCTCCCTTGATGGAATGGAGTAAGAAGAGCTTGAGGATAATTGTGATGATAAGCTTTTTGATTTCGTGCAAAATGTAGGAAACTCATCCAAATTTATGTACATTAGGGAGATGCTCAATGTCCCTTTTGATTTGCTAGAGCTGCTGAGTGATCTTGATGAGAAGCTTAGGGAGTAAAGAGAGTTTTATTCTAGATATGCATAGGAAACCCAAAATTTTCATTCTCTTTGTTTAGTTTGTAACCATTCTAAAAAACTTTCCTTTTCACAAGAGTTTTGATATCTCTCTTTCATTTTTTGTGTAACCATTTGTACGGTTTTTGCCAAAGATGATGTATTGCATGATGTGGTTTATGCCAAATTTGTCTGTAAAACCATTGAAAGACATCTAATAAACTATTTGCTTTGACTCTTCCTCCTCCATGTTGTGTGTGCCTAGAGTATTTTGTTCTTGCTTGATAATGTGATTTTTCCGTATTTTGGGTTGACTGGATAAATAGACTTCCATATTGTTTGATAAAATATGGAGCATGGTTGTATAAAATATGCTGCACAATTAAAAAACAAAAGAGAGTTAGGTAAAAATCTTATATGAGTTAGAAAAAATAAATAAACATATCAACTTCTTACCATACAAACATAATAACTTCTTACCATATAATGAGTAAAGTATTGATTACCCTAAGCTTCTGTCATTGCCTTTTTGAAAAGGTTCAATTAGTCGCCATATTGGCCGCCCAGATGGGAGGGAGAGTCCCCATCACCTTCCCTAATAATACCTCTCCTCCCCTATAAAACCTCCCCTCCCCTCCCCCTTGCTGTTGTGAGAAGAGAGAGGTATCACCTCTTGCCGCCCCCCATTGCTGACAACCTAAATAAGGGGGAGAAAGAGAGGGAAATGAACAGAGAGGGAGAGGGAGAGAGAGAGGAGAAGAAGAGGGGGAGAGAGAGAGAGAGAGGGAAGGAGAGAGGTGAGAAGATAGGGAGACAAAGAAGAAGAAGAAGACAAAGAAGAAGGAGAGAGAGAGAGAGAGAGAGAGAGAGAGAGAGAGAGAGAGAGAGAGAGAGAGAGAGAGAGAGAGAGAGAGAGAGAGAGAGAGAGAGAGAGAGAGAGAGAGGAAGAGAGATTCTTTCTCTTCCCCTTTGTAGAGGATATCCACACTCATTCCTTCTCTTCCATTGGCCGCGGACCCATACCCCGTTTCCGCATGATTATCCTTTGACTGCAAGCTCATCTCACTCCCCAACTAGCTCTTGCTAATCGAGTACAAGATGCAAAAGCCATGTGCGAAGCACGCCTAAAAGAGAAGAGATGGGGGATGGAACCCAAGCGAAAATTGTTGCATCCAAATGGATGTCCCTCAACAAGCAACGAAGCCTCGTGCAAGGGCTTCACGGCCAATCCGCATGCAATATTGATCGTAAGGAATGTATTTCCAAATTAATAGATGCTTATTTTGATTTCCCACATGAGGAGCATTAGACCTGTATTATGCCAAGCGAGAATAGGACATTGAAAAGGATAAAATACATCACAAGTATTTGAAGGATTGAATTCCCCAAATACATGTATCAAGAGGAGTTAATTGTATTCAGACGTTATGCATTCATAAACAACATTGACGGCTTCAATCATGTCCTCGCAATAGTAGGCGCATTTTCCTCGCTTTGAAGGTATATGTTGCAACTTGCATGCCTAAAGGATTGCATGGAAAGAAGCTTAGTCTAGAAAAGAATTGTTATCAAAGCTCTAGTCCTTTGTCCAAGCTCTCGTTAATAGCTTATGTTTGATAGATTGGGAGTCTTGATGTTGTGTGTAGTTAACAAATTAAAAATGGCGATCATAAGGGCTAAAACTAAGATGCCTTGAGATCCGATCGATAGCTACGATACTATTAATCCTGTTTAGGGACTAGAATAGATACAAATAACTTTAGGTCTCAAAGGAAAATGAAGAGCTCAAGGGTTAGGAAACCCTAAGTCATAGGAAAGACTGATGCTTTTATACTCTCTAGGAAGAAGGTTTGGTTATCAATAAAAGTAAGGGATTATTAGAACTCATGTCTTGAGCAATGTTGAAACTTTGACATAAGTCCTAGCTAAATGGAGGAAGTGTTAAGTAAATTTTTCATGGAATCGCTTAGATCATAAGGGGGAGAGTAAATACACAATGGAAAGGTTATCGTGACTATTCCTGCAATGTTTGGAAAAGGATACCATTGTTTTTGTTGATTGATCAAATAATATCCTAAATGCTTTTGTATTAAACTGATTGTGGGATGTGAATTGGATGATTATTCCAAGTGCTTGTGTTTGATGGTAAATGCATGGCAGGGGTCTATGATGACAAGTTGCCATGGGAATAAATGATTTTTTTTCTTGAAAGATGATATTAGGTTGATTTCCTTGATTGGGTTGATTCTTAATTGGATTAATTAAGGAAGGATATCTTGCGCGGGTGGATCATCTCCAAGGTCACGCCACGTTTTAACCCGAGATGGCATTGCTTGATTCACAAGCCGAAGGTCGAGTGGTAAAAAGTCCAACCATGGAATTTGTGTCTCACTCTTAGATTTCTTGGGGTCAGTGGAGCTCTGGACGCCCCTTGCTGAGTCTAGGAT
The DNA here is from genome assembly GCF_053477565.2 of Lygodium microphyllum. Lineage (NCBI taxonomy): Eukaryota > Viridiplantae > Streptophyta > Polypodiopsida > Schizaeales > Lygodiaceae > Lygodium > Lygodium microphyllum. The sequence goes on along the minus strand of NC_141150.1, from coordinate 114,102,762 downwards.
AGAATTTTAGATTGCCATGAGCCCAACGTCTAGGCACGTTGGAATATCCTATTCTAGATACTGGGTAGAAATTATGGTGCCATGAGATTTGGACCGGGTACTTTTGTTGGAAAGAAGGGATACATAATTTCTCTTGTATGGGTAGGAGACAAAGATTAATGTGAAGATAAGTTAAGGAGTTTGTTTGAACTTGTTTGTCAAAGGATTGCTTGCTCTGTATTCATGTCTGTGCCATGAATTACGCAAACAAGCCTTGTTTCCTAAAAGGCCCAATTAAGGAAGCTGGTTTTGAATGTCACACATAAATGTGATAAGACCTAATTAGAAAACTAAAGCTATCAAGGAAAGTGGGTGGGCGGAACCCCCAACGGGTCGTATGGTAGGGTGATCTCAGAAGAACTAGGAGGCTTCTCACAAGGTTTTATCGACATTCATTCTTTAGGTATGGTTAGGTTAGAACCTCGATTTATGCTGTTTTAGGGGATCAGAATGTGACTATGCACTATGGGCAGAGAGGTCGAGCAATTCATCCCTCTCATTTCCCATTCTCTTTGAACCAAGTGCAGTATGGGTTAGCTTTGGCTTGGGTATCTTTGCGTAAAGTAGGATGTCCATGACCTGACGCTAGAATGCTGTCAGGAGAGCTTGACCACCAGGAACCTAGATTTTAGGTTGATCCTAGTGGGTTCATAGCCGTGAACGTTCCATTGCGAGGCAGACTCAGGAATCCCTAGGTGAAAAACCTCATAACATTCCATGGGAGTGCTAGGCAGTGACACTTAGATTCGTTTCTTGATGGATCGCTAAAATGTGCTTGGACAATCGATAGACAGGCACATTACAATTGGTATCGGAGTGAAATTTTGTAATGATATGTGATTGATTAATGTATGGATCATAGATATATCCCAAACAAAATGACCTAAGTGGTATGGCTTGATTGTCAGATACCTTTTGCACCCATGATTGCTGACATGAAAGAGAAGAAATTCCTTCTCAAGCAAAATAAGGCCAGTTTGATGGAGAAGGGATATATATTGCAGCAGAGGCGGAGATATGGATTGAGTCAATGGATGACTATTTCTCTACTGCGAAAAATACCTCTACCAATCAAGCAATGATAGGCACTTAAGTTAGTTGGCCATGCTCAGATATGGTGGAAGCAATGGTGCAAAGATTAAGGTGTTTCTGAAGCCATTGTTACTTGGGCTCAGCTGAAAGATGTTGTATGCGGACGATACCTTCCGCCAACCTACCAGACTTTGAAGATGAATGAATTCTTCAAGCTCAAGTAGATGGAATTAATCTTGGAAGCCTACTACTCAAAGTTTATAACCCTACTAAAATATGCGCACCTATGGATATTGTGCAACAAGTATCCAAGTTTTGCCATGTCCTAAACACTCCTCTGAACCACCATCTTGAAGCAATGCATCCAAGGGACTTGCAAGATGCATTACTTTGAGCAAAGCCAATCGTCTAAGAACTTAATTTGGCCAATTGTGACAAAGATGATTTCCAAGATCAAGACGAGAGATGCCACACATGTGATGAGATAGGGCACATCTATAGGAGATGTCCCTACTGTCAATGCTTCCATTGCAATAAGCTAGGGCATATCCGAGTAGAGTGCCCTGACTTAAGTCTGAAAGACATTGAACCCCCAAGGAAATGAAGCTACACAAGTGTAGTCTATGGATATATGGAGGAGACAGAAGAAGACAAAGACTTAGAGCCTACTACACCTCTTCAAGATGATTAAAAATCCTAGAAGTTTTATTGACATATAATACAACTTATACTGGGAATAAATCCTACTCTTGTACCTATGATTAATTGCAATAATATGAGTTGCACTACTTGAATCACTTCGAGTAGCACAGTGGACGCATTGTGGGTCCTAACCCACAGATTTCAAGCCCCATTAATGCTTGTCTTCCCTAGTTCTCCGAGATGAGGACATCTCGAGTTATCTAAGGGGGAGAGAATGTAACATTCTGCATGGGAACCACCTTTTCCCCCCTTAATAATTAACAATAGTACAAATTTTTTCCCTTTTCCCCTGTCATCGCCAACAAGTGGTCGGGGGGGAACAATGAAGAGGAGGAAGTCAAAGACAGCAGGAGATGCTGACGTGGAGGAGGAGGTTGAGGTGAGAATGTGGTGGGGAGAAAAGATGACAGCAAGGGGAAGGAGGGTTGGCAACAAGTGAGGAAGGAGAAAATGACGGGGAGGGAAGAGGAAGATGACTACTCCCGCTGCCATGCAAAAAGTGGTAGCCATATTGGCCACCCAGATGGGAGGGAGAGCCCCCATCACCTTTCCTAATAATACCTCTCTCCCCTACAAAACCTCCCCCCCTTTAAGGGGACAAGCGATACCACTTCTCCCTCCCCCCCTCTGCCATTGTGAGAAGAGAGAGGTACCACCTCTTGCCCCCCCCATTGCTGCTAGTCTCCTGGTTGGGCCTGTGATACACTCCAAGATTCAGGGATCAAGGGGGTCCCTAAGGAGTGGTAGCAACCATTGCAGGATGGATCGTAGAGGTTATGGATACACTAGGTATATATCACAGAGCTTGTTTACTCTAACTACTATTTGATATCCCGTACTATGCTTGATCGAGAGCCCACCTCCATGAAGGAGGCTTTAGAGTCTGATAATTGGTGGAAAGTAATGGAAGCTGAGCTGGAGGCTCTTGAGAGGAATGGTAGGTAGCTTCTTAAAGACAGGTGTTCTTTTGGCTAGAGCTCCCAATCCCAAGGTTATCACTTGTTTGATCCCGTTTGTGAAAAAGCCGCTTGGACCAATCCCAAAAAAACCTAGTGCTCCAATATATAGCACACACACTGTAGAGGGAGCTCACGCTCGATCGCCAAGATTCACGGACTGCTTATTGTTTCAAGTGTTTCAAGCCAAGCACTAATGGCTACCTCTCACATAGACAACGCGCCATCCATATCTACGGGTGTAGTGAGCTTACCTCCATGCTGATCGAGTTACCTCCTCTCCCACGCACTCTGGTAGCTCCACGATCCAAGTGCAAGCTTAAAGCAAGCTCCATCCTCAAGCTCCATGCTTCAAGCTCCATTTCCGTGAGCAAGAGAAGAGAAGAGAAGAGAAGAGAAGAGAAGAGAAGAGAAGAGAAGAGAAGAAGAGAGGAGAAGATGGAGAGCTTCTCCTCCCCGGTCCCTCACCCTCACCCTCACACACTCAATCCCTCACACTCTCACACTCCCTCTCTCAAGCACAAGCTAAAGCAATCAAGAAGAAGAAGAAGAAGAAGAAGAAGAAGAAGAAGAAGAAGAAGAAGAAGAAGAAGAAGAGCCCCTTTTGGCCACACACAAGAATGAGCTTCTCATTCACTTTTCAAATTTATATACAAAACCATAAATGTCTTTTGGGCGATCATCCCCTTATCCCCTTTTTTATCCCCTTTTTTACATGGCCGACCGTGAACTAGGCCCTTTTTTCCCATTTTCCTCCTATCTTCCTAGTTTTCTTCCTACCACCCATCTACCTTTACAAATTGCACGGGTGAGAGCCCAACGCTTTGTAAATTAAATCATGATATGCTTGCGCTCTTTTACAAAAGTATTGACTTGCGCTTTTTCTTGTGCGCCTTTTTCCTTTATTTAGGACTTTTTTGCACTTCTTGTGCTTCCATATTTTTCTTGGAGCACTTTCATCTTCCATTTCACTTTTGCCTTGGCCTTTGTCTTCTATCTTAGATTTTCCAGATCTTCCACCTTGTTTGTCTGATGGTTAACATTACCCCCCTCCTAGATGAGTGCTAGTCCCATGGCACTCACCATCGTAGGTTGTAGGCTTTAGCATGCACTGAAGACGTGGTTGGAAGGGACATCTATAGTTTCCGTGGAGGAGTGTTGGTGGTGTTGTGGAGAAAGGTCGTTGGGGGCACGTTGGTGGCCTAGGTGGCTGGTGGTAGGACTGTTATTTGTTGGGGATTGCACTAATGGCCAGCACAAGTTTTGGTTTGTTGGGGATTCTGCACATGACGATTCTTGGCGGGTTTGCAGGATGATAAAGGATAAGAATTCAGAGTTGAGTGTCGATGAAGAGCAAACGACACTTTTGTTGGAGTCTTCAATACCTGCAATCGAAAACCTCTCATAGGTGGTCTCTCCCTAGGGGTAGTGCTAGTCTTCTTTATTGTACACAAGACGTAGTTCAATTAGTTTGGGAGATAGGTCAAACTCTAAGCAAGCTAAGAGTATTGTTGTAACGTGTCCACTAGAGTCATCTAGGACACGTCTTAGAAGCCCATCGGGAAGAATGTTTAGAAAACTCCGCCCGGCACTCCCATGGAATGTTACAGGTTTTGCAATCTAGGTCTTCCCGCGTCTGCCACGTAGCGGAAGTATCCTGGCCGTTTCCCACTTAGGATCGACCGGAATTAATGTTTTCCTGTTTGGTCATTAGCTAACAGCAACTAGCGTCAGACCCGAGCGAACTACTTTACGCAGAAGCGCCAGGTCCGTAGCGGATTCACGCTGCACTTGGTTCAAGGAGAATGGGAAACGAGAGGGATGCAAGGCTCAACCTCTCTGCCATAAAGCATAGTCCCATTCCGTTCCCCTAAAACAGCGTAAATCGGGTAGGATGTAATTCTAGGTCATCGTTCTCATTATTAGCTTTGATGATGATGATCATCCCGCTATTCGTCGAGTGATTTTGAGAAAAGTTCCCGGCTAACCGGGACCACCCATCCATAGGACGGACCCATGGTCCATCCTCCGCACTTTCCTCGGTTTGTTTTAGTTATGTAATTACCTATCACATTAATTTGACATATAACAAACAGCTTCTTTGATTAGCCCTGTTAAGCACTGGTTCCTTCACGTAATCTTATCACGTGACATAGAAAAACAATATCAAACAACTTCTTTATTATCATATTATCATTTTATCTTTGAAATACAGAGGGTTCCGCCCGTAGGCTTGTCTATAATCCGCCCGAAGGCTTATCCAGTAATCCGCTAGGGATCACTATTCCAAGCTTCTGCCCGTAGACTAGTATGCGGGCCTCGAGATCCAATCCCGAGTCACGTTAGTCTCTTGTGCAGGACCCGGAAGGCGAGGGATTTACGGCCAGAGCCCCCCCTGGCACCCAAGCGTCCTCCTGCTCCAAGTAGAGCTCAACGGAAAGACCTCTCGTGGCGGGTTCGGTCCACGTTCCCGGCACGGTCAACAACCCCCTTGGTTAGGGTCAGGCAGGCAGTCGGGGGTAACTGAAGCTGCCTCTCCCTTCAGGCCTTCAACCTGAAGCATTTATATATCTTTCCATCCTTTAGTTCCTTGAGCAAACAATGCAAACAGCGCTTTCTAAACTGTTACAAGCACAATCAATTCCAGTGATTGTTTATTTGGCAAACTGTTAAGGAGTGAATCCTTCTCTTCGAATGCACCCAGCATTCGATCCGGAATCAATTGCAACTTGGCAAGATTCCTATTGTCCTTGTGTTAGGATCATACCCTGTTAACCCAACTTAACCAATGCCTTAGGTTTTATTAATAGTAAATCCCGGCGGCCATGTCGCTTTAATTTATTGATTAATCATTTGCGTCCAAGCAAATACCTAACTTCCCTTAACTTGGAAAATTTCCCCTAATGAGGGCGATGTAACAGGATGACTACCCATCCCCTTGCAAGTTAAACTTGCGCAAGAACCTGCCAACCTCATTCCAAGGATTGGCAAAACTTTATTGTGATCGAACCACAAGGCTATGCGACGTTGCAACTTGTTGCACAAGTGTCGCCTCCATTCCAAGAGATCATTTCACTTTTGAATGGTGTTTTCTGGTCAAGAATTATGATTAGACTCGAAGTAGGGTTTAGGGTGTCTTCTTACACAACGCAATCCTAATCGCACTAGACCGATAACGTTCGGTCCTAGGGATTCCAACTCAATCCAAGTTCTGGCATTAGGCCGAATGATCCTTAGGGTAGAAACCCTAGATCATTATTTCGTGTGCGTCCCATTGGCTCAACTTCCCGGGAAGGTGGGTAGGACCTTTGGGTTTGAGGACTTCGACTTGACGTCCAAGTACGATACTTGGCTACATCTCTAACGTGCCAAGTCTAGCTAGTACTTGGGATTTTTTATTGGAACGTCTAGTTATGCCTATACGAAACCCTAGCAGTCATGATACTACAAATAACTTGGGTAAATTGACCTACTTGTCTTATGACAAGGACAATTCTTTCCTAGAGATGATATACTTGATCTAAAGTAGGAAAATAGTTGCAAAATGTTACAATACATGTAAACATGTAATTTATTACTTCCACGCCCATAAGGTCCGCAATATCCCTATTCCCTTTTTGTTAAAGTCAAAAGGCAAGATGATTCGAAGGATAACTTACATAGGGTTTACTGGGATTTAGGTCAATGGAAACACCTACAATCTTGTGTCTAAGTATTTGCATTTCATGCTTTTATAAGCCATGCAATCATTCCTACATGTTACATAATGAAACGAAGTTTACGAAAGTAAAAGTGCGACCCTTAGACACAACAACATCGTGGGTGAAGTTCATGCAATAATAAGGCAAGAGTCGATTTAATCTATTTGCAAGGATCATTCTCCATGCCATTTATAAGATCGGGGTTCTTTATCGTACTGTGAAACAGAATTTAATAAATCCCTCACGCGAATCATAACGAAGGGAGTTATTGACTAAATGCAGAATACTCCTTTCCTACATGACCAATGCACTTTAACAATAATCCTAGGCCATATGTGGCTTCCACTTTGAAGATGCATGACGAGACAGTTTGCAACTAAGTTCACAAGGAGAATAAGTGCTTTTCATTCATAACTTTGTAGATGCATGATATGCACGGACCCTTTATCTATATTTTATCGAATGTACTATTAACACTACCCATGAATTAATGATAACGTCGTATGAATTTCCCTATGGAGTTAAGCGTATTTAAAACATCTCTTCATGTGGAGATATATTCATGGAACCTGGATTTGTGGATCCCCGGTGATATCCACGTGTAAGTCCGGGGAAGAACCTTCCGCAGGTGCGCCTTGCGTCTTCTTGGGAGCCATCGTTAGCGTGCTCACGGACTTCCGGTTTGCCTTTACCCTTACTCATTCGTTGAGTCTTCTCCAACTGTTGCGAGCTCCTCAAACTTGTACGCCGGAGATCCCTTCCAAGGTGCGGATCCTTGAGAGTACCGGCCTCACAGGTTTTTGGGTATTGGAGGGCCCGGTTTTAAAACTGAAAAGCCGCATAGGACCAAGGCCTAGGGCCTTAACCTTAGAAGCTTCTTAAAGATACTTCTAAGATGCTTCTGACTGAACAAAAACAACGTGGAAAGGCTTCAATGATTGGGAGAAGAAAAACATTGTTGACGGGGGGTGATTCGGACGATGGCAGGGAGGGCGATTATGGCGGTGGCTGCAACAGCAGTAGTAGGCATGTGTGGTGGCGATCACCTCGACTGTAGGCGGCGGACCCTCTTCCTCTCTCCACGATCGAGCAGCACGGCGACGTTCCCCCCTTCGTTCCACCAGCACGGTCCCTCCCACTCTCTTCTCCGCTCTGGTCGTTAGCGCAGTAGCCTCATTTCTCAGTTCGTCTAATCCTCCCCTAGATCCTCCAGCACACAGCCTTCCCCTCTATCCTCCCCAACAATGGCGTAGCAGCAGCATCCGTTTTTCCTCCCTCCTTCCCTCCTTAGAGGGAGTATATATAGGAAAAAGGGGGGGGGGGAGAGAAGGGCTCCCCCACGTGGCCCTTGCATGGGTTCCCCCTTCTCCATGGAGTCCACGACTCCCTCAAGTCCCATCTCTCCCACACTCCCTTTTCTCCAGTCGTGCATTGGCTGGGGAAAAAGGGATAAAATAAAAAAAAATTTGCATTGAATATTCAAATTGCCCCTTCCAAGTGGGTGTTTATGTGAGACTTGCGGTTTCGAACTTTCGGGTTTGATTTACCAATGCGGAGGACCCCATTTCCCGCGTGCAGGTCACACATTACACCGCCGATAATTTCAGTACGAGAGACATCCTTTGCACAAGGTTTACGTCGTGTGCGGGAAGTCAATATTCACGGGTGGGAATATTACATTCTCTCCCCCTTAGAAGAATCGAGATGTCCTCATCTCGAGATAAATTGGGGATATTGAAGGTTGAGAGAGCTTTCATCCATCCAGGTAGCATCCTCTTCTGGATAGTCCTTCCACTGGACGAGGCATTCTTTCAAGGTTCTAGATCTTAACTGTCTCTCTCTGACATCTAAAATCTTATCCGGTCTTAGTTCAAGGACTCCTTGACTAGGCATTACAATTTGTTGGTCATCAAGTACATGATTAGGGTTGGGCACATATTTTTTTAAGAGGCTAATATGGAATACATTGTGAACTTTTAGGTTATCCGGAAGTCACAATTTATAAGCATTGGGTCCCAGGCATTTGAGGATTTTATACGGCCCACAATACCTTGGACTTAGCTTCTTGCATTCTCCTAGAGATAAAGAACTCCTTTTTGGCCGTACACGAATGAAGACCATGTCTCCTTCTCCGAAGACCCTCTCTTGGCGTTTCAAATCCGCATATGCCTTTTGTCTATCTTTGGCTGCTTGTATATCTTGTCTTATTGACCTTATTTGGTCATCCATGTCCTCCAACATTTGTCTTGAAGCTTCAACTCTTAGGGTTGGATCAGAAAATTTTAGGGGACTTCGACAATCATGACCATACAATGCCTGGAAAGGGGTCATTTGGATGCTCTGCTGGTAAGAAGCATTGTAGGCAAATTCTACTAACGGCAAGTACTGAATCCACCTCTTCGGCTCCCGACAGCAGTATGCCCTAAGCATATCCTCAATGATTTGATTTACTCGCTCTGTTTGTCCATCCGTTTGGGGATGGTAGGCGGTGCTAAAACAGAGTTGAGTTCCAATAGCTTCAAAGATAGCTCTCCAGAAGTGTGAAGTGAAGAGAGAATCTCGATCACTAATGATCCTTCTAGGTAACCCATGTAGCTTGAATATCTCCTTGATAAACACTCTTGCAATGTCGGAGGCTTTATAGTTTGTCTTCACTGGAATCAGGTGTGCAACCTTAGTAAGCATGTCAACTACAACCATAATGGAGTTGTATCCTCCCTGGACTTGGGGTAAGCCCACCACAAAATCCATACTGATGAATTCCCATTTCATTTGGGGAATGTCAAGTGGTTGCAATTTTCCTGGCATCATGACATGTTCAGCCTTGATACGTTGGCAAGACAAACATTCAGTGACATATTTGAGAATGTCACCTTTGAGCCTCTCCCAATGGTAGCTCTTCCTAACTGCGTTAAGAGTTTTTGCATAGCCAGGATGTCCTGCGAAAGGGGAATCATGTGCTTCCCATAATATCTTCTGCTTAAGTGACTGACTTGTTGGTATACATAGCCTTGTTCGGTAGTAGACAAGTCCATTATCAATGGAAAATTCCCGATACTTAGCTTGTGACTTCAGATTCTGCTCCTTGGTAGATATTTCTTTTATCATGGTTTGGTAGGCCAAATCATGGCATGCTCCCTCTCTAGCTAGTTCGAGTATGGGGTTGCTTGGCATAGATACCTTTGTAGCCAGGGATCTGGCCGTTGATGGATTCTGCAAGATTAGGGAATTTAGGAATGCCTTGCGACTGAGTGCGTCGGCAACTACATTCTCTTTCCCTGGTCGGTACTTGATTTCAAAATCATACTCCTCCAATACTTCAATCCATCGACGTTGCCTCATGTTGAGCTCGTTCTGGGTAAAAATCCATTTGAGACTCTTATGATCGGTTACTAGAGTAAACTTGTTACCCAACAGGTAGTGTCTCCAAAGCTTTAGAGCATGGATGACAGCTAATAACTCCAAATCATGCGTGGCATAATTCTTTTCATGACTCTTCAATTTCCTTGAAGAATATGCTACTGGATGACCTTCCTGCATAAGTACACACCCCAAGGCAAGAATACTAGCATCAGTTACTACCTCGAACTCCTTATTGAGGTCAGGAAGTTTTAGAATAGGTGCTGATACCAAACATTGCTTCAATTGGTCGAAGCTATTTTGCTCAGGAGTTGACCATGTAATAGAAGTCTGCTTCTTTAGTAAGTCGGTAAGAGGTGCTGCAATCAAAGCATAGTTTTTGATAAAGACCCTATACCATCCTGTCAAGCCAAGAAAACTACGTATTCCTTTGACGGATACTGGTATTGGCCATTCAAGCACATCTCTGACTTTGGCTGGGTCTACTGATATCCCTTCCGATGATACTATGAATCCTAGATATTCAATCTGACGCTTGAAGAATGCACACTTCTTCATTTTTGCATATAGCTTATGAGACCTCATTGTCTCAAGGACAATCCGAAGTTGAGGTTCATGATCTTCTTCCTGTTTAGAATAGACTAAAGTATCATCGAAGAAGACAAGCACGAAATCATCAAGATATGGTTTAAAAATATCCTGCATTAATCTATTGAAGGTGGCAGGTGCATTTGTAAGCCCGAATGACATAACCAAAAATTCAAAGTGCCCATATCTTGTATTGAAGGCCGTTTTTGGAATATCTTCATCCTTGATCCTGATTTGATAGTAACCTGACCTGAGATCAATTTTGGAGAAGATCTTTGCACCTTGAAGGCGATCAAGAAGCTCATCTATTCTAGGAATAGGATACTTGTTCTTGACTGTTGATTGATTCAACCCACGGTAATCAATACATAGTCGAAGTGTCCCATCTTTCTTTTTCTGGAATAGTACTGGAGCTCCCCATGGTGAGTTGCTAGGCCGGATGTAACCCTGATCTAACAGTTGCTTGAGTTGTTTCTTCAACTCAATAGCTTCTGGTATGGACATTCTATAAGGTCTCTTTGCAATTGGCGCAGCTCCAGGCATTAGCCTTATCTCATGATCAACTTCTCTTGGAGGTGGAAGTTCAGTTAATTCCTCAAGGAATACGTTAGCGTATTCCTTTAGCCAAGAGGGTTCCTCATGAGACTCTTGCCTTTGATCTAATTTGTTGAGTTTGATCAGGTAAACAGGTAATCCCTTTCTAACCCCTTTTATGATCCGCGATACTTTGGCTAACTGGATTCTTGGCACTCCTGCCTCACCTTGAGTTGTAACAAACTCTCTTTCAGAGTTTCGAAAGGAAACTTGACCCTTCCCACAGTGGATGTGAGCGTCATTAGGCTTAAGCCAATCCATCCCGAGTAGACACTCATGGATACCTAAATTCATGACTCTGAATTTGACTGAGGTTTTCTTTCCTCCCAGATAGAACTCCTCCTTAGTAGTTTGCCTAGTACAAGTTACCTCACGACCGTTTGCTAATTCCACAAGTAGGGTAGGAGCTTCTACTGTGGCTATTCCTAATCTTTTAGCACACGCTGGTGAGATAAAGGAATGTGTACTGCCACAATCAATCAAGGTTTTGAAACCTTTACCTTGATAGTCCGACGGTGTCTGAATCACCGAGAACTGGCGATTCGGCCCCTTCTTGTGTAAAGCGGCATGGACTGTCGCTCTTTCGAATTCCGCTTCCATAGTCGGATCTTCCTCTCCTTCTGCATCACATCTTTGCCTATTGGTAATGCAGGCAGTTCTCCCTCTTCCGCGGGTGGCGGCTCCTTGACCGTGGCCTGCACCTTGACGGTGTCCCTCGCTGAGCTTGGGACATTGCCTTTTGAAGTGACCGAGTTCGTTGCAGTGGAAACATTGGAGGTTTCGGCCAATACTGTGAGTAGGAACAAAGTTATTGACGTTATTTGTCCTTGCTATCTTCATTTGTCCCTGATTGTGGCCTTGAACTCTCTTAACTTGGGGTCTGAATGCCCCTCTGTTCGGGTCGCTATAAGACCAATTCTTAATACCCCTTCGTTTAGCTTGCACTTCCTGAATTATAGGTGCCGCTCGAATGAGTGCATCCTGAAGATCTGATGGTCGCATAGATTCGAGACGAGTATTTACAGGTGGATTTAAGCCTGCGCAAAATTTGGACACCTGCTGCGTCGTGTCCATTTGTGGCGCATACTTTAAGAGTGAGACAAATTTAGAGTAGTATGCGTCAAGGGTGAGTCCTAACTGTTTTAGCTCATAGAACTCATTCATTTTCTATGTACGATATGCAGGTGGCAAATATCTCCCCTGCACGGCCTGCTTTAACTTCTCCCAAGTAACGGACCCCTCTGAAGTCCCTTGATCCCTGCACCATTGTTTCCACCATAATCTAGCTTCACCGGTGAGTTTTAATTTGGCTAGCATGGCCTGATTGGTGGGAGCAGTACCAGCTGCTTCGAAGTAATCCTCCATAGATTCAATCCAAATTTCAGCATCAGACTGGACGAATCTGCCTTTCCCGTCAAACTCGGGTGGCTTTATCTGCTTGAGGAGGAACTTCTTCTCTTGGATCACATCAGTACTTGATGTAGGGGGCGAATTTGGAACCTATACCTGGGGTTGTGCCTGGATAAAAGTTTTCTTAACATTATTGCATGATAATTGACATTAGCTTATCTTTAGTTCAGCTATCTCGTAAGTCATGAAGCTACTTAACTTTTTGTAACAACCCTGATGCACAATCGGATATTGATAAAAGAAGTCCTTATTTATATTTACATGGGCGTAGCCTTATACAACATCTCGTGTGATGATAATCCAATCCTTACATTTAGTTTGGGGAGAACAACATTGTATTGGATTTGTCTACAGGAACTGTGTAATAGTAGGGTTTTGGGTCATGAATCTTTAGGAATCGATAATTCATCGGAAGTTCAGGATATCCTTTCCGCTGGAATCCATACTTCCCATGGCGGCCCAACACCTTAATCCTGTCAGCTGGGATTACACGGGTTACTTCCTCATATACATATGAATTCAATTCAACCCTCGGACCTTGAATATGCAAAGTCGAATTTACGTGAGCTTCCACAAAAATGAACAGCTTCACGACTTTCAAATCTTCCAACCACTTGATCCTCTTTAGGTTGGTTTGTAGATAAGCGAACCGATGGGCAGCTATGTAGTAGATTCTTGAAGACCCGGTCCATCTTCGTTCTATATATAAAGGTGATGGATTATAAATCTGCTCCAGGATGTTCATCATTTCAATTCTCTGCCTATAATGCGGAGAATGTATTGCAGTCATAAACATGATCCGGAACACCAAAAACTTGTTCCACGCTTCATAGTTCTGCAAGACAGTATTGAAGATGAGGAAATGTTTGGACAGCAATAATTTCTTTACTTCATTTTATTGAGATCTCACGAAAACAATTCCGTTGTTGGTCGGCTCTGATGCCAACTGTAACGTGTCCACTAGAGTCATCTAGGACACGTCTTAGCAGCCCATCGGGAAGAATGTTTAGAAAACTCCGCCCGGCACTCCCATGGAATGTTACGGGTTTTGCAATCTAGGTCTTCCCGCGTCTGCCACGTAGTGGAAGTATCCTGGCCGTTTCCCACTTAGGATCGACCGGAATTAATGTTTTCCTGTTTGGTCATTAGCTAACAGCAACTAGCGTCAGACCCGAGCGAACTACTTTACGCAGAAGCGCCAGGTCCGAAGCGGATTCACGCTGCACTTGGTTCAAGGAGAATGGGAAACGAGAGGGATGCAAGGCTCAACCTCTCTGCCATAAAGCATAGTCCCATTCCATTCCCCTAAAACAGCGTAAATCGGGTGGGATGTAATTCTAGGTCATCGTTCTCATTATTAGCTTTGATGATGATGATCATCCCGCTATTCGTCGAGTGATTTTGAGAAAAGTTCCCGGCTAACCGGGACCACCCATCCATAGGACGGACCCATGGTCCATCCTCCGCACTTTCCTCGGTTTATTTTAGTTATGTAATTACCTATCACATTAATTTGACATATAACAAACAGCTTCTTTGATTAGCCCTGTTAAGCACTGGTTCCTTCACGTAATCTTATCACGTGACATAGAAAAACAATATCAAACAACTTCTTTATTATCATATTATCATTTTATCTTTGAAATACAGAGGGTTCCGCCCGTAGGCTTGTCTATAATCCGCCCGAAGGCTTATCCAGTAATCCGCTAGGGATCACTATTCCAAGCTTCTGCCCGTAGACTAGTATGCGGGCCTCGAGATCCAATCCCGAGTCACGTTAGTCTCTTGTGCAGGACCCGGAAGGCGAGGGATTTACGGCCAGAGCCCCCCTGGCACCCAAGCGTCCTCCTGCTCCAAGTAGAGCTCAACGGAAAGACCTCTCGTGGCGGGTTCGGTCCACGTTCCCGGCACGGTCAACAACCCCCTTGGTTAGGGTCAGGCAGGCAGTCGGGGGTAACTGAAGCTGCCTCTCCCTTCAGGCCTTCAACCTGAAGCATTTATATATCTTTTCATCCTTTAGTTCCTTGAGCAAACAATGCAAACAGTGCTTTCTAAACTGTTACAAGCACAATCAATTCCAGTGATTGTTTATTTGGCAAACTGTTAAGGAGTGAATCCTTCTCTCCGAATGCACCCAGCATTCGATCCGGAATCAATTGCAACTTGGCAAGATTCCTATTGTCCTTGTGTTAGGATCATACCCTGTTAACCCAACTTAACCAATGCCTTAGGTTTTATTAATAGTAAATCCCGGCGGCCATGTCGCTTTAATTTATTGATTAATCATTTGCGTCCAAGCAAATACCTAACTTCCCTTAACTTGGCAAATTTCCCCTAATGAGGGCGATGTAACAGGATGACTACCCATCCCCTTGCAAGTTAAACTTGCGCAAGAACCTGCCAACCTCATTCCAAGGATTGGCAAAACTTTATTGTGATCGAACCACAAGGCTATGCGACGTTGCAACTTGTTGCACAAGTGTCGCCTCCATTCCAAGAGATCATTTCACTTTTGAATGGTGTTTTCTGGTCAAGAATTATGATTAGACTCGAAGTAGGGTTTAGGGTGTCTTCTTACACAACGCAATCCTAATCGCACTAGACCGATAACGTTCGGTCCTAGGGATTCCAACTCAATCCAAGTTCTGGCATTAGGCCGAATGATCCTTAGGGTAGAAACCCTAGATCATTATTTCGTGTGCGTCCCATTGGCTCAACTTCCCGGGAAGGTGGGTAGGACCTTTGGGTTTGAGGACTTCGACTTGACGTCCAAGTACGATACTTGGCTACATCTCTAACGTGCCAAGTCTAGCTAGTACTTGGGATTTTTTATTGGAACGTCTAGTTATGCCTATACGAAACCCTAGCAGTCATGATACTACAAATAACTTGGGTAAATTGACCTACTTGTCTTATGACAAGGACAATTCTTTCCTAGAGATGATATACTTGATCTAAAGTAGGAAAATAGTTGCAAAATGTTACAATACATGTAAACATGTAATTTATTACTTCCACGCCCATAAGGTCCGCAATATCCCTATTCCCTTTTTGTTAAAGTCAAAAGGCAAGATGATTCGAAGGATAACTTACATAGGGTTTACTGGGATTTAGGTCAATGGAAACACCTACAATCTTGTGTCTAAGTATTTGCATTTCATGCTTTTATAAGCCATGCAATCATTCCTACATGTTACATAATGAAACGAAGTTTACGAAAGTAAAAGTGCGACCCTTAGACACAACAACATCGTGGGTGAAGTTCATGCAATAATAAGGCAAGAGTCGATTTAATCTATTTGCAAGGATCATTCTCCATGCCATTTATAAGATCGGGGTTCTTTATCGTACTGTGAAACAGAATTTAATAAATCCCTCACGCGAATCATAACGAAGGGAGTTATTGACTAAATGCAGAATACTCCTTTCCTACATGACCAATGCACTTTAACAATAATCCTAGGCCATATGTGGCTTCCACTTTGAAGATGCATGACGAGACAGTTTGCAACTAAGTTCACAAGGAGAATAAGTGCTTTTCATTCATAACTTTGTAGATGCATGATATGCACGGACCCTTTATCTATATTTTATCGAATGTACTATTAACACTACCCATGAATTAATGATAACGTCGTATGAATTTCCCTATGGAGTTAAGCGTATTTAAAACATCTCTTCATGTGGAGATATATTCATGGAACCTGGATTTGTGGATCCCCGGTGATATCCACGTGTAAGTCCGGGGAAGAACCTTCCGCAGGTGCGCCTTGCGTCTTCTTGGGAGCCATCGTTAGCGTGCTCACGGACTTCCGGTTTGCCTTTACCCTTACTCCTTCGTTGAGTCTTCTCCAACTGTTGCGAGCTCCTCAAACTTGTACGCCGGAGATCCCTTCCAAGGTGCGGATCCTTGAGAGTACCGGCCTCACAGGTTTTTGGGTATTGGAGGGCCCGGTTTTAAAACTGAAAAGCCGCATAGGACCAAGGCCTAGGGCCTTAACCTTAGAAGCTTCTTAAAGATACTTCTAAGATGCTTCTGACTGAACAAAAACAACGTGGAAAGGCTTCAATGATTGGGAGAAGAAAAACATTGTTGACGGGGGGTGATTCGGACGATGGCAGGGAGGGCGATTATGGCGGTGGCTGCAACAGCAGTAGTAGGCATGTGTGGTGGCGATCACCTCGACTGTAGGCGGCGGACCCTCTTCCTCTCTCCACGATCGAGCAGCACGGCGACGTTCCCCCCTTCGTTCCACCAGCACGGTCCCTCCCACTCTCTTCTCCGCTCTGGTCGTTAGCGCAGTAGCCTCATTTCTCAGTTCGTCTAATCCTCCCCTAGATCCTCCAGCACACAGCCTTCCCCTCTATCCTCCCCAACAATGGCGTAGCAGCAGCATCCGTTTTTCCTCCCTCCTTCCCTCCTTAGAGGGAGTATATATAGGAAAAAGGGGGGGGGGGAGAGAAGGGCTCCCCCACGTGGCCCTTGCATGGGTTCCCCCTTCTCCATGGAGTCCACGACTCCCTCAAGTCCCATCTCTCCCACACTCCCTTTTCTCCAGTCGTGCATTGGCTGGGGAAAAAGGGATAAAATAAAAAAAAATTTGCATTGAATATTCAAATTGCCCCTTCCAAGTGGGTGTTTATGTGAGACTTGCGGTTTCGAACTTTCGGGTTTGATTTACCAATGCGGAGGACCCCATTTCCCGCGTGCAGGTCACACATTACACCGCCGATAATTTCAGTACGAGAGACATCCTTTGCACAAGGTTTACGTCGTGTGCGGGAAGTCAATATTCACGGGTGGGAATATTACATTCTCTCCCCCTTAGAAGAATCGAGATGTCCTCATCTCGAGATAAATTGGGGATATTGAAGGTTGAGAGAGCTTTCATCCATCCAGGTAGCATCCTCTTCTGGATAGTCCTTCCACTGGACGAGGCATTCTTTCAAGGTTCTAGATCTTAACTGTCTCTCTCTGACATCTAAAATCTTATCCGGTCTTAGTTCAAGGACTCCTTGACTAGGCATTACAATTTGTTGGTCATCAAGTACATGATTAGGGTTGGGCACATATTTTTTTAAGAGGCTAATATGGAATACATTGTGAACTTTTAGGTTATCCGGAAGTCACAATTTATAAGCATTGGGTCCCAGGCATTTGAGGATTTTATACGGCCCACAATACCTTGGACTTAGCTTCTTGCATTCTCCTAGAGATAAAGAACTCCTTTTTGGCCGTACACGAATGAAGACCATGTCTCCTTCTCCGAAGACCCTCTCTTGGCGTTTCAAATCCGCATATGCCTTTTGTCTATCTTTGGCTGCTTGTATATCTTGTCTTATTGACCTTATTTGGTCATCCATGTCCTCCAACATTTGTCTTGAAGCTTCAACTCTTAGGGTTGGATCAGAAAATTTTAGGGGACTTCGACAATCATGACCATACAATGCCTGGAAAGGGGTCATTTGGATGCTCTGCTGGTAAGAAGCATTGTAGGCAAATTCTACTAACGGCAAGTACTGAATCCACCTCTTCGGCTCCCGACAGCAGTATGCCCTAAGCATATCCTCAATGATTTGATTTACTCGCTCTGTTTGTCCATCCGTTTGGGGATGGTAGGCGGTGCTAAAACAGAGTTGAGTTCCAATAGCTTCAAAGATAGCTCTCCAGAAGTGTGAAGTGAAGAGAGAATCTCGATCACTAATGATCCTTCTAGGTAACCCATGTAGCTTGAATATCTCCTTGATAAACACTCTTGCAATGTCGGAGGCTTTATAGTTTGTCTTCACTGGAATCAGGTGTGCAACCTTAGTAAGCATGTCAACTACAACCATAATGGAGTTGTATCCTCCCTGGACTTGGGGTAAGCCCACCACAAAATCCATACTGATGAATTCCCATTTCATTTGGGGAATGTCAAGTGGTTGCAATTTTCCTGGCATCATGACATGTTCAGCCTTGATACGTTGGCAAGACAAACATTCAGTGACATATTTGAGAATGTCACCTTTGAGCCTCTCCCAATGGTAGCTCTTCCTAACTGCGTTAAGAGTTTTTGCATAGCCAGGATGTCCTGCGAAAGGGGAATCATGTGCTTCCCATAATATCTTCTGCTTAAGTGACTGACTTGTTGGTATACATAGCCTTGTTCGGTAGTAGACAAGTCCATTATCAATGGAAAATTCCCGATACTTAGCTTGTGACTTCAGATTCTGCTCCTTGGTAGATATTTCTTTTATCATGGTTTGGTAGGCCAAATCATGGCATGCTCCCTCTCTAGCTAGTTCGAGTATGGGGTTGCTTGGCATAGATACCTTTGTAGCCAGGGATCTGGCCGTTGATGGATTCTGCAAGATTAGGGAATTTAGGAATGCCTTGCGACTGAGTGCGTCGGCAACTACATTCTCTTTCCCTGGTCGGTACTTGATTTCAAAATCATACTCCTCCAATACTTCAATCCATCGACGTTGCCTCATGTTGAGCTCGTTCTGGGTAAAAATCCATTTGAGACTCTTATGATCGGTTACTAGAGTAAACTTGTTACCCAACAGGTAGTGTCTCCAAAGCTTTAGAGCATGGATGACAGCTAATAACTCCAAATCATGCGTGGCATAATTCTTTTCATGACTCTTCAATTTCCTTGAAGAATATGCTACTGGATGACCTTCCTGCATAAGTACACACCCCAAGGCAAGAATACTAGCATCAGTTACTACCTCGAACTCCTTATTGAGGTCAGGAAGTTTTAGAATAGGTGCTGATACCAAACATTGCTTCAATTGGTCGAAGCTATTTTGCTCAGGAGTTGACCATGTAATAGAAGTCTGCTTCTTTAGTAAGTCGGTAAGAGGTGCTGCAATCAAAGCATAGTTTTTGATAAAGACCCTATACCATCCTGTCAAGCCAAGAAAACTACGTATTCCTTTGACGGATACTGGTATTGGCCATTCAAGCACATCTCTGACTTTGGCTGGGTCTACTGATATCCCTTCCGATGATACTATGAATCCTAGATATTCAATCTGACGCTTGAAGAATGCACACTTCTTCATTTTTGCATATAGCTTATGAGACCTCATTGTCTCAAGGACAATCCGAAGTTGAGGTTCATGATCTTCTTCCTGTTTAGAATAGACTAAAGTATCATCGAAGAAGACAAGCACGAAATCATCAAGATATGGTTTAAAAATATCCTGCATTAATCTATTGAAGGTGGCAGGTGCATTTGTAAGCCCGAATGACATAACCAAAAATTCAAAGTGCCCATATCTTGTATTGAAGGCCGTTTTTGGAATATCTTCATCCTTGATCCTGATTTGATAGTAACCTGACCTGAGATCAATTTTGGAGAAGATCTTTGCACCTTGAAGGCGATCAAGAAGCTCATCTATTCTAGGAATAGGATACTTGTTCTTGACTGTTGATTGATTCAACCCACGGTAATCAATACATAGTCGAAGTGTCCCATCTTTCTTTTTCTGGAATAGTACTGGAGCTCCCCATGGTGAGTTGCTAGGCCGGATGTAACCCTGATCTAACAGTTGCTTGAGTTGTTTCTTCAACTCAATAGCTTCTGGTATGGACATTCTATAAGGTCTCTTTGCAATTGGCGCAGCTCCAGGCATTAGCCTTATCTCATGATCAACTTCTCTTGGAGGTGGAAGTTCAGTTAATTCCTCAAGGAATACGTTAGCGTATTCCTTTAGCCAAGAGGGTTCCTCATGAGACTCTTGCCTTTGATCTAATTTGTTGAGTTTGATCAGGTAAACAGGTAATCCCTTTCTAACCCCTTTTATGATCCGCGATACTTTGGCTAACTGGATTCTTGGCACTCCTGCCTCACCTTGAGTTGTAACAAACTCTCTTTCAGAGTTTCGAAAGGAAACTTGACCCTTCCCACAGTGGATGTGAGCGTCATTAGGCTTAAGCCAATCCATCCCGAGTAGACACTCATGGATACCTAAATTCATGACTCTGAATTTGACTGAGGTTTTCTTTCCTCCCAGATAGAACTCCTCCTTAGTAGTTTGCCTAGTACAAGTTACCTCACGACCGTTTGCTAATTCCACAAGTAGGGTAGGAGCTTCTACTGTGGCTATTCCTAATCTTTTAGCACACGCTGGTGAGATAAAGGAATGTGTACTGCCACAATCAATCAAGGTTTTGAAACCTTTACCTTGATAGTCCGACGGTGTCTGAATCACCGAGAACTGGCGATTCGGCCCCTTCTTGTGTAAAGCGGCATGGACTGTCGCTCTTTCGAATTCCGCTTCCATAGTCGGATCTTCCTCTCCTTCTGCATCACATCTTTGCCTATTGGTAATGCAGGCAGTTCTCCCTCTTCCGCGGGTGGCGGCTCCTTGACCGTGGCCTGCACCTTGACGGTGTCCCTCGCTGAGCTTGGGACATTGCCTTTTGAAGTGACCGAGTTCGTTGCAGTGGAAACATTGGAGGTTTCGGCCAATACTGTGAGTAGGAACAAAGTTATTGACGTTATTTGTCCTTGCTATCTTCATTTGTCCCTGATTGTGGCCTTGAACTCTCTTAACTTGGGGTCTGAATGCCCCTCTGTTCGGGTCGCTATAAGACCAATTCTTAATACCCCTTCGTTTAGCTTGCACTTCCTGAATTATAGGTGCCGCTCGAATGAGTGCATCCTGAAGATCTGATGGTCGCATAGATTCGAGACGAGTATTTACAGGTGGATTTAAGCCTGCGCAAAATTTGGACACCTGCTGCGTCGTGTCCATTTGTGGCGCATACTTTAAGAGTGAGACAAATTTAGAGTAGTATGCGTCAAGGGTGAGTCCTAACTGTTTTAGCTCATAGAACTCATTCATTTTCTATGTACGATATGCAGGTGGCAAATATCTCCCCTGCACGGCCTGCTTTAACTTCTCCCAAGTAACGGACCCCTCTGAAGTCCCTTGATCCCTGCACCATTGTTTCCACCATAATCTAGCTTCACCGGTGAGTTTTAATTTGGCTAGCATGGCCTGATTGGTGGGAGCAGTACCAGCTGCTTCGAAGTAATCCTCCATAGATTCAATCCAAATTTCAGCATCAGACTGGACGAATCTGCCTTTCCCGTCAAACTCGGGTGGCTTTATCTGCTTGAGGAGGAACTTCTTCTCTTGGATCACATCAGTACTTGATGTAGGGGGCGAATTTGGAACCTATACCTGGGGTTGTGCCTGGATAAAAGTTTTCTTAACATTATTGCATGATAATTGACATTAGCTTATCTTTAGTTCAGCTATCTCGTAAGTCATGAAGCTACTTAACTTTTTGTAACAACCCTGATGCACAATCGGATATTGATAAAAGAAGTCCTTATTTATATTTACATGGGCGTAGCCTTATACAACATCTCGTGTGATGATAATCCAATCCTTACATTTAGTTTGGGGAGAACAACATTGTATTGGATTTGTCTACAGGAACTGTGTAATAGTAGGGTTTTGGGTCATGAATCTTTAGGAATCGATAATTCATCGGAAGTTCAGGATATCCTTTCCGCTGGAATCCATACTTCCCATGGCGGCCCAACACCTTAATCCTGTCAGCTGGGATTACACGGGTTACTTCCTCATATACATATGAATTCAATTCAACCCTCGGACCTTGAATATGCAAAGTCGAATTTACGTGAGCTTCCACAAAAATGAACAGCTTCACGACTTTCAAATCTTCCAACCACTTGATCCTCTTTAGGTTGGTTTGTAGATAAGCGAACCGATGGGCAGCTATGTAGTAGATTCTTGAAGACCCGGTCCATCTTCGTTCTATATATAAAGGTGATGGATTATAAATCTGCTCCAGGATGTTCATCATTTCAATTCTCTGCCTATAATGCGGAGAATGTATTGCAGTCATAAACATGATCCGGAACACCAAAAACTTGTTCCACGCTTCATAGTTCTGCAAGACAGTATTGAAGATGAGGAAATGTTTGGACAGCAATAATTTCTTTACTTCATTTTATTGAGATCTCACGAAAACAATTCCGTTGTTGGTCGGCTCTGATGCCAACTGTAACGTGTCCACTAGAGTCATCTAGGACACGTCTTAGCAGCCCATCGGGAAGAATGTTTAGAAAACTCCGCCCGGCACTCCCATGGAATGTTACGGGTTTTGCAATCTAGGTCTTCCCGCGTCTGCCACGTAGTGGAAGTATCCTGGCCGTTTCCCACTTAGGATCGACCGGAATTAATGTTTTCCTGTTTGGTCATTAGCTAACAGCAACTAGCGTCAGACCCGAGCGAACTACTTTACGCAGAAGCGCCAGGTCCGAAGCGGATTCACGCTGCACTTGGTTCAAGGAGAATGGGAAACGAGAGGGATGCAAGGCTCAACCTCTCTGCCATAAAGCATAGTCCCATTCCATTCCCCTAAAACAGCGTAAATCGGGTGGGATGTAATTCTAGGTCATCGTTCTCATTATTAGCTTTGATGATGATGATCATCCCGCTATTCGTCGAGTGATTTTGAGAAAAGTTCCCGGCTAACCGGGACCACCCATCCATAGGACGGACCCATGGTCCATCCTCCGCACTTTCCTCGGTTTATTTTAGTTATGTAATTACCTATCACATTAATTTGACATATAACAAACAGCTTCTTTGATTAGCCCTGTTAAGCACTGGTTCCTTCACGTAATCTTATCACGTGACATAGAAAAACAATATCAAACAACTTCTTTATTATCATATTATCATTTTATCTTTGAAATACAGAGGGTTCCGCCCGTAGGCTTGTCTATAATCCGCCCGAAGGCTTATCCAGTAATCCGCTAGGGATCACTATTCCAAGCTTCTGCCCGTAGACTAGTATGCGGGCCTCGAGATCCAATCCCGAGTCACGTTAGTCTCTTGTGCAGGACCCGGAAGGCGAGGGATTTACGGCCAGAGCCCCCCTGGCACCCAAGCGTCCTCCTGCTCCAAGTAGAGCTCAACGGAAAGACCTCTCGTGGCGGGTTCGGTCCACGTTCCCGGCACGGTCAACAACCCCCTTGGTTAGGGTCAGGCAGGCAGTCGGGGGTAACTGAAGCTGCCTCTCCCTTCAGGCCTTCAACCTGAAGCATTTATATATCTTTTC